>NC_022025.1:14640106-14662811 GCF_000317375.1 Microtus ochrogaster | reverse complement strand
TGACCCTCCCTCTTAATAACCCTATCAATCAGATGTTGGGGTTTAGTGTTTCCAGATATGAATTTTAGGGGTAGACAAGCTTTTATTCTCTATCACTGGCTGACTTCGTTTATACTGATTCAGTCTTGTATACAGAATGCTGTGTTCAGGGGGCTGAAACGCATCGCAGGAATCTTCCAATCAGATTTTTAGCTAGAAATTCAGCTACAGTGAATCAAGTTAGAGAGAACATACTAAAAGTCACCTTTCCCCCCAAACAAAATACAAAAGACCCAAAACTCCATACAAACAAACAAAACAAAACAAAAACAGACAAAATCAGCCTCGGCTCTTAAAGTATTAAATTGTGTGTTAATGTGAAAATGACAAAAACAATCTATTATAAGATCAATAGGCAGTCTAGAAGAGTGTGTAAAGGCTCAGAAATTTATTACTGATTATTTTTTGTCAGCCAGAGAACGTCACACCATGAGGAATCTCAGCATCATCTATGAACGGTTTTGGGACAGAACCCAGAGAGAGAGAGAGAGAGAGAGAGAGAGAGAGAGAGAGAGAGACAGAAAGTCAGCACCATGCTTCAGCAGCTCACACTCACACAGCCAACCCCAGATCCCCTGGTGTTTCTAGAAAGGAGGGCTTGGTGAGTGGAACAGAACTGAGAGAGAGAGAGAGAGAGAGAGAGAGAGAGAGAGAGAGAGAGAGAGAGAGTCAGCACAGGTCTACAGCGGCTCACACTCATACAGCCAGCCCAGATCCCCTAGAGTTTCTGGGAAGGAGGGCTTTGCTATTGGCCTGGTGAGCTAAGCTCTTGTGTTTGCTCCTTAGCCCGTAGCATCAGTGACAGCAGATGCTAGCACAGCATAAATGCACTTGCTTCCTTGTAGAATGTGCAATGATTTCGATGCGCTGCACTCTTCATTTGTAAGCCACCCCAAGACTGCCAAGGAGTGTGATGTGAATCAGTAAGGCTCAACCAGGGGAAAGTTTGATTGAAGAGGGAGTAAGACTAGGTGAGCTTATTGCTTCTGTGCAGATTTGTATTCCTAAGTACACAGGAGGCCTAGGGTGAGAACATTTTCTAAATGCTGCTTAGAGATTAGGATGTGGTTTATTATCCCAACCCATCACTTTCCATGAGAGATGATAGAAAAACTTAAGTCTATTTAGGCTGAAAACATAAAATATTTTATAACTTTAAAGCAAGGCAAAATAACAAGAGAGAACAAGTCTGTGTTTTTAGTAGATGTTTGGTGGCTGTCTTCTATACCAAGGACCAGAGTCTGACTTCAATTCAAAGGGTGAAAACTCACAGAACCTAAAATACTGACTCCTCTTGGGGAAAGATACTGCAAAAACATCTATAAAACACGATCTGGTTCTTATTTCAAATTCAGTATCAAAACAACGTGATAAAAATGCACTATATACTGAACTGTTGGAATGGAAAAGCACCTTATGACAAAGAAATGATACAAATATATAATCAAAGTTATACACAGATTAATATTCAATGACACAGCAGCCAAAGTATGTTCTGAATATTAACCCACTAACCCTTCAAAGTAGCATTATACAATATGTGCCGTTCTTACCCCATTTACAGGGGGGAATGTTAGAGCAGAGAGAAGCATTCACACAGGTCACGAGCCAAGAAAAAGCAAGAGAAGGTGCTGGAATGGGAGCTTTATTTCTACTTTATAGTTCCATAAAATAAAAGTCATGATTTTAAAAAGAGACTAGAAAAGACGAAAATTAGGAGACAGCCATTTTCTTCATTAGATTCATGACATTATAACTAGATTAAAAAATAAAACTTGATGCTTGTAAAATACTTCCAACACTTACATTCAAATTTCATAAAAGGATTAATTATAGGTGGTATATAGAAATATTCAAGAGCAAAATTTGTTTTGCGAGGAAGGAAGACATGTCTTCCCACTTTTACTTGACCTCTGGGAAATACTTACATCAACTTCACAGAACCCCCAGTGGTATCTCAGTCATATCAGGAGACCCAAACACATCAATCTCATGCATAGTGATGCTTTGAACTCCTCGAAAGTCCAGGGAGCCCTAAGCAATCAAAAGGAAATGTCTACAGGAGTAAGTAAAAACAGCAAATGTTCCGCCCTGGGACACCAGCTGGCTCTCTTTACGCTGTCCAGGGTCCTGATTGGACTCTTGCTTTTTCTGCCTTCCCTACAAGCAAGGCTGGGTTCACTAGATTGCTATCTGACAAATCTTTGATGTAGCTGTGGAATTAAGTTCCGTGGTTCTGATAAACAATCACCCTGTTCTGAGGAAAGGAGGCATGGGAGAATGAATAAACTGGCAAGACGTCCAGCTCCTTAGTGTCAGTCACGACAGTCTCTGCACAGAAGCTCCTGAGGCTGAGAGAGGAAGTGATCTGGAACTGGGCAGTTCTGGGGAGGAGAAGGTGGCTGAGAAGCAGTGCAGCAAAGGGCCAGCTGGTCGTAGCCAGCAAGAAGTTCCTTGTGGCAATGGATGTGCTTCAAAGTAAACTGCCTTCTCATCCTTACTCTCTTCACTGGGAGAATTTACTTCTAAGAATAGGATTTCCTGATTTTAGATAATCTTTTTGAGTAATTATGTTGCCAAGAGAAAGAGCGAATACCTGGTCCCCTACTCTGTCATCAATGCCATTACTAGTGTTATTGTTAATTCTATAAAAATATACTATGGTGGCTTCTACATTAAAAATATTTTGACAGTTGGGGCTGGAGGGATGGCTCAGAGGTTAAGAGCACCGGAAGCTCTTCCAGAGGTCCTGAGTTCAATTCCCAGCAACCACATGGTGGCTCACGACCATCTATAGTGAGATCTGATGCCCCTCTTCTGGCACGCAGGAATATATGCAGACAGAACACTGTATATATAAAAAGAACTAACTAAATAAATACATTCTTAAAAAAGTATATTGACAGCATTACTGAAGCCTATTTAAGCAAAGCAAAGTTAGATGATGTGGGGAGCTTTGTTGTGGGATATAAAAGAACAGAGCGTTCATGCTTCCCTATAGGGTCAGCCTCTGCATACAGATCCCACTGGTAAACCAAATCATAGCTAAGAAAGAAAACCAACAGAGAGCTATTCAACATTAGATTGACAGCAACTGGAAAGATGCCAATATCATTCAAACAGAAAGAAAGGCTTCCCAAGGAAGGAAGAAATCAAATCTACGCTTTCTCGCAGCGCAAAGAATATAAAGCCTCTTTAAAGTTAATTTTGTTTGCATAATTACAAAACATCTGTTTTCCTCTGGATTCTAACTCAACAGTTATGTCCCAGAATGCCTTCAAACAGGAAAGGGTGTGTGGACAAATGTGTTTCTGTGTGCACAAGGCCAGGGTTGGGGGTTCATTCACCTCACTCAAGCCTATTAAGAAATGCTTAGATTAGTGCACTGTGTTCTGCAGTCTATTAAGAAGGCCAGGGTCTACAGCAAGGCTAAATATAACCCGGTGAGGAAGGAAGCAAGCAAGGAAAGCTCTGGAAAATTATGGGGGGGGGCTTTCATGTGGTTTTGAAGATAAGCACTTTTTTTATTATAAAACTTTCATTTTCATTATAAAATGTTTAATTGAAAAAAGAGGTATCAAGGCCAACTATAACTTCTTGGACAAATAGTTTTAAAGGGAAATCTATAATAATTTCTTCCTTTTTGAAAAAGTCATAAAAATGATGTTGTCCGTGTTCCCCTGTTCTCTCTTTTCTCTAAGGAACTTAAGCCATTTTCACAGGTTTCAATGTAGCTGGCAATTTTATGCTGCTTCCTGAGACTGCAGGTCAGCGTGACCTGTCTAACACAAGCAGGTGACCGGGATACGTTTTACTAAAATCCTCAGTGACTCACAGTGGTCTCTGGATGGAAAACCAACCCCTGTGTCATGCAATCACAGTTTGTCATCATTTCTCTCTGCTGATGTCCTCAGATCCTCTTTCATTGTCTTCTTGTACTTCTTCTGTGGTCCTTCACATGACCGTGGTGTAAGCGCATCCTTTCAACAATGTCCCCTTCCTCAGTGCCTGCAGACTCTTCCCTTTGAGCTCTTACTTCCTCTAACCACTTGATTGCCTTGTCTGACATTTTGTTCTTCCTACCAGGGCAAAAGTAATTGCTGTGTTTGTTCATTTTGTGGGTCAACGTAACTGGGCATTGGTGTTAAGATGTTTGGTCCAACATTATTTTGCACATCTCTGTGAGGATTTGGGAGCGAGATTAAGGTTTAGGTTGTTCGACTTTGAGAAAAGCCGATTTCTCTCTGTAAATGTACGGATATTCTCCTCACTGTGATGAAATACCAGAAAGATAAAACTTGAGAAAAAATAATTTCAGCTAGTGGTTTGAGGGTACAGATTATCATAGTAGGGGAAGCCATTGTGGAGTTCATGGAAAATCATGGCTATGGCAATGGGAATGTTCTCTAAAGAAGAAAAAACTGGTCAAGAAGTATCTTTTAAAATGTTCCTTGTCCCTGGCAATGGGGGAATGCAAATAAAAACAACTTTGAGAGTTCATGTTAGCCATTCCAAACATCAAATATCAACAAATGAACCAATAACAAATTCTAGAAATGATGTAAGGAAAGGGAACCATCACTCATTGTTGGTGAAATTACAAACTGATGTAATCTTTATGGAAATCAGTGTGGAGAATTCTCAAAAACAATAAAAATGACTATACCATAAAAGCCAGCTCTACCACTCCTTGGCAAATCCCAAAGGACTTGCCATCTTGCAAATATCTTTATTGGCCTATGACAGAACATCTGCAGTATTTGTTGTGTTGGTTAGCACTTCTGGTTTTCATCTGGATGTTTCACGAGGCTCGGGTCACTTATTATGACTCTCTAGTGTCCTCCTCACTCAGTGTCCACCCAACATAAGAACTTAAAATATAAACAGCTGAGGTCCCATATAGAAATAGAAATAAATCACCCCAGAATCAATCAACTAACCAACCACACAGAAATCAAGAAAACTTATATAATTTGTAATAGACAAATTTATAAGATTACTATTGCTATATACTATTACTATAAGATTTCTTATTCCCTAATTTCATCACTTCTTCATATTATCCCACAACTATATATATATAATTTTGACAGTAATATCCTTGGTGGGTTCCTATGACTCCCAACACACAGTCATTTTAAAAAATAAGTTTTTGTTTATTATTTTGGATGCTCACCTTCCTAGACCTGGATGGAGGGGGGAGGACCTTGGACTTCCCACAGGGCAGGGAACCCTGACTGTTCTTCGGACTGGAGAGGGAGGGGAAAAGGAGTGGGGGGGAGGGGAGAGGTGTGGAAGGAGGGGGAGGAAAATGGGAGGCAGGGAGGAGGCGGAAATTTTTTCAATAATAATAATTAAAAAAGAATTTCATACAGAATATTTTGCTTATATTATGTCCTCCCCCAACTCCTCTCAGACCCTCACCAGCATCCCTCCCCATCCAACTTCATATACTCTGTCTTAGAAAAACAATAAAATAAAACCATGGAGTACAGTTTGCCAACTCAGACATATCTGTGTGGCGTGTTTGGTCACAACTGATACATCTACAATGCATCTCCTACCCCTATGGCTCGGGGAACTTTGTGAATGTAGGGCAGAAAGATTGTAAGAGCTGGAGGAACAAGAAGTCTGCTGTGAGATTGTGTCTCCTAGAAATGACAGGGAAGTTACAACCACGATATCTCTGCCTAAATAAGACGTAAACCATGGTGACAGCAATGAGCATGCTTATATTGAGTGGGGAAGTCACCCAGGTCCTCATCATTAGACAGAGAACTTCTGACAACTAATAATTGCTGGAAAGGAAAGAATTAATCTTCCCCAGGGAGGTAACCCCTAATCATTTACCCAATACAAGGTGGTCAGATCTGAAATCATGTACACACAAATAACACTAAATGGGATCAACAGATTTTTGTTTATATGTTTTTTTATTATTTATTTTTTATTTTATGCCCTGGCAATGCTGGAGCATGCATGGGAAGCCCGTATATGGCGGGCTGTTCCATTGATCTTGTCCATATTGGGTTTCATGGTCTAAGCTGATGAGGACAATTGACCAGGTCTATTCCTCAAGAGGGTACCAGATCTCATTAGAAATGGTTGTGAGCCACCATGTGGTTGCTGGGAGTTGAACTCAGGACCTTTGGAAGAGCAGGCAGTGCTCTTAACTGCTAAGCCATCTCTCCAGCCCTTAAGTATTTTTTGCATTAGTGTATATATTCAGCAAAGGAAAAGAGGTCATTACTTTGAGAGGGATCACAGCAGGATAAGGGGAATTGAAGAGAGGAAATGGAGGGGTAAATGACAACTATATTTCTAAAAACTGCAAAATGAATAAATTGGCTAAGGACTTTTTGCTTTATATTACATTTAAATGTAGAATGAAAATACTGATTGGGACCAAAGTGAGACTTTAAAATGTACAAATCTCTTAAGTTTTAAGCTTTAGTAAGTTGCGTACAGCTTTACATTTGCTCGGTTGCACCTCAGACATCTGAAAAGTCATATTGCGTCACTTTTCCAGACTTGAAACAGCTGGGATTTATCGACTATTTACCGGAAGAACAAATGAAACATCTCTTGGTCTAAAGCTTTGAGACTGTAGAAAGTTGTTATACTGCTTTTCATTAGATACATTCAATATACATAAAGGCTGAAAAGCACTGGCCCTTCAGGTTACTGGAACTTGACATGGATAAATCTCTGTTTCGTTTTCTTCCTTTTCTTTATGACCTGTGCTTTCAGAAACAGTCAGCCAGGTGATCTGCTTGTTGTCTGATAATAAACTTGGGGATGGTGACCGAAACAAGCCCTCCCTGCCCACATCACCATAATCAGATATCATGTATTACTTATACAGAATGCACGTGTGTGAAGGCTGCTTTTAGATTGAAGGGACATCAATAAGGATCACCCTATAAACACAGAACAGTTGAGAGTTTATATTCTTTATGGTCCCTGTATTCCCAAGCCCAATTCCAAACTCTGGATACACAATTGTGAAGTAATTGTGCTATATTCTTAGCATTTGGAAGTAACCAATGTAACCTTCTAGACTGTCAGATGAAAAGATGGATTTCACTAGGAGCAAGGAGATTAACTAATGTGGACTATACTTAAAAAGTTTGTCAAACCTACATACTAGAAAACTTGACTTTTTCCTCACTCAGCACCGTTAAAACTTGACACTAAGCACCCTTAACAGCTGGGAGAGAGAGATACGCATTTTCAAAAAAAAGAAACTGAAACTCGGAGTAATGAGCAAGCTCACACCATTGTCTAGGAGTGGTCATGAACAGGCCACGATGCCTGCTCTGAGCTCTGTTTTCCAATTCCAAAACACAGGCTCTTATAGCTCATCTCTGGAAGATTTCAACACTTACTGTAAGTGATGCTCTCTGCATGATTTCCTACACTTGCTGTGTCTTAGACATCCAAAGTGTTACTGAGAATATTAGCATAGTGAGAATTTATGCTATAATCAAAGAAATCTCCACGGTCACATTATAGTGATGGACCCACAGTTAAGAGAACAATCCTCATATTAGTTATGCATTTAACTATTTGCCTTTCTTTTGAATGTGTTTTCGTCTTTCCCCTCTTACAGTGCTGGTGTCTTACGAACCCTCACTAAACAGGATATATTTCTAATCAGTTGGCAATCATCTTGGCTACATATCAAGGGACTTTCCAAGATGAGTTAGCTTACTGATCCAAAGGTGCTAGATTAAATATTTTGTTATAGATCTGTGGGTTTCTATTGTGATACACAATTAAGTACAAACTACAAATGAGGTGTTAAATCAGATCCCACGGTCCATTATTTCTTTCAAAGTCAGGTTCTACACAGTGTATATCCACTAAAGACCGATTAAATACATTCTTGTCAGAAAGACAGCTAAAGGATTTATGCTGCCATATCACGTGGACCAGTAGCTTGGAAACAGTCTCTGAAATAAAAACTTAGCTTGCTGACATCTGGACAAATTATTTCCTCCATTTGCTTTTTGTTTTCAACTATTCTAATGTTTGTAGCTCACTGTGGCCCCATGGGTACCACAATCCTTCAAATATGTGTCTGAAGATTTTCACATGAGCCTGGAGAGAATGGAAAGATGCCTGATGATTCATGGAAGAGAGAAGCGTTGCTATGGACCAAGAGTCCTTGTTTGTCTGGGAAGCAGCCTGGGTAGAAGGCAGGAGGCTGACCTGTGAAGGAACTATTTCCTTACTTTTTAACAGTTCAAATAGGTTTGTAGAAGCAGCAAACGCCAATCAAAGGATAGGGAGCAGGAGCTGTTGATTGGAAAGCTTAAATGTCTAAACTAAGCTCCTGTCCCCAGCTCATGAGCGTCTGAAAGGGCTGCTCATAGCAGTGGGAGAAGAGGTGGGTTGCAAGGTAGGCCCTCAGTCCAACCAGCATAGTCCACCTTGCTAAAGGCCCTGGAAGATGAAGACCCTCCTTCATACTGTTTTTGGAATTAACAGGCAAAGCTTTGGAGAAACTGAACTGATTACTGACAAGGTTTGTATAATCTCAGGCAGCTGGGGGCAAGAGTAAGAATATGAGGAAACCTTATGATAAAGCAGATCTAGAACAAGCCACAGAGAGGCAAAAATGCAGGAGGCCAAGCTAGGTGCTTGCTGTCTGGGGAGACTCATTTGATGTTCAGTCTTTGCCTGTGTGTAGACAACTAGAGTCAAGTAAAGGCAAGGCTAAGAGGGTGATTGTGGAGAAGGGTGTCTTTTATGGGAACAGTGAAAGGGGAGATGGCTTTAACATTATTTAGCTGACTCTAATCAAACTAAAGAAATAAATGGATAACCTCAAAATGTAAAAAAAAAAAATTATTTACAGCAAGTTAAAGAGAAAAAAAGATATAAAGGCTTGAATTGAAAACACAAGGAGATTTCTATTTTGGTTTAAATCTCAAGGGACAGCTGGTAGGTCTTATCTAATGTATCTGACTCAGAAATCCTAAATTTGACACAAATGTCACTTTCCTTATGAAGTCAGGTACACTTTCTAGAAGGAGTCTTTCTTTAGTTTGATCAGCCTTGCTTCCTTCCTGTAAGGAGCTGGAGGAGAAGCTGTGATTTCCAAGAGTTCACAACTGCAAAATTTCCTTCGTCTCTAGTCATCATTTTCCATGTTAAAAAAGTGCATTACTTTTTTCTGAAATAATTTTTACAGACACATTGGGAATCCAGTGTGCAAGACTGAGAGACGTGGGAGTTGGCCTACCACAGACCATTTCTATCTTTCTCAAGAGGCCGTCACTGATGCTTACCCGTTACGCCTCAGCTAGATGTCCTGCTTGTCCTAGAAAGACTGGAAGGAAATGATCAGGGCTCCAGGTTAATGGGCAAAGAAGATGCAACATTTCTAAGGGAGAACACAACAGATGTCCAATAGAAATGCCTCTGACCCTGTGATACTCTGAATTCCTGTCTTAGAAGAGGCCAATGATGAGCCTGGGATTCATTTAATCACCATTTATTAAAAAGTGTTTGTGCTACATGATACATAGCTTACACCCTAACATGTTTCTACTGCCACACAAATTTCCCTCCAAACCTTCCAGTGTGAGTTAACTTTTAGAGTTACTTCAAGTCTTGTAAACATAGGACCTTTTAAAATCTTTTGGAATTGTAACTAAAATGACTTGTAAACCTAGTTATTACAAATACTTTATGACACCTCATCCCAAGCTTGTGGATTCTATTATAATTTTCTATTATATGTATTCAATACATAATATTCTATTATATTATATTTCTAGTTTTTCTGAATGGTAGTTGACTTAGCTAGAGAATTAAAATACAGTACCCACACCTGTGGGTTGAATGAATTACAAACTTTGGACACCAAAAAATATTTATAAGCACCTCCACTGGAGAAAAAAAGATACAGAAGGATGCAACATCATTTTTTCATGACCCAATGTCATCCCCTAAGAGGAGGAAAGATAGTTTCTGACTGAGAACCATGCTGTCTCAACTGAGATCCTCCACTGGAGAGGGTGAGTCATGGTCTTCATTATCAGAGCACATTCTGAGCAGGATTAGTTTGAGAAGAAGGCAGCCTGAGATAGGCTAGGATGTGGCTGGGGCTTTGCTTTAATAGCTGTTTTCATGCTTGCTTCTGATCATTATGGCTGCTCTTTGCTGACTGCCTCTTAGGTTGTTAGAAATGCTACTCTCTGACAGAGCTCAAATGGCTGAAAGACACTTAAGGAATTGCTTAATATCCTTGGTCTTCGAGGGAAATGCAAATCAAAACAACTCTGAGATACCATCTTGCTCCCCTCAGAATGGCCAAGATCAAAAACTCTGATGACAGCTCATACGGGAGAAAATGTGGAGAAAGGGGAATATTACTCCATTGCTTCTGGGAGTACAAACTTGTACAGCCAGTTTGGAAATCAGTATGGCAGCTTCTCAGAAAATTAGAAATCAATCTACCTCAAGAAACAGCAATAAATACCTCTTTTGGGCATATACAAAAAGAGCCACAATAACACCAAAAGGACATGAGCAGCACCCCTCCATGACCTCTGCATCAGCTCCTGCCTCCAGGATCCTGCCCTGCTTGAGTTCCTCCTCCTGTCCTAACTTCATTCAGTGATGAACAGCAATGCTTAAATGTAAGTCAAATCAACCCATTTCTCCTCAACTTGGTCATGGTGTTTCATCACAACAGTAAAAGCCCTCACTGAGATACCCTCTGTCTTCTAACACTCCACTTACCCCGGGTACCTGTTGATGTCTCTCCACCATATCCCTCTGGGCACCTCCTCTGTTCTTCAGCACCTATAATGCTTGATGTTCCTCTAGGTTTGGCCCCAGATTCTCTCCTCCTGCTCGCTAGGCTTTCTCTCTAGAGGACCCTGATGATTCCTATGGTTTAAATACTGTCTATGCTTTATGTGGGTTGCTTCTTTATAGGAGTCACATTTAAGTTAATTCATTCCTTTTGGCTTTTTTTTCTCTGAGAATTCGTGCACAGAGTACACTTCTGTACTGTAATTTATGACAACATCAGCATGCTGGTACTTTATTTGTACACAAACTTTTCCTCCATTAAGAGCTCATCCATTATTAGGAACTTACTCATGAGTACAAAAATCATAAATGAAAGAACGAAGCTTTGCAGCCATGTCTATGTAAGTGCGAAGCTACTTCCCAATCCTTTTATGATACAGGACTGGTACATATATGAACTCACAAAGACTGTAGCAGCAACTCACGAGACCGGCCTAGGCTTAAACCAGACAGCATCCCAGCACTAAGAAGGAGAAAAGGACACAAAATTCCACCTCTAACCAAGCAGCTGTTTGCAATTGAGAGCTCCTGGGAACGAGAAATATTTTTTTTCAATGAAATGTCACTGGATGTATCAACCACGTACCATGGCAGGCACCATGCCTGAGAGTAGTTGATCAACTCAAAATGAACTCCATTTGTGTGTGTGTGTGTGTGTGTGTGTGTGTGTGTTTGTTTTGATTTTTTTGTCTTATCATTTTGCTTGTTTTGATTTTTGTTTTTAGATTTTTTTTCCTTTTGGATACAGAAAAAGAACATGTAGTTGGGTGTGTGGAAGGAAAAGAATCAAATATGTCATATTAAAAATATTTTTATACAAAACAATGGCAAACACATTTTCCCTGACCACCGTATGTAATGGATAATGGGGCCATGACAGCAGTCCACTCTGAGAACTATGAGATGCTTCCCTGATGGTATCTGAATCTTCTTTGATGCTTTCCTCAACATGCATTCAAATAAAATATTCACAGCCACCAAAAACATGAGAGACAAATTCTTCTAAACTGGGCTCGGCCTCTTATCAGCTCAGCTCTGCAAATCTGAGCAACACCCATTCCCAAGTGCCCGTGCAATTTCTAGCATACCGACACCTTCACAGTTAGACCTTCTGTGCTGTGTGCTGAGTACATGCTTCCCTAAAGCTCCTCTTCAGCTGTCTCACTGTTCAAATCTGGAAAGCTGAGATAAAGTAGAAAAGGCAATTTTTATTTGAAAATTTAGACTGATTAAATAGTGGTGACTCAGACCTTGGGTACTTCAAGACTTAATCGACATCCTAGTGTAGCAGGTAATGTCTTTGTGGCAGAATTCATCACGAATTTCCACTGAACTGAATCCCAAAGTTTAAAGTTTCGTTTTTCTTAGTGAGTCTCAGGATGAACTCTTCCTGTGCTATTCTTTGGTCTGATCTGTAGTCTGTTGAGGCAGTTATACAATACCCTAAGCTTCCCTTCAGAAGACATTTACCTATCCAAGGAGAGACTTAATGGAGAGGAATTATTTCTTGATAATGAGAACTGTGTTCAAGTTGTCCTGGATGCTTTTCTTCAACTTCTTTTGTCCGTATGGATAGAGGCCATCATGGAAAGAGCATTACCTCTGATTAGGCTGGCAGATCAGCATGACTGATGAAGATATGCACACATGATACATAAGAACTTCTGAGCTACGCAAGTAGGGAATCAAATGCTTTTGTTAAGTTGGGCAAAACTGACAGCTACATCATGGGTTTTCATGTGCTACCCTTTGGCAATCATCAGAGCAGATAAAATCATTAAGGATCTGACTGATGGGTCATATTAAGGTTTACTCTGTTTCAACACATGCGTTACAGAGAAGAACAAAGTACTAGGAATATCAACCAACTAAGGCAGAAATCTAAACAATCGAGTATGAGGAATAGACATACAAATAGGAGAAAGATTTAAAGCAAGGTTTGGCAGAAGAATATCTTATTTATAAATAGCCTAAAGATTCCACAATAACCTCATTTTCTGAAATCCCTGTGTGGGAAACAGAAGTGTCAGAAGGAGCAGAAAATGTGCAAAGAAGCTGAGAGCTTTTAGAAATAATTATTGTTAGCTGGAAATGTCACTCTCCCCCATATCCCCAAGTCTCATTTTAGATTAGCAAGTAGCAGCGACCAGATGGAGGGTGTGTGTTGAAAAGCTTCCTGTGACAAGGGCTAACCATTTGCAGGCATTGAGCTCCCTTGAACAGATGGATTGCCTATTTTTTGGGTTAAAGATCAGCCAGGCTCATTAAAGAAACTGCAAGGGTTTACTGGTTAGAACGCCTTTTAATCTTCACATTGGGAGTGACAGAAGCCTTTTATGCTACCTTAGAGAAGGTCAAGGTGGAATAAGGAGATTGAATAGTCACTGCTTCCGATATGCAAAGACTATAGGGGAAAATGTAGGAGGAGGACGAATCCAACTCTGTGCTGTTGCCTGTTGCTGACATGCTTCAACTTTTTTTTTGTCATGTTCTAGAACAAATTTGGTGTCTTGAAAGGAATTTGTAGAAGAGTTTTGTGTACACAAGAACTAAAAGTTTAATTTATAAATATTCTGAACTAGGCAACCTAGAGCTACAGCCAGTGAGCAGAGGCAGAAACATCATCACTGTGAAAGTAGTAAATGAAACCAGAAAATATGAGACTGAAGCTTGGAGAATCAGGGGCCAAAGGTTATATTTGCTGGGGCCTGAGTGAGATCCAGAGACAGACGATTGGGTCAATAGCTTCCTGACAGAACTATAACTTCAAATAATATTAAGAAAGAGTCAATCATTTATTCTTGTTTTATAGGACAGCTTGAGATAACAGTCTGGGGAACTACACTCAGAAAAACTTTAAATGGCTCTGGAAATGAAATAATATGTATTAGGGGAGTTGGAATACTCCAAGAATATAGGTTGGATTAACATCTGAAGAATATAAGAACGAGCCCAAAATGTTTTTCATCCTGAGTTTTTACATCTTTGGGTTACAGATGTTTTATCAAATGGTTAGATTTCAATTTTGATTCTCTATTTTTTTTATTTGTATTAGTTCTTTAAAATTTTGTGCCATAATGTATTGATTATATTTAATGCCTCCCCCGGCTTTTCTCAGAACCATTCTCTCTTTCCCTAATCACCTAACCTTGCGTCTTTTTTCTTTAATTCCTTCAAATTCAACTTGTGCTGCTCATACACTCTTAGATGTGTGGCTTTCTACTGGCTTGTAGTCAACCTACCAGGGACTACATTCTTAAAGAAAACCTGCTCTCCCAGTAGCTTCTGGAGGACTAGGAGTGGGTCTGACCATCTCTCCTTGTCATGCTGAGATTTTTTTCTGTCTTGCGATTATACAGGAGTTGAGCCTTTTGTCACAATTGTGAGTTCTTAAGTTTAGCTCCCATGCTGTGACCACAGACACTATTTCCTTCAGTCACCCACTGCCTCAGGCTCCCAACACTCTTTCTGTTCCCTCTTCCTCAATGATCCTTGAGCCTTGGGAGGAGGAAGTACAATATGGCCCACTTAGGGGTGAGCATTCCAGTCTCTTATTCTCTGCACCTCGACTACTTGTGGGTTTCTGTGTCAACTTCCACATTCTACAAATAGAAGTTCCTCTGCTGAGTGTTGAGAGATGTATTAGACTATAGGAACATTACTCTATATGTCCTAGGGGTTGGTTTAATTTGATTTCTTTGTCAAGGGTCTTCTTCAATATTTTAAATTTAGAAATGTTTAATGTATAGTGTTTACTTTGATACTTTACTCAACAGAGAAAATCTACATGTCTTTTTCTCATAATATGCATTTGGGTTCCTCAGGTAATTGTGAATAAACTCTGGCTATAGGTGTAGGTACTGAGGGCTTGAACTACGTGAGTTTGTGGCAGAACAGCCCTTGCTGTGATAACATTCACTCACATGGCTCCATAAGTGGCTGGGGTATGAGCTGACACCACATGTTTCTTTCTTTCTCAGGGTGTAGCTACTCTTTATTCTGCCTTTCCACAGCTTGTATTAGGTTTACAATTGTGGTTGTTATCTCTTCTTTTTCCTAGTCACTATTCTCTTGTTTGGATATTTTTCCTTTCTTGTTTCTTTGGATATCTACATTTCTTTCATGTCTTTAGCTTTCAAGACTAGTTCTGATTCCCTCCCCTCCTCTCTCTTTGCTTTCTTGTATGGTATGATGCTATGAGTGCTTGTGTGTGTATGTGTGTGTGTGTGTGTGTGCAAATTAGCATGTTTGTGGTGTACTAGAAAACCAGAGGTTGACATCACTTGTCTTTCCCTATTGCTCTTTGGTTTTGTTCTTTGAGGCAGGGTGTCTAAGTGAACTCAGAGCTCAAATATTTGCTTAAACTAGCTAGTCAATGAGCCAAAAGATTTCTTTCTCCATCTCCTCAACAACAATGTTCATTACAATTCCTGGCATCTTATGAACTAGGGACATGTTTTAGTTAAGGTTTCTATTCCTATAAAGAGACACCACAACCATGCCAATTCTTCCAGAGGAAAACATTTAATTTGGGTGTCTTGCAGTTCAGAGTTTTAGTCTATTGTCATCATGATGGGACATGGTGGCATGCAGGCAGACATAATGCTGGAGAAGGTGCTGAGAATTGTACTTCTTGATCCACAGGCAACAGGAAGTGAACTAAGATAGTGGGCATGGCTTGAGCATATATGAGACCTTAAAAGCCACCTCTACAGTGATGCATTTCTTCCAACAAGACCATACCTACTTCAGTAAACCTCAGCTCCTAATAGTACCACTACTCATGAGCTTATGGGGGTCAACTACATTCAAGCTAACACAGGATATAACTTAGTACTTTAGTGACTAAGCCTCTAGCCCAAGACTAGATTGATCTTAATGTCCATCTTCCATTGGCAGTGGGGATTTTCTTCGTAGCACATAAACAACCGGTCACACGATTCTAGGCTTAAAACTTTCTCTTTTGCTGGCAAAACTGTTTTTTTTTTTTCATATATGTCTGAAAAGAACTGGATGATGGAGTCTGGTGGTTGCTGGTAGAAAAGGAACAATGTATACAGACTATTAAGGATTTATTGGACTGTATCTTGGGTTTTCATTCAGTTACTTAAGTCATCCAGACACTTAATGAACATTTTTTGCAGTTTCTGCATGGGTATGCACAGAATCAAATGGAGGGTACAATTCTGAATGCCTTGGAAATTGCACTGGATACTCTTTATTGTACTGTAGCCAAAATATAACTTGTATTAGAGATTCAGAACAACAGTTTTCACAGCCTGATGGAAGGGTCATTTCAGATTTTGGCAAATTCTCATCAAGTTATATGAGGTATGTGATCAGTCCCTTGTAAGGATAAAAAATAATGCCAAGGATTTCATGTTCTCCTAGGTTGATTTTTTTAATGGATCCAAAAGGCAGATAGTTAAAACATCTATTTAACAGTAAGGATTATATTACACAGTTTAATAGGACAAGAAAAAGAAAGGACAGGAAAGGAGTCAAAAATTACTGTCTATTTAGTTATTTTTCCTGTCACTGTGATAATCTAGTCTCACACAAGCAACTTGAGAAAGAAAAGAAAGGGTTGATTGTGACTCATCTTTGAAGGGCACAGCCTATCACTGTGGGGAAGTCAAGATGACAGGAATTGGAAGCAGTCGATCACAACACATCAGTAGCCAGGAAAAAGAGAGCAATGAATGTCTATACTCAGTTCATTTCTCCTTTTAATGCCATCTAGAAGTGCAGGTCAGGGCATGGTACCACCTTCAGTACATGGATCTTTTGACTTCAATTAGTTGGCTGGAGATAACCATCCACAGGTATATCCAGAACTGTCTCTCAGGTAGTTCTAGATCTTACCAAGTTGACAAATGAGATTACTCATCCCAGGCTTTATTCATTCCTCATAAATTTCTTTCCCTCTCTGTATTTTATGGCCATGTCAATGTCAAACATGGCAGGAGAAACAGTGAAGCTAGAATTGTTATCTTCAATGGCCTTATGATTTATTATTCTAAGCAGAAGAACTACAATTCAAGAGCCATACAGAAGGGAAACAACCCAGGAAAAACTTAGCGCCTTATGGAGAGATAGATACCTGAAGTAATAGTGTAGAACCTGAGTGCACAGTGCTTACTTACGTGATGACTAAGTTAGACTATAAAAGCCACCTATAAATCCTTTAAAAGTATAAATATCAAGTAGGTTGAAGAATTATTTTGTATAGTACTTTACAGAAATAGCACCAAACAGAGAATTAAGAAAAGAGATACACTGAATTATACGTGACCAACTACATAAGCATTCTTTTATCTATGGCTCCAGGATCTTTAACAATCTCAAAACCACCTCTAGCTCTTTGATAAAACTTGCTTTCATCCTAGGCTTGTCCAGTTAATGCTATTGAACAATAGGCTCTATAAAGGCCCAGGGATATAGAAAGGTACATTTCTGTGTCTGAAATGTAGGAGTCCTGTGGTTTTTAGTATAGCTGAGCTTCAGTTTTTCTGGAGGTAGAAATGTGGCTAGAGGCAGGCCATGTGAGGGAGCCAGCATCTCAGTTACCCGAAGATCTACTAATGCTCTGGCCCTCTTTGGAGTCACTACCTCTTGAATTAAAACCAATAGCCAACTCCTTTAAATAGTTCCTGGGTTTCTATTTGTTCTTATGAGATATCAAGATTACAGAAATCCACTGATAGAGTTTAAGCAGAGAAATGATTAATACTATGTTTTGAACAATCATTCTTGCTGCCAAGAGGAGAACAGAGAAGGAGATTGGAGAGCACTTGGAAAGTGTTTAAATAATCCAGGAAAGAGAAGATTAGAGCTTACATTAAAATCGTGTCAGCAAGTGTATCAAGTAGAATGGACAGACTCAATGATGGCTCAGTTGTTAAATTGATGTGGTAGGAAGTTAGACGCCTGTTTCATTGGTCATTGGGGTGGAGACGCGTCAATAAACCTTGATGCTCAAGGTAGTTTTCTTCCAAGATTTCCAGAAACCATACAAGCAAAGAGACAGGAAAAGACAAACAACGAGAGTGGAGCCGATGCCCAGGAAGCAGACTGGAAGGTTGAAGAGTACCATGCTGGCAGGCCAGATGCAAACAGAACCATCATTAGAGTCTCAGAGACAGCTGAACAAAAGCAATGGCAAGCTTGTTGGGAATAAATCTGCAGAAATTCAAGGAACTACTGAGAATGGACATTATCTTTATGTGCATAGAGGATTGTTTAAGAAGCAAGGTAGAACTTAAGCCTCTGTGATTAATAAAAGGGGCCATAAGGAGGAGTACAGATTGACAGAAAAGAAGTTAAACCTTCCACTTTGAATTGAGGGACACGGGAAATTCAAATAGAGGTGTTGGCACGTATTTACATGTATGGATCCATGCTCCAGGAAGCTGGGCAGGAACGAGCCACTAACAGACTGCTGGTGATTAAATTCCTAGAACAGGGAAGGTCACCCTGTGAGCGAAGAAGAAAAATAATGGATTGTCATGACTGATGGATGAGTATTCAGACAAGGATAAAGGAAAAGACACCAGGGAAGATTTCAAAGAGGAGAGATCAGAGGGCTGGAGAATCACTGTGAGATAGTATTTCTGTGGGTAAGGAAAGAATAGAATTGGAAAGAAAATGGTCACTAATGTACAATGCAGACAGAAGTCAAGATGGTAACTGTTGGTGCTATTGTTGCGCTTATAAATATGAATCTCGATACAACCATTATCGGCAGAATATTTGGCTAATGCTGCTGGATGCAAGATGGCAACAAAACTATATAGTCCTATGTGTGTATGTGGACACAGGTGGTCTGGAAGAGTCTTAGGAAGCTGACTTCCTCTTCACTCATGTTCTCTGTGACACATTTATTAAGTTCAACAAAATATGGTTTTTTTATTTTGCAGATTTTGTCAAATTCACAAATGACCCTATGTACAAGATCTACAATCCCTTTGGTGGAGTGTCTTTATCTCTTCACACAATCCCAGTGCAAAATTAATCACCTAGCCACTTGGTTTTAAAATGTATTTTAATGTCTATACTATGATAATTTGTGGTGAGAGTAATAATTTTTATCCTATATTCTCGTACTCCTCAGGGAAGGAAAACTGACACAGAGAGAAACTTCTTCCTTGATTTTTGTTTCCAGAAGCAAAATCTCATAGTCACAATATTCAAGAAAGTAGTCATACCCATAAGGGCATCTCCAAGATAAAAGGGAGATCTCCATGCACACATTTGACAGAAATACAGAGACAAAGGCAAGAGAACAGATTTGGTTAAAGCCAAATAAGATTATTTAAGCTGAGAAGGGACAGGGACACAAGGCCTATAAGCAGCAGGATCTACAAGGTCATCTGTGACAGCACCAAGGAGAAGAATTTCACTCTCCAGAAATGCCTGGTCTTGCGATGGTTTCTTGTATGCCTGAAGCCACCAATCTGCACATTGATGACACAAGCTTAATGTAAGGACAGATGCCTGATGTTCAGGTATCCTGTTCTAGCTCACCAAACCATAGCAAAACCACCATCGACAGAAGGCTGATGTTTCAACTTGTCAAAAATGCATTGACTGTAAAGTTGGATATAAACCATTAACAGAAAAATATAGAAAGATGATGCCTCCTGTACTTCTGAGTCTATAATTCCATGGCCACACTTACTGCATATAGCTCTGCAACCGGTGCCCAAAGTTTTGGAGTTCAAATTCACAAAAAATGCTCTTTGCCTGAGGCTTTTTAGTCACCTGTTCAGGTCAGAGTTGGGAATGGAATTCCAGTTCTAGGAAATGAACCCAAACCTAGTCACCTGGGTTCGAAAGAAAAAAATAGCGCTCCCAGCTCCCATCCTCCCCAGCTTAGCTTCCATGTAAATATGGAAACATACATGTAAATATAGATACTGTATATTATTGTGTTGTCTTTGAATTATTTGACTGCTGAGGAAGGAGCAATAGCTGCTAAAAGATTTTTGATTATAAATGTTGCTGGACTAATCCAATTTGTGTATTTTGAAAATGCCTTAACTTTAAAATTTAATTCAAAAGATATATTACTTTGGAAAAGAGGTTTTGCTTCTGTTTCCATAGGAAATGAGTTTGTGGATTTATTCTTGGTTAGAAAAATAAGGTTTGATCAAGGAAGACCCCCTGAAAAATCTCCAGTGGGAACAGATGACACAGAGTTTCAGAATACATTTGTTGCAGTTTCCTCTGGATGGGGTCTACATCCAGAGTAGCTTCAAGACTGCTGATTGAAGTGATCCAGCCTCACAGAAAGCACCAGTAAGGACTTGACCATAACCCTAAATTTCCCTTGGGTCCCCACAAGGTTAGCCTAGAAAACTACACACACATTTCCAAAAACTGGATTATGGATATTTGTTTTTGTTTGATATTTTGGTTACAAGTTGCTATAGATAATGGTCAGGAAAATTAGATAAAAATTAGGAAAAGGAAATTAGATTCAAGGTTCTTGTTTTGAAAAAAAAAAGCCAGGTGGTTGTGATGGTGCACGCCTTTAATCCCAGAACTTGAGAGGCAAAAGCACAAAAGCAAGCAGATCTCTGTGAGTTCAAGGTCAGCCTGGTCTACAGAGAGAGTTCCAGGACAGGCTCTATGGCTTCTGAGAAACCCTGTCTCAATAAACCAAGAGAGAGAGAGAGAAAAGAAAGGAAAAGAAAAAAGGGATATAAATATGATAAGATAGCAAAGTAGATTATTGAAAAGAAGGGAGGATATAGATATGATAAGATAAAAAGGTAGATTATTGGATCTACTTTTTAAAGGCAACTATTAGTTTTAAATGTTTTACATTGGTTTTACTTTTGTATATTGTATGCAAATTTTGTATATTGATTCAAATTTGAGATTACTTTTGTTAAAACATATTATATATACATTTCTAATCTTGTTCAAGGTAGTGTACCTATACAGCTCATTTAACAATAAAATGCAAATTTCTAGTCCTTAAAAATTATTATTATCGACTCTTTAGGGTAATAAAGAAATATAGGTTAGTAGTTAATCACCTAGTATAATCAAACATGTAGTCACATTAGATATCTTTTCAAGGTCAAACATAGATATAATTTAGATAGGTCATCTTCAAACACTCCAGAGATCTACAGAATTTAAGATGTTTTAATAAGCTAGGTTCTTTTTTTTTATGACAATGATACCTGTCTGCTCCTGGCAGCACCAATCTACTTCAGAGACAATAATGGGCATTGAAGAAACTCCACATGGAGTTTAATTTCTTTGTGGCAAAAGTAAGCCACTGGGCAAGAAAATACCCCTGTCTTGACTACTGACATTATACTGTCCTAATTAAACAAGCAGGACACAAATACCCTGCTTCACAGAAAAGTCCGTTAAATATGCTAGGCATGTAGGCTGAAGATGGATGCCCCAATGTTGCAGAGGATCTTTGGGTGACTGTCCAGGCAGCCAGGTATTTCTGTCATTACTCACATTTTTTGGAAGTTGCTTGCTTGCACTCCTACTTACTCAGTTAATATTACTTCATTCTTGGGTCTGTGAGGGAGTTGAAGATTAGATAGCTATAGTTACAATTTTTACCAGACCCAGAAAGCAAGTTATGATAAAAAGTAAATTAGGTATAGATCTTTGTACTCATCAAGATAGGTTAGATATGAAATATTTTCTTTGAATTTGTCAAATGCAAATGAACTAGACCTTGTTGGTGTATTTATTGCCTGTATATACTGTATATAGTCATTGTACTTATTGTATATAGTTTTCTTATATTAGTTAAAGCCTTCTTTTTTATTTTAGACAAAAAAGGGGAAATATAGTGGCATTTCAATTGTATTTTAATAAATAAAGACTACCTGAAGATCTGAGAGTAAAACAGTCCTACTGGTCAGCTTTACAGACCAGGATTAACTCACACCTTTAATCCCAGTAGCCACACTAGTGGCAAAGAAACTGAGTGGTGCATGCCTTTAATCCGAGTCCTAGAGAGGATGATAAAATGGGGGGAAACAACTCTCAGCAGACAGTCTCATTCTGGGATTCCTGGAGGCAGGATCACCATTCCAGACTGAGGTCAAGGTAGGAGCCAGTGACTGGCTGTTTTGCTTTTCAGATCTTCAGGTTGAACCTCAGTTTCTGACCCTGAGTTTTTATTAATTGTGCTTCATTTTGCCACACGGATTCCTCTGTGATATGCCTGGATATGGCCCTTGGGAAGTCCTGCACAATAGGTTGTCTGCAAACAAGCAGGACCTACTGCCTCTGTGGAGTGTTATTGTCTAGAAACAAACTAAATGACATCTTGAAAAACCACTGACAGTAAGATTCCCACTTCAAGGTCGATATTGTAAAAGCATCAAGACAGAAAGTTAATAGGGGTTCTCATTTTGTTACCCAGCAAAAAGTTAACCCTCCCGCTAAGAAAATAATCGATTCAGACCTAGTGGCCCTTTCCCACACTTATTCTATCTGGTGACTGATGCGAGCTGTGGTTATCTGCTTTCAATGGCTGCCTACATCTTCTCTGGCATCCTATGCTTCTCTGATGTGCTTGGTTAGCAGAGCCAATCTGTCTGGATGCCTTTGGTGACAAGAAAGCAATGTGGGGAGAAGGAAAGACCATAATTTTTATATAAATGGGATCAAGTGAAAAGAGATGCAATAATCATCATAAAAATGTACATTGGTGGCATTTAGCTCAAGAAGCAAATTTAGACATCCTTGGGTGTTAACTGGAACTTCATAGCTCAGTCCTACCCCAGGCTAGCCTCTGATGCTAACTGGAACTTCATAGCTCAGTCCTACCCCAGGCTAGCCTCTGATG
>NC_022025.1:14638028-14640006 GCF_000317375.1 Microtus ochrogaster | reverse complement strand
GAACTTCATAGCTCAGTCCTACCCCAGGCTAGCCTCTGATGCTAACTGGAACTTCATAGCTCAGTCCTACCCCAGACCCAGCTCCAACTTGCAGAACTTTGTTTGTTTTAAAATAGAAGCAACATTTTGTTTGTTTTTGTTTCAGATACGAGATTATTATAAAGCACTTTACACTAGAACAACCACAGAGCATTATGCCCCTGCCATGGAAAAAAAGCACAGGTGTAAATTGATATTGTATATCATAAATTATTGTTTATTACCAGGCCTCAGAAAGTGGACTTGCTTGCAAGGAGAAGGATTAGAGAATGTTTATTGTTTCAATATAAACTCCTAAAACAAACCTCTTGGCGGCAGAAAGACAGATTTTAGTGCTTTTATTTCTATTCAGCAACACAATGTGAAATTGGTTCTGTTTCTTAAAGCAGCTAGTAATTCATTACACAAAACGTGTTGTGGTTGTCACTTGCGAGTTCAGCATTACATTATTGTTAAATTTAACGAACTGTGGTTAGGAAATAGATGAACAGTCACGTGCTCCACAAATAAAAAAACTCAGGTCTACACTGGTGTGTGTGTGTGTGTGTGTGTGTGTGTGTGTGTGTATGTGTGTGCTCACACGCATTGACAACAGGTCCAGCTCCATCCCTCATTGGCTTTGCCAAGCTCAATTTTCCAAAGACAAGCAAACAGCCAGCCTTACATTCTGCCCACTGATTCCAGCTGTGGCTATGCTGGGCCCTGCGTGTACTGGAAATAAAACTGCTGGAGGAAAGCACTCTTCGGCAATATGTTTGTGTTTTATAGCCGTAAAGGGGCCCAGAACCTCCAGCGCAAAGCCCATTTGGCTATATTTGAATCATTGGAAAGCAGAACCAACATCTCCTCTATCCTTCCTATAGAACCTATCCTTCCTATATCCTTTCTATAGAACCTATCCTTCCTTCCTTTCTACGGGATGCAAAATGACTTAGATCTAGACATAAGGTCGAATCCCTGAGCTACAATCACACTGATTACTGTATCTTTTGCTTCCAAAATACCTGACCCTGTTCTGTTACTATGCTACTGTGAGCATTTCAGCTTACCAAGCCCTAGGTAGGTTGGAAAGATAAAAACACAACCTATCATGTTCCAGGTGGACATTGCTTGTTCAGTTTTGTCTTGGATCCAGTAATCGAATGTCTTTCTTCTTCTTACCATGTCTACACACTTCAGAGTATGGCTGTACTTATTCGTGTCTTAAGTCTCAGGATTAACTTTGGTAGTTTATCCCAGCCATACCTATCTGGCGTGGGGTTTCCTCTCTCTCCCTCCCTCCCTCCCTCCTTCCTCCTTCTTTCTTTCCCTCCTGCTTCCTTCCTCTTCAGACAAGATCTCACTATGTAGCTAGGCTGATCTATAACTATGTAAGCCAAGCTGGCCCAGATCTCACAATCCTGCTTCCGCCTCCAGAGTGCTGGGTTTACAAATGTACATTGTCACATCTTGTTGAGGCCAGAACTTTCAGAGGAGTGGTCTGGTGTCTGCTGTGTGATCTTCCTTCCTGTCTCTTTCTTTTGTTTTATTTCTCTGTTGTTCATGCCCCTCCCCAGTGCTCTCCCTACACCATTTTAAAGTTCACTGTGGTGGTTTTCTATTTAAAAATAGCTGAAATACTCTCAATTCTTAAAAAAGTTCCTATCCCAGCCCTTCAACCTTTATCCCAGACACATTTAAACCTTTCCACATGCACTGCCTCTGCCACCTGAGATCAGGGTTTCACGAGCTACCCACTCAGCAATTCTTCATCCACACGGCCCACACCCAACAGGGATATCAGGAAGGTCTCAGAACTGGTTGTCACCACAGTCAGGTGCCATGTCCTCAAGTGATATCTATCTTACTATAATTAGAAAACAGAACCAGGCCCTAGCCATTGGTTACAAGGCCCTGTAGGGTCTTACCTCAGTCTACTGCTCCAGTCTTACCCCCACCA
>NC_022025.1:14622541-14636948 GCF_000317375.1 Microtus ochrogaster | reverse complement strand
ATAGCCACACCCCCACTCCACCACCTGCTGCAGTGACTTTGCCTTCATGCCTGTGTCCTGTCTCTGACTAAGTCCTTATTTAAGTCAGGGTCATCTGCTCAGTGTAGTCTTCCTCAGCCTTCGTCTGTAAGGCATTTCCTGTTAGTCTTCTCACCCAGTTTTATTTCCTTCACGTGAACATTTTATATGGTAGATATATGCTACTCTGTCTTTTCCCAGGAGTGTGAGCTCCACTGGTGGATAATTGGTGTTTTCCTTACCACTGGTACAGCCTACAACACTTAGTGGGCAACTGATACAGTTGATAGAAGAGCAGTTCTTTATGTCTGCTAATAAGAACTTCATGGAATTAGTACTGGGTGTGTGAAATCAAACGACACGCTATACCCTTAAATCTCCAAAGTGCACCCTTGCCTGTGTGGCTGGTCTACCAGAAAGCCCTAATTGCATGTTTGACGAAAGTTTAAATAACATTCCCGAGTTTGTCAATATGATTGCTCATTAGTGTTTTAAAGAATGACTAAGTAGAATAGGGAGAAGGCTCAGTGGTTAAGAGCACTGACTGCTCCTGCAGATTACTTGGGTTCAGTTTCCAGCACTGAACATGGCAACACACAGCGTCCAGGGAATCAAACACCCTCTTCTGGGTTCCAAGGGCACGAAACCTGTGTGGTACACAGACACACTCACTGGGAGGAAAAAGCCACTCATATACACAAAATAAAAGGTTTTAAGTTTAAAGAGAAAGAGAAATGCCTAAGCAACGTGACAAAGAAATACGATTTACCAGTTGATATTGCCATGGTCTCCCAAATATTTATTCTTAAACTGACATTTGCCATGCATATAAAAAGGCACAGCTCATCTAAGTAGCTAACGAACCTATCATTTGATACGTAAAGAGATGGGTATCTTGTGATAGTCTCCACATAAACTATTCTATCCTGCCCACATTTATATTTTTACAGCACCTTTACCATGCCACACAGATACTTGTGGGTATTTTCATAGAACCACAAATCCTAAATGTAGCTTCTATATGCATTTATTTTTAATTTGCCTGTTTTTTCTTTGGTTTAGAAAATCATCCTTTCTCCCACTGTGTCTGGTTTGCTCACTCCTAAAGAAATTCCTGATGGTATATTTGGTTATATGAATTTTCCAAAGCACACGAGCCATTTCTTATATGTAATAAGAGCTATGAGACTCTGTTCATTGGGTTGGGGATAGGGCTTCTGTGGGACTACTCTACATTTTTCTTGGACAGACACACAGAGAAATATGCTTTCTTTGATTTAGGATTGGCAAGCAGAGAAATCGAGACTGGGTCTTCCAATAGTGCCACTCTTCATCAAGTGGGGAGGGCCAACCCTCCCCAGGAGAAGGGCCAAGAGACGATGACCTAGAGGTGGTTCCTCGGCACTAATCCCTAAGGCCCCGTTCCTTTATTCTTCTCTAAACACCCTGTCTGTTACATAACTGACTTAGTTTTGCTTGCTCAGTGGATTGACTTGAATTTTTGTCACTCATAACCAAAAGTACCCTAGAGCTAAGATATATATATATCTTGCTCTTGGTCATCTTAGATCTTGATTTCATTCCATTCCATTATGAGTGACAATTACAATTACAAACAGAAATGGTGGGCCAGGCATTTTAACAAGCTGCTTTCTCAGCACAATTTGAAATTGTTGGGTTTGGGAGCTAAAGCAGTAAGGAGCATATTGAGCTTTAAGATGTGTGATACACATTGAAGTCTTCACTGGGAAACAAACACACCCACCACAGCTTTAAGGGAACATTCCGCAGAAACTGAAGGAACTGTGGCATCAGTACCACCTTCTCAGTTCCTACAAAACAACAACAACTCATTCTGCTTCTCTAGCATGACAGCATTGCAAAAGACATCCTAGGTGTGTGTGTGTGAGGGTCTGTGTGTCCTGTGTGCAGGTCTCTATGTGTGTGCATGTGTGTGCCTGGGTCTGTGTGTCCTGTGTTTGAGGGTCTGCGAGCATGTGTGTGTGTGTGTATTTGAACATGTGTTATAATTTCTTTGTTGTCAGAAGCACTACAGAAGCCAAACTGGCAAAACAAATGAAAAAAATTTTAAAGCAAACTGCTAGGAATGAAAAACAGAAAAAAATAGTCTGAGATTTGTTCACGGCTACAAGAATACTTTAAGACATAGAACCTACATATTTTATAAGAAACATGAGGAGTTGTGAGTCAGCACAACATGAAACAAACCAATTCCCAAGTTCAAAGGATGTGTTTCTTGTTGTTCTTTCATTTTCCACTTTCATTTATTTTTTATAATATTTTGAAATTATAATTATATCCTGTCCACCCCTTCCTTTCCTGTACTCTCTCCAAACCTCCTATGTACCCATTTGCTCTTTCTCAAACTCAAGTGTATGTTTGTGTGTGTGTGTCTATATGTACATGTAACTGACAACACCCGCACAAACACCTGACTGCTGGCATGAAAGAAAGAAAGCTCAAGGGACCTCAATCCTGGGCAAAGAACTGTGTTCAACTATGGGAATAACAAGAGTATAGAATTGGTCTTCCCAGGGAAGGGCATATCACGTGGTTATCTAATACCAAGTGTTCAGCCTGAGGTCACATACAGCCAGGTAACACTATACAGACTTGTACATTTCTTTCCTTAGGATGTTGATTTTCCCACTTCCACTTCTAAATTGTTTTTAATCCTATGCACAGATATCAAAGTACTGGAGCAGCTACCGCAGAAATGTCTTTTAATATTAAATTCAGCACATTTACAGTGAGCTGAATTCCTTCAATCATAAGCTATGCTCACTGATTGAACGTGACTCCCTGAGTTGCCTGCATCTTCCTCTGCTGGCTCCTCACATCTGCTCTGCAAACCCCGTGTGTTCAGAGTATGCTTTGGAACGTTCACTCTTCTCTCTTGGGCCTCTGTCCCCGTCTGAAGACTCCCCGTAACACTATTCCTAGGTTATGGCGTTGTTTCCAGGAACTCCTACAACGGGAAATATCTGCAGGAAGCGTGTGATTGACAGTCATCCTCAGTGAAGAGAGCTGGTGTGCGTCATGAAGCAGCTTTTGGATCTGAGGTAGAGCTTTGCTGGCAGAGCTGGAGAAGTCAAAAGCTCAAACTTCCCCTTCTCCAATTTTTGGACTATTATGCATTTCCTTCACATTGTCAAGAAAATGCCTCTAAATTTTATTATAAATTTAAGCAGTTACAAAGAAAATGCATCACTATTCTAAAATAAGAACCTCTATCCAGAAATGGTAAAAGCATTAACTTCCATACTAATTTTATAACATGTTCAATTTTTCTCAAAACCTTGGGGTTCAGGTCCAGTTGACTGGAGGATGTCCTTGAGGTAGCATAATTAACAAGCCAGTCCCTGATGCCAAACAATCGGTTTGACAGCCTCAGTTTTCCATAGAAACAGTCTGACCTCACATTCTAGCCCTAATAGATGTATTCATACACATCAATGTGTCAGCCCCCCTCACTTTGTGACATGGAGCTCTGCCAAGTTAAGCTGTAAGGATGAAATAAAGTGTGGATGCCCTCAATGCTTATCTTTGCTCTTCTCGCTCAGAAGCAAAGCGTTCTTTGATGAGAAGTGAGGGGGGTGGTGAGAAACAAAATCATTACATTGGAAAGGTATCATTCTTAATACGAGCACGTCCACAATGCCCTGCATAGCTGTGTCCTGACACCATGGATGGTCTGTGACAGGAGGAGCTGTGACTGAGCAGCGGAGACGTGAACCGTGCCATGCCTAAGTGGTTTGCTCTAGGGATCCCTTCCCAACTTCCATAAACCATTCAGTCTGTGCCCTGGTGGCCACCACAGTAAGATGTCTGAAGGGGAAAGAGGACATTCCTTTGCAAATCAGAAATCATGCCTGTCAAAGGGTAGAAAGAAGAAAAATCTCCTGGATGCCTGCATGTGGTAGCCACAAGTCCTCTCAAGGTGCGGAGGCCAGGAAATGGATTCTCTCGCTCTTTGCGGCCATATTCCATCTTCATCTGGGATCATATGGAACCTAGGGTGCCATCTTCTAGCCTTAGGAATCATGGGAGATGGAAGGCAGCATTAAGATCCTCTCATCTACAGTGGGAGAGATTGAGAGGGGTTGGTTACACTTTGGCCACCTTAAGGTAGAGTAGCCGCTGAAGTCGGTACAGAACACACCCAGACACCAAGTTGTCAGCACAACGGAGATTTATTACCCTGCAGGAGCAAGTGGGAAACAAGGCTGCCTTTGAGTTGGACAAAAGCTGGCAGCAAATAGCAGCAGCAACAGGGGTGCCTTTTAAAGGGGAAAGGGGCTAGTCCGTGCTAGGGTGAGTTGCTAAGTCCTGATTGGACACACTAGCCAAAGAATGAATTTTGATTGTTGGATCTTGGTGTTCAGCCTCAGGCAGGAGTCAATGGCCAACAAAGGGGATGGACCTTGAGGGTTAGCATTAGGAATGTAGTCTAATGGTTTAGCAAGGAAGAGAACGTAAAGAACAAAATCTGTAGATACTGTGTTTGCCATGCTTGGGCCTGCTAGAGCCCTGCAGCCACGGTGCACATTCTCCCAAGGTCAGCCAGGCTTCTCAATTTACTACATTACCAAGATAAAACTGTACATCTGCCTTCAACGGTTCACAAAGCCAGTAGAAGCTGGAGCTGGGGAGATGGCTCAGCAGTGAAGAGACTGGTTGTACTTCCAGAGGTTCTAGATTTAATCCCCAGAACTCCAAGGAAGTCCAAAACCATCTGCACTTTCAGTTTCAGAGATTCCCACACCCTCTTCCGGACTCTGTGGGCACCAGGCACACATGTGGAGCACAGACACACATGCAAGCAAAACACTCATATGCATTAAGTAATGTTTTTAAAGAAAATATGAATTTTACCGTTTCATAGCTAAATGGCAACTTTCAATTTCTGGGTGATAGGCATGTTTGTTCCAAATGGTTTCAAGCGGGGTGTGCCTGATATGATCAATAATAAAAGGTTTCAAGCGGGGCGTGACTGATATGATCAATAATTTACTCTTACTCCTTTAGCCTTCAGCAGCTCAGACAACTCTACAGCTCATGAACTTCTCCCACAGTACGGCCCCCACTTCTTTATACTCTGAAAGCAACTCAATATTTCATTATGTTTCCTATCCATAATTCCTTTTATTTGTATGTCTAACTCCTCTGAGAAGAAAAGCAGCCTTGTTTTCTAACTTAACCTAACAGGTTATAGGGTGTCATGATCGGAATGTTTAAGGACGTGCCTCCTGAGGTTGCCTTCTTTATAAAAGTGGAGTGGATGGTAGATACTGCCCAGAGTTCCTGAATCCCTTTTCGTATGTTTGTATGTGTGTGTATATTTAGGTGTGTACGTGTGCACCTGTGGGTGGGTGTGTTTGTATTTGTGTGTGGATGGGAGTGCGTTTTTTTTTGTATGTGTATTTGTTTCTATGTGTGTGTGGATGGGTGTGTGTCTGCGTGTGTGTGTACCTGTGGGTGGGTGTGTTTGTATGTGTGTGCAGATGGGAGTGTGTTTCTGGATGTGTGTGAATGGATGTGTATTTGTTTGTATGTCGTGTGGATGGGTGTGTGTCTGAAGCACGTGTGTGTGTGCCTCTGGGTGGGTGTGTTTGTATGTGTGTGTGTGGATGGGTGTGTGTTTTTTGTATGTGTGGATGGGTGTGCATTTGTTTGTACATGTGTGTAGATGGGTGTGTGTGTCTGCACATGTGTGTGTGTGCGCGCACATGCTGGAAATGAAGAACAGAAAGCTTCTTTATTTTAGGTCAGCAACTGATCTGCCTTCTTCCATCAACAAATACAAATTTTCTGTGTCTACTACTGGTATGTTGAGATTCTGTGTGATAGTAGTAACAGGCATTCGGAGGGCTTCCATATAAGGAACAAAACCACAACATTATGGGTTCATGTAGTGTGATTTCAAGAAGTGGACAGAATGCCCAGACACTCCTCTGAGAATCAATGTTGTCAGCCCAGGAAGAGGCTCATGTGAACCAGTCTGTACCAGATACAACTTATTCTGAGCAGTGTTCACTGTCTCACTACTTAGAGTTCTGGCATTGTTCACCTGCAACTTTCAGGCACCCCACAAATACACAAGGACAAACTCCCGATGGTTATCGCTGAATCAAGGTCATCCACAAAGTAACTTCAGTAGATATCATCCCCTGTAGTAAAGGACTTTCCGCAGCTACTCCTAACTTCCAGGTTCAGCCAACTAACTTCTCATTGCTTAAGTCCTGAATTTCAATGACACTTTCTGTCTGGGAACCCTGATTACTTAGAGCTCCGTGTACGACCAAGCGCTACTCACTGGCCGGTCACTGTGACATCTCTAGCCTGAGAGAAACTGTGCGATCAGTGTGGCTCTGTTTCTTATTGTTTACTCAAGAAGTGCTGTGTGACCCTAAAAATGAGATTGCTGTTGATCCAGAGGCTTTGCTGTAGAAGGGGAAATATGAGAGACGGAGGAGGACTGTTAGGAAGCTGTGTGTAAAGAGAGGCAGCTGTGTGGAGACGGAGGGAGAGGTTTTTAGGAAAGGAATTTTGAGAGATGAAATAAGAGAGAAAGTTACCAACAGAAAGCATGTGCTTCCTTATCTAGTCCTCAGATAAGAATTCATTCGAAGTTCCAACTGTTCTCTAGGCATTTTCTTTGATATCCTGGGTGCAGTCCAGGGAGCTGGACTCCCAGGTTGCTTTAGGGCTGCTGTAGAAGTGCACTGAATTTCAGCGGGTGCAATGATGTGGAAACAATGTTGTTTTCACATTGTTTGTGTTTATCATGTCAATGAACTTTTCTAGTCAGGATGAAAAGCAGTATACCAAAGTACAATTCCTTTATAAGCCATGTTCTGCTATTATTAAACTGAGGTTGGGAGTAGGCAGGGGACCCAGTTGGCAGAGTGCTTGTTTAGTATGTCTGAAACACGATGTTCAATTTCCAGTGCCAGATATCCCGGGATAGTGGTGCACACTTGGAATATAGCACTTGAAGGAGGAAGCAGGAGGATCAGGAGCCCAAGGTCATCCTTTGGCTGTATAATAGGTTCGGGACCAACCAACCTTGGATACATTAGACCCAATGTTATTTTGTCATAAAACAAAACAAAATAATAAAATAAAATGGTTTATGGCGCAACCCAGGAAACAGACAATAAAAATAACAATGCAAATTAGAGGAGCTCGAAGAAGGATCCCCTCTTCTGAAGCAGCGTCTCCTAGATGAAGCTCTCTCTCATTTTGGTATCCCCAGTCTTTGAGCAGAACACGGTTCTGTTAGCTGTGAAAAGTCAACATTGAATGAGTTCCTTTATCTAAAAGTCAATAACCACTGGAAATTTGCGACAGCAAATGAATTTGGCACCAGACTATTTATAACACTGAATATTTAAAATGCAGCTATGAGACTGTTAAAAATAACATATCTCCAGGGCTAACCCCTCTGGGATTTGGGGCAGAAAGATGTGTTTTTAAATTGCTGTTTTGGAAGTGAGAATGTTGATCATCAACAGAACAATTTTTTGCTCCTTTTTGTATCAACAGTCATTTTCCAATTTACTTGCCTCTCACGTAGCACCATGACCAAAGTAAACATTGGCAGGGTGGCCACAGACACCTTTTACCCAGTGTCTGTCCTCAAGTTATTGTAGACTTGTTTGATGTGAGTGCAAACGATTGTAACCAAAGAGGGGAGGGTCCCAATGCTCTATGACCTCAAAAATTAGCAGTTGTGGCACTGTTGACATCATGAGCCTCATTCCCTGGCTCTCAGATTTTGCGTCTTCAGTCACCCCGAAGAATTTCTAGCTGCCTGGGTCCCGTCAAGCCAGTTAAATGAGAATGTGTGGGTTAAATCCTAGTCGCTGGTATTTCTAAAGGTTTTCCAAATGATTCTAATTCTCATTTTCCAAGATGTACGCACTCCAGGAAGACTGGGAGACTTGCCCGAGGCCTCATTAGCAATTTACCATTCTCACTTTTCAGCAGAAGCATCTCTAGACATGAGCTTTTACCACCTCACCCATCTCTAGTTCTAAATGCTCCCCAATTCTCCTAGAGGATGCTTAGTTCATTCATTTACCTATCAACTGCAATTTATCAGGCACTAGGCTTGGGAGCGTGAATAAAATAGTGAACAAAACCAAAGGAGATCTCTGTCTCCGTAGAAGTCAGACTTAAAGGAGAAGACACGCAGTAATAGAGTAGCGAGAAGATTATTGTAAATAACTTAGATTGGTGTAGGGTAAGAGTATTCATAAGGAATGATTCCTCTAAAGAAGGACGATTAAATGAGATCTGAAGGGTAAGTCAGTGTCTTAGACAAAAGACGAACCACGAAATGGAAAAGAGGGAGAAGATGAAGAGAAGAGGGGACAGAGGAAGAGAGAGAAGGCAAGGGAGAGGGTGAGAGAGAGGGAGCTGGGGTGGCAGTGGGAAACGGAGATCATCCTTGATCTACGTAGGAGAACGGTGTGTGCTAAGAGGCAGGGCAACATGAGGGAAGATGAAAAGCTTAGGAGTCAGGGAAGTCTTGGGAGATCAACTACACCAACTCTTCACGCAGACGCATGCTTCACAACCTCGTCACTAACACAATGAAATGGACCTCTCTTTGTATCTTAAACATACGCCCACAGGTGAGTGTCGAAGAGACAGGAGGTCTTTGTCTGGTCAGGAATCCTTAACCGGGAATGCATTTGCCAATTACTTGGAGACCTTTAGACGTATTGATTCCTTGGTGATATCCCAGACTGATGCCAATCTTTAAAGGTGAAATCCCAACACTAGTATTTGTTAAAGGTCTCCTGATGAACAGCCAAGAAAAACAGTTATTCTAGGCTGAAGGCTTCATTAAGGCAAATACTGGGAGTGAAGGGATAAAGTATATTTGAAGCTGCCACACTCCAATTTTAAAAATTGCTTTCAGCGGAGGTATCAGTACTTACTATGTAATGAGGATCTCCTCTGTGTTATCACTTCTTCCTAACAACTGGATTAGAATTAAAACTGCAGGGATGCAAGGAAGACCTCTTAAATGTAACATAAAATTATGATTCTCTCTTCCTTGTTTTTACTCATTCCTATTCTTATTGGTTGTGGTTTTAAATGAAAAAAAAATCATATTGAGATCACTGTAGATGGATATGTAGTGGAAAGAAATAACCAAGAAACCTTATTCCCAGGTTCCCCCAAAGCTAAGATTGTATATAACTACAATACAGTATTAAATTTTGGATAGTGACATCGATGCATGTAGGATAAAGAGCATTTTGTCACCCCAAGGATGTGTCATACAATCCTTCAGTAGCTCTAAGTCCCTATCCTCCACCTCACCTCTGGCAACCATAATCTGTTTTCTGGTTCTGTGGCTTTGGCATTTGAAGGATGCTAGAGAAATAAAGTCATACAGGGCACCGTTTCACGAGACAGGCTCTTATTTTCACTCAGCGTCATGTTGTGAATATGTAGTAGACCTCCCTGACCAAACTGGAGTGGGGAAGGGGTGCTTCGTTTGTGTAGGAAGGAATAGACGTGGAGGTTCTTCATACGGTTTCGAGACGCCATCAGTAGAGGAGAGGGTTAGAAGATCCTTCCTGCTTGGCAGTTGCTGGTGTGAGGAAGGGATTTGTCTGGAGAATAAAATAATTATCCACTGAGCACTGAGAGTATTCTGCCGGGCTAAGCTTCCCTTTTACTGGTCTGTTGCCAGAAAAAACAAACAAACAAACAAACAAAAAACTGGCTTCTGTTCATTCCTCTTGTTTTGTCCAGGAGCATTTTTACATGCCTAGACTTTTTAGGTTCAAGTTTGGGAAAACACAGAGAACTTAAATTTTGTACTTTAAGGCAGGAATTTCCCTCCCTGTCTTCCTTCTTTCCTCCAGAGTCAGTCTGCTTGGGGTTTTTGTTTGCAATGATGAAGATTCATAGGGGAGACTTCCCAGACATAGAAACGGGCAACGTGTTGCAAATGTATACTGTTTCTCTTCTGAAAAATAAAGAGTATTTCCTTCTTTATTAGTATGGTTTTAACTAAGCTAGAATTACTTCACTTTCTCTACTTTCTGCTCCCTGCAGCCCCTCCCAGCTACTGCCCTTCAAATCCCTACCATCTCAAGTTGATACCTTCTTTTGTTTAATCATTATTGTTTCCTTAGCATGCCTTTTAAATGATCGTTTACACTTTGGTGCCTTCTATTGGAATACTTTGTCAATTCTTTGGCAATTAATTAGCTGTTTTTGTGACTTCTTAGTAGTTTTAAATTTTCTCTAAATGTCTTTCCTTCTTCTGTCTACTGCCGAGACTGCTCCCAGGGACCAGGGTTATCCACAAACCCCACTTTTTTAGCTACATCAAAATGCCGACTGCAGTCAAAATTGTTTAGTTGGTCTTGTTAAAGTTCTATTTCCCTTGATTTTCATGACAAAATGTTTTTAATGACAGCTCTTTCTCCTTGTGAAAAAAAAAAAACAGAAACAAAAAACAAAAAACTTTGAAAACCTCATCTTCTTCACTATACAACCAGGATTGTAATTTTTGACCTGTGCTTTTTACGGTTGAACTGAAGCCCAACTAAGATTATATGTATCAAATGGGCACCAAATCAGAGTCAGCCTTTGAGTATGTAGCGGTGGGTTTAGCAAAACTTCAGTGACTTGTCACAGTCTACAGGTGGAGACCTGTAAGTTGGCATGGGGACAGCGGGAACACATTAGATACAGCCTTGTCGTGAGAATACTCAGGGACCCGAGAACTGGGGCCAGACTGTACAGAGTCAATCAGCTCCTGAAGAGAGAGCAGCTCAGGCATGGAGCAACGGATGGGGAGTGTTGCACTCGCTGAAGCACCAGAGGGCAGAAAGCCAGTGTTCATGCTACTTCAGTGAGCTGATGACATTCGTTTCCAAGGAGATGTGAATTGTGAGTGATCAAGTCCATTATAGACTCAGTGCCCCTGAAGGAAGAGAGAGCCCAAGGTATCCATTCACCGTGTAACTTCTGCCCTATAGCTATAGTGCTCAGAAATGGAGCAGAGTAATTTTTAAAGACTTTTATCCGCATATCTGAGAAAACATAGCTTTTACAAATGCAAGCTGTGGAAATTTTAACAGCGACTAATTCCATTAATTGTTCCATTTGTTCATATCTGAGTGCGTTCTTCTGCTATGATCTTTCATTTCTCACCTTGTGCTTATCTCATTTTGATATATAAATACTCTTTATGCCTGTGGTAATTTAGCTGATTGTGATAGTCCCAACTAGTTAAAAAATTTTTCCCTCTCAAAAAGAACACCTCAGCCGTCCATCCTCTGGCAATTTCTCCTATGCAATGAAGCATAGGCGGGCGACACCGTCGTTCTGCCTTCATCATTGGAAGTGCATTGCCAGCTCACAACTCCCCACCTCTACCGCTCCAGCCTTTCCCTTTCCCATGCCCTTCAAGCTCTCCATGCCCAAAGAGAACACAGGGTTGGCCTTTGCAATTATCCTTTGCTTCTGATTGGCTCTTCAGCTTCAGCTGTGTGGAAGCTTCTTTTCATTTCTCTATCTCATTTGAATAAGTTTGCTTTTTAAATCGTGCAGAACACATACCATGTTTTCCTCTGCTCATGGCTGAATATAACCATACAGTTAGGAGACAAAAATCCCCCTGCTTGCGTTTCCTCTAAAGCTTCTTTTTTTTGGAATACTGATTTTGGGGGCCAGCACCATGTTGATATAATTATCATGGTTGAAGAAAAGCCTCCATGGTAAGTAGAAGTAGAATTTCCATCATGCTGCATCTACTGTGCTTATTTTCATGCTATTGCCACAGCAAAACAGAAGGAGAGTGACCTAAGTAATTTATCCTGAGTTCTGGAAAGTTTGATTATGTTATATACATACGTATATCATCAGTTAGGTGTCCAGTGCCAGATGCCGCACCAACAGACAGCTAACTGAGGGTGTTTCCTGGAGGAGAGGCGGCGCGGTTATGGAAAGAAGCTCTGAGCCTGAAGTATTCATATTCAGCACTCGTGACCCAGAATCAGGAATACGCTCACCAGATCTGCAAAGAATTTTTAATCAAGAGGGTTTACCCTTGATTTTAATACTACTGATTGAATTCAAATGACTTTGATATTTTTGAGAAAAACTTTCTTTTTTTTTAAATAAATTTATTTATTTATTAAGGATTTCTGCCTCCTCCCTTCCACCGCCTCCCATTTCCCTCCCCCTCCCCTGATCAAGTCCCTCTCCCTCATCAGCTTGAAGAGTAATCAGGGTTTCCTGACCTGTGGGAAGTCCAAGGACCGCCCACCTCCATCCAGGTTTAGTAAGTTGAGCATCCAAACTGCCTAGGCTCCCCCAAAGCCAGTATGTGCAGTAGGATCAAAAACCCATTGCCATTGTTCTTGAGTTCTCAGTAGACCTCATTGTCCGAACATAGCGAACAATGAGGACTACTGAGAAAACTTTCTATCAAAAATGTAATTAAAAGTCCTAAAGGTAAGCATATAAATGCAAAAACATTCATGCAAATATCTAATATCAGAAAGTAAAAAAATGAAGCAAAATATATGAAGAGAGTTTAGGGGAAAAATTGGAAAACCTTGAAAAGTTTTAACTGTTTAGAAACATAGGGTGAACACATAATTGACAATGATCGGAGGATGAAGCAGGGAACCCAAGAACATTGCCGAGAGCCAATGAAAACATCTTTTATATCTTATAAATTAATAGACATCATTACAGGAAACTTAAAAATGAAAAAAATGGGTGATGTGTGTCTGTTTGTGTCTGTATGTGTGTTGCCTATAACTAATTCCACAAGCAAAGGCGAACCATTTTCCCTGTCTTTTCACACACACACACACACACACACACACACACCTGGCAAAGCAGAACTATCTATAAATGTTTTCAGAATTGGAACTTTTAGCTGTTTACATGGTTGGAGTTCAGACGGCTTAGCCCACATGTAGACATGATTTCTGGGTTCATCAATTTCCTGCATATCCCTTTTCCTTCAACTAAGCAGAGCTATCACTTTCCCTACACTTGCCTTTAGAAGTGCAGCACCACACAGACTTTTCTTACTCACTTAGGAGGAAGTGTAATTCATTTCCAACCCCCAAACATAGGATGATGACAGAAAATTTCAGCCACCTCCCACTTCATGTGATAACAAGTTGACTACATCATGCATATCTGTATAATGTAAAAAGCAAAGCATTGTGCAGTTGAGAGACTCATGCATAGTTCTTTGGACATAAACAGTTCAGAATTAATTTTCAATAATCATGAAATCTCAATAATCTTATCTCTAAACCATTCATGTCTATTTTCACCAAATCATTTTCTTATACCTGTCTTTGCAAACCTGATTTACACCCTTTTGTTCAAATACATTTACAATAAGTAGACTATAATCTGTTCTAAATTTTCTTTCAGTTAATTTGATTCTCAGAAGAACACAGTTGCTCAAATTTATTGCTCAGAAATCTAGTTATTACATCCAAAAGAAAAAGAAAACACACACACATACACACTTCCAATCTCACATCAAAGCAACTCTGTCTGATCAATCCAACTGAATCTTAACTTCAGTAAAAATATATTTGGTTTTATTTAGGGTTATTCTTTTTCTCTCTATTTCAAATTGGAACGTACCATTTCTACAATTCACTCTTCTGTTTTTTTTTAACATGATCAAATCCCAGACTATTCCAGTTCAAGTGACCCAGAACTTTTGCATCTATGACATTGTAAGATGAGCACACGGGAAGAGTGGGTCTGAAAATACAGCCCTCCTAGATGCCCCACAAAAGAGATGTCACTGCTTGGGACACACAAGTGTATCCTTAGTTCTACATTTCACTATAAAAACACGTGCACAGAATGTAGCTAGATGGAGCACCTAATTTTACTAACATTTTACTTGCTCTTTACTTCAAAACTAAAAATATTTATCTACCGTTTAAACCGTATTAGCAATTGTACAGAGCACTAACCGCTCCCAAGAGACTGTAGCAGTTCAGCTGGCTGGGTTTGAAGGCTTTGTCTTACTTAATAGTTTTTAAATTAGAAGAACAAATGTTGAAAGGAAAGTGGCATTAAAAGTGTTGTAAGGTCTTGGCTGTACTGTAAGGAACCTGTGAAAATATTCCTATGGTAATCAAGGGGACTAATATTGAAAATTCAAAATTATACACCAAACCATGCAGCTTCATCTTTCCTTTGTTTCTTCTTCCTTCAATCAATCAGTATTTATATTAAGCAATTTTTTTTGGCCAGGGACTGTAATGAACTATGGGGATATATTCATGATAAAGATGGAGAGATGAGATAAGTTCAGTGTTGGGAATACAAAAGATTGAAG
>NC_022025.1:14618419-14621846 GCF_000317375.1 Microtus ochrogaster | reverse complement strand
ATTTTTATGAAGCTGAAATGCTCACATTTTCAGCTTTATGAAACAATATTTAGTGATTATTGATAAAATTACAAACTAAGATTTTTTTTTTCAGTTTTGTTGTGTGATAGGTTGTGTCAATCACTACTGGGATATTGATACTATCAGCAGGCTGCTGAAATAGTTTCCAAAAGTTTCCGTCCTTCTCAACTGTTTCTGAGAAGGCTAGCTCTCAAACGAGCTGAGACACTCACAACGAAAGCCTTGTGATACCCGCGATGCTCCAAGGCGTCGGTATCTACCCGCATCCCAACTCTTCTTGAACTGAAACAGCCATGTAATCAGGAGGGGACATATAATCAGCACACACATGGACCCGTCTACCTACAGCAGGTATCTTTGTGAATCAACTCTATTTACAAATAACACACTCATTACAGCTGGAAAAATCAAAGTTTAAGTCCATTTAATCTGCTGCCCTAATCTTTATTCTTTTTACTTCTCACAGAATTTTTTTATTTATTGAAATATGATAGACTCTTCCAAGGGCATTTATTAAGATTTATATCGTTTGGGGGCTAAGTGTAACTGTAACTGCACGAATTTTGTTAACTTGCATAAAAATATAGACTAGATCATTAGTTTAATGATTTAAACCTCCCAGTAAAAGGAAACTAATGCAATAGATTGAACTAATTCATCTTATTACCACCCACCAGGCCTCATTGGGAAGGGAAAACACTGTAATTAATGATACAATATTAGTATACCAAAAGCTAATGCAAAAAATGCCTTCATTTCCTCTTCAAATCCGTACTCCAAAGCCTGGAGCAGGACCCTGAAGAGGACCTGGTGTTAGGCTGTCCCTGGTGGCCTGAGGGCACTTTCAGGCTATGATCTCAGCTGATTCTTCACAGCCTTAATCCTTTCTTTCCCATGAACAAACACTAACATAAGTACAAATGATACAAACATAGCACAGTCTTAAATATTTTTCACGTCAAAGCACCTTGGCATCAATCACTGAGCCGCGCAGGAAGAAGGCTTACAGGATGTATGAAGAAAGTGTGGCTCATCTACAAATAAAGAAATGGACAAATATGGAAGAGGTGGCTTTTCTTGACATTACTCAGCCAAGCTGACAGCAGAATAAAGACTAGATTTCTAATCTCTCACTTTAGCCATGTTTTTCATTCATCAGAACCCAGATAGGATGACCCACTTGCCCTCAGGAATAAGATCTAGGGCAATTAGTGTGCATTATTTCTGAAATAAAAATTGTTTTCTGTCGTGTCTCGTTTTCCTTGAGTTTAAAAGAGTAACTTTAGCTGGAAAAGCTTCTATCTAAAACTTAGATCTATTGTCCTCGTGGAAGGAATGTTTACAGAATTTATCAAAGGATGAATGGACATACATAGCTTTCTATTTTGAAACAGAAAATTTTAAATAAAATTTTACCGTTCCAACTTTTAGCTTTGAATTGCCTACGGACCCATTTTCATCCTAAGAGGCTGCGTCTCCAATCGAGCTTCTTACCAACCAGAAGGGAAGTCTCACTATCAATTGTTTTCGTATGCAAACCATGAAGTACAGGGATGAAGACAGAGGTGTCCTTGTGATTTGTTTGGGTCCTGGGGATCTACACGGGGTCCACTTCCATACCAGTGTTTTTTTGCTTCCCCCAAGCTAATGCCTTTGTGCCCCTGGCTTCTCACATTATGTTTGCCAGTCTACGACAAGTTCATAGTCACAATGGACTCTCCTTTACCTTAAAATATCTGTTGCCTTCCCTAGAGACACTGGAAATCAGACTAAAGGACATCCCAGGAATGTGAGTGCCAAAGGTTCCTGACCCTGTGCTAGGCAATTTCCTTTAAAGGGTCGCTACAGTTTGGAAAGTGTGTGTTAAATATTTAAATTAGTGTCGGTAGTCTTTTCCTCTGCTTTCCTCCCTTTTTCTTCTCATTGGTATGTGCAGAAATTCTGTAGGATGGTAACCATAGCAACAGCAGAACAAGAGAAATGAGATTTTTTTTCACCCCCCCTAAAATGCATATACAGGCTATTTACTGAAACTGGAAGGTTGGCCAGCTTCCAGAGGAAGACAAAGACATCTGATACGGCTTCCACTTGGATTTAATTGTCATTCTGTCCTTACCTTGCTAACATAATGCACACGTGTATGTCTTTTGTTAATAATGTTTGAATGGAAATTTTATTTGGAGACTTAAAACCACTATATCGGGTAGAAAGGAACACTTTTGAAATGTGTTTCTTCTCATCATATTTGTGTATATGTGTATGTGAGTATTTTTGTTTACATTGAAAATGTCCGAATGGAAATTTTATTTTGGGGGTGGAACTCTAAGAATAATTATTAATTCGCCACGGTTTGTTCTAGCAAGCAAGCAAACCTTGATGATGCACCAGGCATGCCCTGGGAAGAAAGATTTTATGTATTGCTTTATCAATCACATTTTTATGACGATTAATAGCAATCAGACTATCTGCTTGTCCACTGTAGCATCCCCAGCACCTCAGCTACCTTGCAAGTCAACTGTCAGTCAGGAAGCTTAATGCAGAAACAGGTACAGGGGAGGTTGGCAAAGCCAAAAGACACTATCTTCACTTTGAGGATTTCAGTTTGTAGTATACGAAGAAAATTGAAGATCAGTTTGGGGCTTTGATAGAGTTTACGAAAGTTTAGATAGTTTTTCTTTTCTCTCTTTCCATAGCTTGCCTTCACAACCTGTATGCATTAGTCTATGCCAGGTGCAGGAAGGGCGGCTTCAGTAGCATCTGGAAACAATGAAATGTGGTTAGTAAGTTTATCTATTACAGACAGGTTAAATCAATCCAGGCTAATGGCTAAACATGGATTTAGGAACCAGGAGGACTTTGTTTAAAATCCTGGGTTGTCTGTTTACTGTGTTATCTCAATTAGTTATCTAAGTAATGTTATCTAGAGATAGTCGGCACCAAGTTCCCGTCCTGCCCGTCCTGTACTAAGAACAAGCCAGAGAGAAGGCGCAGAAGTGCAAGGGGTTGCGCCACCTCTGCGAAGTCTCGCAGATCACAGAAACTCCCCAGGTGAAGGTACAACGGGAAGGGGCAGCACATTTGAAAGCCAATTGCAGTCTTGGTTTCTACTTCTTGCCTTTGATATTGCAAGAGGAGAAGGATTGACAAGGAGGGGTGTGAAAATTAAGTTTCGGCATGCTTTTTTTTCCCAAGGGATGAATTGCCAGATCAGAAGGCGTGAGTACCACAGAGTACTAGTTGGAACCCTTGAATACCAAAACCCGCAGCCTACCTTGGGGGTTGGGGTGCAGAGACCATTTGGCCTTCGTGAGAATGTGCTCTGAAAATCTGAAAGCAGGCCCTTTCTGATGTCTCCGAAACTGTATGAGCTCTGGAGTTTTTGTAGCCTCTAGTGAAGTGTGTGGCG
>NC_022025.1:14616388-14618319 GCF_000317375.1 Microtus ochrogaster | reverse complement strand
TGTGAAAAAGACTAGCAGATGGGACTACTCAGCAAACTTGTGGCAGCCAAGCTTGCTATGAATTGAAGGACAAGTGAATAAATAAATAAATAAATAAACAAAATGCATGCTCTTCTGAGGACGGCGGGTCAATTTACACACTCTGCAGTAAAAAAGAGTGATGGAGAAGCCTTGTTAGCCAATTAATTATCTTTAAGACGTGGATCCAAGTTAAGTCTTGGCTTTCTGGGACCCGGAGAAAACGGGTGTATAGTCCAGGTGCACTCTCTGTGTGATCCCCGCGGGGCACAGCTGAGCGTGGACTTCTCGTTCCTGTTTCGTGAGTTTTCCCCTTATAAAAAAATAAAAATATAATTGTTTTATCCTTTAGCTAGCCTGATTATTTCCCAAATCGAGCTGATTTCTACAAAAGAGTGTTGGGAATGAAGAGTTTTTGTGGCGTGGAGGAGAAAGGGGGTTTTACTCTACAGTGAAGGAAAGAAGGTGTGAGCATATGAGACTAAGCAGAACTCTAAGCAGACGGAACATTATAATCAAAGACAATGATTGGACTGCAAGCCCGTGAGAGAGGATTGTGCTGGAGACACAGTTTCGAGATATGCAGAGGATAGGCAAAGGGGCAGAGAATGTGGCACCCATGGACGCGGTGAATGGCATGACAGGCTGGAATGAGACCGCTCAGAGGATGTGGTACCTATGGACGCGGTGAATGGCACGGTAAGCTGGGATGAGACAGCTCAGGCCACGGAATGTGGAACCAATGCCTTTGGATCCGAGACGACAGGAGGTACGTATTGAAAACATCTTTGTAAAATAATGTGTGTTAACTGTTGCAGCTGTGATCAGTGCTATTTCATGGTAATGAGAAACTGTTCAAGTATTTGAGGAAAGCAAGAGAGCTTCTCCAGGCTCAGTAGGGTGCATTTAAAGTTCCCGGGGAGTAACTCAAAAGGATCCAGGTGTCACAAAATAAAATCAGTTTATATGAATTGTTCCAACATGTAATCGATGGGAAACTATGAGATATTTTAAATTATTAATTCCACACTAAGTATCCAGTGCCATTGTGCATTTTACATCCATCCTGCATCTGAATAGCTCCGTATTAGCTAGTATAAGTCTATAGAATGAAGTAGAATTCGGGAGACTTAGTAGTTTAGGGGACTAAGAGCCATGACCTAAATTCAGTGGTAGAGGGAGCAAAGAACAAAAGAGAATTACGAAAATTACCGCAAAAGTAAAATCGCCAGCACTGGAATGAAGAGCGGCGGAAGAAGATTGCACACTAATGCTTCTGACTTCAGGGTTCGGAAAGGAGAGGCCTTCAGCGGCACCAGGGACAGGCTGGAGTGGAGTGGGGCTTGGGGGAGGGGGCTGGAGAGATGGTACCAGGGACAAGCCAAAATGAGGGTGAGGACGGAGAGGGGCGACTTGGCTTTCGATTCAGTTGCGAAGTTTGGATGGATCCCTAGGTAAAAGAGTCAGTAAGCATAGTGAGGAAAGAGGCTTAGAGAGAGGGTAGGCATTGAAGTTAGGTAAGGGGCCGGCATGTGAAGGAGACACTAGAATGCTGATACCACGTGATCCTTCAGGGAGGGACCTGTGAGGAAAAAGAGAAAGCAGTAAGGAGCCAATGGCTGCTACCGACACTGGAGGTTGGGGTGAAGGAGAAAAAGAAGTCGGGGAGAAAAAGCAATGAAAGACGTGAAAGACGTAGAACCGTCTGCAGGGGGCCGCGCTTCAAGAGAGTATGGGGTCATAGTTTATAGAAAGAGTGGGAGGAAGAGAGGGATTTTAAAAAGTGATTGACAACCTCTGGGATTTGAGGATGTTGGGCCAGCTAAATAAGACAGTAAGCAGTGAACAATTACTGTTCTTTAGAAACTCAAATAAATATGATGTAAGTTTTTTTTTTGTTGTTTCAGTGGGTT
>NC_022025.1:14596549-14616052 GCF_000317375.1 Microtus ochrogaster | reverse complement strand
GTACGAGGGATGTGTTTCAGGAGTGGTGGTGCGTGGCTGCAAGCCTCAATCAACAGAGACAAATCGGATCAAAGGAGCAATGGGAAGAAACAAAGCAAGCATCTACATCCTCTTATAAGGCAGAAAGGAAAAAGAGAGAATGGGTAAAAATACAGATAGATTCCCTCAGCTGGAAAGCAGGAAACCTTAGCATTTTCATATTTAGTAGGCATGGCAGTTGCAAATGAACGTGGAAGCAGAATATATTTTATGTAGAATTTACATAAAACTCCTGGGCCATATGCCTTGAACATTTATTATTACGCAACATTTATTTGACTCTCCAGATGGCAACACAGGGAAGAGAACAGTAAGAATGTGTCAGAGAAAACCAGCAGACATTGACCTCTGAGGCCTCACAGGGAACCATGTTCTCCACGTGTGGATTCAGTCTCCATGTAAGGTCTCACCCTAAACACCAACACCCTCTAAAGACGTCCATTTGAGACAGCCAACAGAACCTAAGCCATTCTCCCTGAAACTACTCACTCAGAAACTTAAGGGAATGCGTTTCCTCCGTGGGAGAAAAGACAAAAGGCCAGAAAGCAGGAGGGACACGGAGTGAGGACATTTTGATTCTGTCCTCTACTACCTTCTTATAAGTAGAAAAGGGGGACCAACCATTCCATGGAATAGCAAACTCAAAAAACAAACAAAAACAAACAAACAAACAAACAAAAAACCTCATAATAATCCCAATTCACAAAACATTGCTATTTGAGCAATTCTGTAATACTTGTCTATTACTGAGAATTTTCCTAGAACAGAGACTCCGTTAGCAATTTCAAAGTAAAGGAACCTCTAGCAAAACCAGCACATGCTCTGTGGGAGAGACTCAGGCTGAGTTCCCCACACAGACTCTAACACTGGCGTAGGAACGGGTGCACATGTGAATACATACACGCAAATGCACGCGTGAACGCATACATACCCACGCACACGTCAATATATACACACATTTTCTTGAAACAGAAACCTTTCTTTTCGTGACTCTTCAGTGATGATTTTGAGATAAAAACAGGATAGTACGGAACCGAGGTTTGTAAATTAAGCAGCATAAGGCCAAGTCTAATTGGTAAATGTGTATTAATTTTTGTGTTGGCCACTGTAATTTGGATAGGAAATTTTGTATTGGAGATATGTTAAATGTTTAATTTGAAGAATGGAAGGCCAAATAGAAGGTTTTCACATTAGCAATCGCTTTCTTAATGTAAAGGATTGCAACCCTGCACTTGGGGAGTGCGTTCTTTATGTCTCCTCTCACCCCATTGCTTAGCAGTTACAATGAGAAGCAGGATTGAAGGAGAACCCAGTGCATCTGACCAATTGATCTTCGCCACTGATCTGATTTGCTCTCCAGCATCTAGTTCAGCCCTGATATTCCTGCCACGCACCATGAGACGGGAGGGATGTTGTTTCTATGCTCAGAACCCAACACCATCTATAGCTTTGTTTTACAACGTGGGAAATTTCTTGGTATTTCAGCAAAGATGACGGAGCTGTTTCTTCACTTCTAACAGTAAAGAAAGGTACAGAAAGGGATGTGAGTGTGTGTATTGGGTGGTTTTATGTGTCAACTTGACACAAGCTAGAGTCACCAGAGAAAGGAGCCTCAGCTGAGGAAATAAATGCCTCTTTGAGATCCAGCTGTAAGGCATTTTCTCATTTAGTGCTCAATGGAGAGGGCCCAGCCCACGGTGGGTGGGGCCATCCCTGGGCTGCTGGTCCTGGGTTCTATAAGAAGGTGGGCTGAGCAAGCCAGGGGAAACAAGCCAGAAAGCAGCTCCCTTCCATGGCCTCTGCATCAGCTCCTGCCTCTGGGATCTTACCCTGTGTGAGTTCCTGTCCTCAGTTCCTTCAGTGTTGAACATCAGTGCTGAGTGTAAGCCAAATAAACCCCTTGCCCCCCAACTTGCTCTTTGGTCCTGGTGTTTGGTTGCAGCAATAGAAACTCTAACTAAGACAGTGTGATACTTCAGTTAGATTCTGTCGGGGTGAGAGGGTAATACATGCCCACATGATACAACTCCCCGAGTCTTGATCAAAACTTATTTCCCATTTTATTTTCCCCAAACTGTGTATCCTATAGGAACATCAAGTACACACAGAATTCCTGTTCATCTGGTTTTTGGTACGCTTGACAGGAGGGTCAAGGCAGAAATTAGGAAGAGTGTGTGACCCAATAGAAACACTAATTTATATCCCAAAGTCATGGTTTGTATGAGGCCCATGGCTCCTGGCCTCTGGAGCCTGCTTTTCTGTACCTGAGCACCCCAGGGTACTCGTAGTGATGTAATGTAAACTTTCTCACATGCCCTCAGATTTGATTTGCTAGCATTCTGATATGATGTATCTATGTATCTTTTGCATCTATGTTCATTGAAGATTTTTATCTATGATTTTATTTGCTGTGTCCTTGTTGATAATGGTTGAACAAGAAAGAGCACATTCTAATAAACATGAAATCCAGACTGCATACTAAGGGGAAAAGTGGAGTTAATGGTAAAACCCCAGAAACTGCTTTAAAATTATCCACAAAATTGCCTCATGAGTGCATAACAATGAGGCAGGCTTAGCGTTCTAGTTGAAGGTCCCGTCTGGTCCTTCTGCTGTCATTCTGGATGGTTGGTATGTACAGACAGATTCCCTCATGGGTACCTACAGCAGACCTGCAGTGGACTGGGGAGGTTTACCGAGGCAGCTGTGAGGGGCAAGGAAAAGTGGCAAAGCTGTTTGTATCTAACCACACAAAAATGAATCCTAGCCTATTCTCTCCCAAGTCTGCTTGTTTTTACATTATTGCCATGAACCTGTGGGACACAGCTCCCTAGATTTAGGGTGGCCAGAGGAGTCATGCTACTGGCATCTTTCATGAGTGGTTTTTGGCATGTCCGTGTCTACTTCCGTACCTAGAGTCGAGAAACCTGTGGTTCACTCAACCTCACAGTTTGCTTTGCTCTCATTCCTGACAGAAGAACTCGAAGAACTCAAGATCAGTTCCTTGGACGCTGCCCTCTTCTTCTGGTTGCCCTAAGTGATGAGGGTGGAAAGGAGACAGGTCATGAGCATATTTAAACATAAATGTAAAGGAAGAACGTGACTTCCTTGGGCTATGTCCTGAGTTATGCACATTACCTGCAATAAATGAGGCACAGTAAAGCAGCTCCTAGGCAGCAGTTCCCTCTGAGGGTGCGGTGCTGTCGCTGCCCAGGTTGGGAGCCCACGAAGGCTGCCCTGTCTTAAAAGTCAGTCTACTGAAAACTTGGAACCCGGTTTCTTCCACTATCTTTCTGTTCATTATTAGTGTCAGAACCTGGATTTCACCCAATGCTGGCTGACTTTATCTCCTGCAGAGAACAGTATCAAATGTCCAGTTCTCTCAGTGTGGAATATCATTGTTACCTGACCTCACTGCTGTCTGTTGAGATGCCCTAGATGCCAGACTGTCCTGACCTCTCATGACCATGGGCACTTTCTTCTGTCCTTGGACCAGCGGACAAGGAAGGCAGAGGACTAGATATAATTCAAGTAGGATGCCTTTAATTTCCTAGGCTCTGGAGATGAAGGTGACCGCGGGGGAGGAGGGGTGAGGGCATTGCATAACCATAGCCCTAGAAAAGAAAAATCCTAAGATTATAACTGCATGTGGACCAGATGAAAAGCAGTGTGGCTGCCTTGCTGGCCTTTTCATCTTAAACAGCTTATCACTCACTTCCCAAGGTAAATGGAATCCATGGAAAGAGAATTGCTCCCTAAGGAACAACAAAGAATTCTGATATATACATGATTTTATAAAGCAGTATAACCCTGTCTCTTGGAAAGCACCCATAAGTGCACCTTTTTGGGGTTTCTTATTTGTTTGGTTGCAAAACTAAGAGGAAAACTTCCAAAATATTTGTAAGCACTTCCAAAATTAACTGGGCTTACTCAGGAGTTGCATAGAGGAACTGGAAAGGATCCAAGTTCAGATCTCTATGGCAAGAATTCAGCTGTGGGAGGTCTCTAAAGTGAAGATATATTTTCTGATGTTCAAAGGTTCATGAGTAGCATAGAGGTGAGACTGGCAATTGACTGATCGATTTAATCCTGAGAACCAGAGAGGGACTGGACATGTCTTACACAATCCACCAGAGAGACAAGCCACACTTGTAGGGAGCAGAATGTTTTGGTGGCAGCCAAGAAAAAAGTCTTTAGTGAAAAAACTACTTTTAAAAGTTTATAGATGGTCAATTTGAAAACCCCACTCTTTAGGCGAGACTGAAAAAAAAAATTACAAGAGAACTTAAAACTTATGAAATGGTTAGAGCTAGCATACTGATTTATACTTCTCCTGTTTAAGCTCAGTATCCTAAACAGTTAACCTAGCATCATTAATTGCTGAGAATTCTTTCCATGCACTTTGAGAAGAACAGATCAGTACTGTGGAACCAATGGAGAGTAAGATCACAGGAAGCGACGGGGTCTTTTGCTTTGACCCATTGCTTCAGTATCACTCAAATGTGAGACTTCAAAAAACAAACCATGCTGAAAAACTCTTGACAGAGTCTGGCCGTCTATTATGGAGTCAGCACGTTAACTCTTCAATCACACCCAACTCTGCAAAACTGGGGTCATGAGCAGCCACAGGCCATGAGTAGCCCTCAGAATGGTACTACAAGTATGTGTTTAACAAGGACCCAAAGTTTGCCCAACAACATACTTCCCACAATTATGTGTGGGTAGATGATAATCACTACCGTATCAACTAAACCCATATGCAGATTTCACCGCATGAAGAATTAAACTGAGTGCATCTTCCCAGGCTTCTCTCTTCCTCAGACTGGACCATTGCCAGTCTATGAGCTGCCAGTCAAGAGGTAGAACACCTGCAGTAGATAAATGTGACATATGGCACCCTGGGTGGCTTGCCAGTTGCCTTTCAGGTGCTAAATCTGTTTGATGTTCATGAGATGTAAGCAATTGCTGCTTTGGAATTTGAGGAGGTGGCAGCGAGAAAAACAACAGGGATTGCAGAGTTCAGAGAGACAGTTTGTGGCTAATGCTGTTCTCATTCCAGCTACTATGAATACCGAAAAGGGTAGGAAAATCCCAAGGACTGTACAAGAAGTCCTGAAAGACAGGCACAAAGAAGAGCCTTCCTAACTACGTCATGGATGGGACTGTTTAGGGTAAAAACAATGGCTAGGAAACAGCTCAATCTAGGGAAGCAAATATTGGACAGATCCCTCTCTAAATCCTTTAATGTTTGCTATCAGAAGAGGTTTCCAAACCACTAGCATGTCTTAGACTGCATTCCTAGAAGGGGAGTTCAGGCAGAGTGATTTTGGAAGTGGTTTATGAAGGAAGAGACAAGGCTGGCAGGGAGACAAGATAATTTCCCTGAGCTCTGACGCCAGTGTGGCTACCAGGAGAGCGTGTGAGGAGCAAGCAGTTTGTTGTTTTACCTCTGGGAGAAGGATCTGGACTTTGAGACCTGCTTGTATCAATGAGCTGTTACTCACAGGCCACTCCCATCCCTAAATGAAATGAAGTAGAATCATCCAGGCAAGGTCATTCGCCTTCAACAAGAGCCATCCACCAGTGAAGCACAGCGATGAACCCTTACCAGGCAACATATATGGAGTAGGACTGGGGGTGGCATCAGCGGTACCATTGAGGTTCTTGTAACCACCACTAGACATTGGCATTTGATGGACTTCAGAGTTCGCCACTTAGTCCCCGAGTCTATATCCTTTCTAAAACAGCTGTGCTAGCAATGTTTTGTATTAACACTCAGATATGCTCTCTCGTGTCTCAAAGAAGCTTCAAAGTTTCCACTTCTGTACAGCAATATCCTCCTTTAAAACACTTTCATGACTGCTCTAGATTCTTCAGTGTGTCCCAAAGCCCCATCATCTTCTTGTTGTATTTTAAATTATCATGCAAGGTATTAGAAAACATTATGGCATTTTAAAACAAAGTGTGTTTAGTTAATTCCCCTCCCTCCTCCACCCCTTTGTAATTTTCCCCAGTCTCTTTTCCTTTCATGCCCCATGTGTTCTTCTGGTCACTACCCTTGTCCTTCCTCACCACCTATTTTATCCTCTGTTAGTTTCTTTTACAGTTTACAGGTTACACACGCACACATACACACACACACACACACACACACGTATGCACGTATATATTACAGGCTAGGATCTGCATATGATAAAGAATATGCAGGTTTTTCTTTCTGAGTTTGGATTCCATAACATTGTACTTTCCAGATCCAACCATTTTTCTGCAAAATTCATAATTTACTTTCCTTACAGATGAATAGAACTCCACTGTGTATATGAACCTTATTTTCATTATCTATTTGATAGTAGACTTCTAGGTTGTATTTCCTTCTTAGTATGTTTACAGTGGCAATGTACATGGATATATGAGTAGCTCTGTGATAGGACATACAGTCCTTTGAGTACATGAGTGGTATTGCCGTATGATACAGTAGTTCTATTTTTAATTTCTTAGGAACTCCCACACTGATTTCCATAATGGCCATATGAGTTTGCACTCCCACCAATGGTGAGTAGAGATTTTTCTCACTTTCATCAGCTTCTTTTCTGATACCCAGTTTTCAGCAGGACTTCCCTTTTCTGTATATACTAGGCTTCCAGTGCCCTGCAACTATAGCTCCCAGTAACGGCATCTACTACTTTATAGAAAGAAGTGCACACAAGAGCTTAGAATTTTCTCCCCACAAGAGAAGAATGTGGTCAGAGAAGCTTCCTCTCTGTACAAGTGATCTCAACAAAACCTGGGTTTTGAATTGTTGATAAAACCTCAAGAAGAACTATCTTTCTGTGTGAGTAGTCTATGGGTGTAACATAAAGACCATTGGCAAAGGTTGAGTTTGCAACTGGAACCACAATCATTCTTCCTATATAGTGAAAATCATTTGTTTTTCACTATATAATGGGTTTTGTTATGTGAGACATAGCACCTACCACTGGAGACAGAGGTATTTATTAGATAGTGTTCTTGTCTTTGGGGGTTTAGTCTAGTAAAACACGCACAAGCGGAAGGTCCAGGCAGAAAGGGTCATAAGCAAAGGTCCTTAGAGGCAGGAAGGAATTAATCTGGGTGTGTTGAAGACCTGTAGGTAATTCTGTGTGATTAAAACTATAGGTATGGAAAAGATGAAGCAGGAAAGAGAATGAAGACCTTAAACACCATCTACATACTTCATGTTGGGAACAACCAAGTCTTGAAATCAGAAAGTAACTTGATGAACTTGGCACTTTTTAAAGCCTTCTCTACTGTAAGCAGATCTGAGAGAGTGACATGGGAGAGAAGGAATTCAATCAGGACATGGTAATAAGTTCAGTGAGTAAGGACAAGTCTATGAATTAAGGGTTTTTTTATTGACAGACAGTAAAGCACACAGTTTCCGCAGCACTGAGTCACAGTGGAGTTTGTAGTGCCCCAAGTCCCCAAAGTAGCTACTATACAATCCTTTGTCTCTCCATCTGCAGTGATGCTTGATGGGACTATAAAAACCACTTCCAGCTGTCTGATCTGGTATAAGACTGTGAGACATGGATAGTGCTTAAAACATGATAGCTTTGGTCCTAAAGTGATCCCCTTTATTTTTCTAAAAATAATAAAAAGTGCCTTATGAATAGCACATACAAATCGTGAAGACCAAATGCCATGACTGGGAAAGCTCTGGGTGTCAGGAGGAAAACCCTGTATCACAAACAGGACATGTTAGTCTATGTGCAGTATTGACTAAGCACCATGCATTAGACCATTTTCGTTGTTTTAATGAAACACTGGGGATTGAGTAACTTGATAAAGAAATGGGGTCCAGAGTTGTATAATTCAAAGGAAAGGTGCTGGTCTTGGCTAAGCTCTGCAGAGATCTCAAAGCAAATGGCAGGAGTACAGGCAAGATAAAGACATCACACAGAAAAGCAAGGGACAAGACAAGCTGGCATCCTATAGGCTCTTCTCAGTGCTAGTCTCCAATTCACCTGAGGACTTCTTAAAGACTCCATATCCCCCAGTATGTGGAAGGCTAGGGAATGAGCAAATTTCCCACACTGGACTATTTAACATCAGCCGGGGAGGAAGAGCTGCAACCTATGTTCTTATTCTCTTGACACCTCATGGTCATCAGTGGATAGCAGAGAGGTAGTAAGATCAAGAAGCTCCATTTGTTCCTTCAGAGAGTTAGTGTTGGAAAAAACAACTCCTTCGTAAGTTATATGTTATACGCTGCTCTTCCTGGAGGGATGCACAGTGACTGCATTGAAGAATATTGAACTACATCTCTCTCCTTTTCAGATAAGAGACCACTGCTGTAGGACAATGGTCTGTACCCTGTCACTTATATTTTAAATAAATTCTGATTGGCCAGTAGCCAGGCAGGAAGTAGAGGCAGGGCAACCAGGCAGGAAGTAGAGGCAGGGCAACAAGAATTCTGGAAAGAGGGAAGCACATTCTGCAGTCGTGACCTCGGCCTCAGAGGAAGCAAAATGTAACTGCCTCACCAAAAAAGGTACCAAGCCACATGGCTAACACAGACAATAATTATGGGTTAATGTAAGTCATAAGAATTAGTTAATAAGAAGCCTGAGCTAATGGGCCGATTAGTTTATAACTAATGTAGACCTCTGTGTGATTCTTTGGGACTTAATGGCTGCAGGAATGGACAGGACAGAAATCTCGGTCAACAGACCAGACTGAGGGCCGCCTGGGGTATGAGGTCAGTTTCCACTGTGTCAGGCAGAGACAACAGCCAGCCTAGATTCTTCCAGCCCCAACACCCAACAGACTAGTCAAATCTGTGTTTTCCTGGCACTGGTTCCACTCAAGCTTGAAAGGAAGTCTCTTGTCACAGTCCACACATGGGTTCTGCTCATTTCACACAGCCCTCAAAGACGACCTGACCCTAGTTTGTCCTCTACCACCATGTGTTCTGAGGCAGCATTCACCCCGCTGCTGTCCTGCCTCCAGATAGGATCCCCCAACTGCACAGGATGTTCTCGTATACCCCAGAATCCTTCATTTGTTGATTGGAGTTGGGATCTAAACATTGAGAGCTGGATGTGCAGATCCGCACCGGTGTGTGTCTGAAACTTGGTAATGTATTCAATTAGTAGCTTTTAAGTGTTTATCTGCCTTAAGATGCGGCAACAGAACACAGAGAGCACACCTGTAAAGTATCTCTTAGACAGCGTCAAGTCCCTGCTCCTGGGACCCTCACATTTGGGATAGGGTGTTAAACAACAGTGACGAGATGAACTACTGGCCACAGATGCACACAGATATACGGCGATGCCTTGGTTGTTCCCTTACCCCTTGTTGCCATTTTGTCTCTGTGCCTACTTAATACTTTATATATCCAAGTGAGTGGCAAAATGGAGAAGAGAAGAGGAGGGACCAGCACTCCCACCCAGGAGCTGAAGCACATAGGAGCCATGGGTGTCTGAAGCCACAGATCTCTTCCATTCTTGCCCAAGTAATTCTGTAGAGTGCAAAACAACTCTTAGCCAATCAAGAGTTTTATGAGCATTAGACTTTTAAGATGTTAAGAAACTCACAAAAAGGTTCCTAAGAGACAAGCTAATAGAAGTTCTTGATTTGCGGAGTTTTTCTTAAGGTTTTAACTTGTAAAAGATTACAAGATAAAGGCTAAGAAAATATGAAGCACGTTTGATATCGTTGTCCTGATTCTTCTGCTCTTTTCTCCATTTGAAGTGTAGACAACACTCCAGGGATTTCAGTAAATACTCTTCCAGGACAAGCTTCCACGTGCATTAATCCTTACGCTTCTTCAAAAGCTATCCCTCTGTCTTGAGTAATTTCCTTCTTCTCTGGATCCACATTGTTGTTACTTCCTCCTCTTATTTGAGTTCGGCTTCCTGTGAGAAGCCCTCATTGACTCATCAGGTCAACATTACACTTGCAGCATGATGCTCTTTTCCTTGAATCACACGACTATGCCCATTACCATCAACTTATTCCTGTGATTTGGTTAATGATCTTCTTTCCCTCTTAACAAGGGTAGACTGCAAAAGAGCAGACAATGTATTGGATTTGCTCATAGTTGAGGACCATTATGCCCAGTGCCTGCCATGTACCAAACACTTGGTAAATACTTCCTGAAGGAATGAATAATAATAATAATTTCTATCTTCTGTATTCTGTAGACAATGGCATCACAATGAAATATTCAACACAGATCAACAGCAATTCATCAAATAATCACATCAGGCATGTCTAGTCTGAGGCCTGCCAGCTGTATGAAGCTGAGGACAGCTGTAATGCAAAATCAAAAGCTTACTTAAACCACCAGGACATTTTGTGAATATTTTGGCAAGCTGAGTGCTTGATCCTTAAGCATGAACTTTGTAGGTTACATCACGTCGCAAGGTCAAAATGCTTGATTTGCAAGAAAGTTAAAAAAAAAAGTTTCAGATTTGCAGACACATTATCTTCAAATCTCAAAGCAGACAGTATTTCTCAGGCTGCATGTGCCTAGGAAGTGTACTATTAGGAAAGTTTATAACTTATTTAATGTAAATATTTGAGTCATAAATTTCTCCATCATCCCTCATTTAATAAAAAAAAGAAGTAATGGCACATTGACCTCTTAGAAGTCTGTCATCCTAGAAGGAGGCTTTTATAATTTCCCATTTTTTCCAGTATCTGGGTCATCTATAAGTGAAAGTGTTAGAAAATTCAGGCACAAATCAACAGTTGGCTTTGATTTGTGCAGCTTGGTTCTCCAACCTTTTCACAAGGATGGTTCACCACTGACATGTTTTACTCATTTATTAAACTGTGTCCATCAATTAGACAAACCTGTGATGAGATTTTGTGTTCATTTCACTTTTCCTATAATGTCTGATAAATAATATTCTTTGAGTGCAGCAGTTTTAGATAGAGGTATTTAGACATATGCCAATGAAAAATGCTTGGGTCAACAGCTGAGAAGTGTTTTCAACAATAAACACACAATGTCACACCAGTTTCTCTAAGCTCAGGAAGCATGAATTTAAGACATACTACATACAAATAAAAAGATTACTTCTGAGATAGACCACGTCGGAAACAAAATCTGTTAAAAAGCTTTTCACTGAAGGTTAGGAGACCAAATAATGCTAGCAAAAAGCTTTGCTTGATGAACTTCATCTCATTCTGTTCAAGAAAGAGTAGAAGACAGACACAAACATTCTCCTCTAGCCATGGCCTAGATGAGCATTTCGTAAGGTGATTTTGGGGCAAATGAAGATGTCTTGATCTGTTACTGCTGCTTTTGGAAATTCAGCTATGAGCAAAATTAAAGGGTTTTGCTTATTGCAAGGCTTGGCAAAGCTTCTGTGAGCTGCTAATCACCAAAATGGAATTATCAGCAGGAAATTTTTCACAGATACAGTTGACCAGAAAACCTTTCCCATAAGACATGTCTTTTTACAAATTTTATTATTATTATTATTATTGGTGGGTGGGAGTGTTTTCCATGCATGTACACCTGTGACCATGTGTGTACCTGGTGCCTAAGAAGGTCAGAAGAAGAAGATGATGGATCCCCTAAAACTGGAGTTACAGAAAATTGTGAGTCAACAAATAGGCATTGGGAATTGAACTCAGGGCTTCTGGAAGAGCAAGCAATGCTCTGGGGTTTTTGTTTTGTTTTTGTTTGTCTATTTTTTGTTTTCTTTTTTCAAATCAGGGTTTCTCTGTAGCTTTGGAGCCTGTCCTGGAACTAGCTCTTATAGACCAGGCTGGTCTCAAACTCACAGAGATCTGCCTGCCTCTGCCTCCCGAGTGCTGGGATTGAAGGCATATGCCACCACCGCCCAGCTGTAGCCAAGTCTCTTAACCTTCAAGCTATCTCTCCAATCCAAAGATACCTTTATTTATAATAAAAGTAAAAATAAATAGATAAATAAATAAAGACTTAGCATCTCAACCATTTCCAAAACCCAGGTCAGTGGGTTTAAGTATACCCACATTAATGCAACAGATATCCAGATATTTTAAAATTTGTAACTCTGAAATTCTGTGCCTCCTGAATGGCCACTGTCCAGTTGCTCGCTCCACCCACAACTCCCAGTCCTGAGCAATAACCTTGCTACCTTCTCAGACACAACTTTTATCATACCAAAGAACCAGAGTCTTTAAGCACTAGTGTGACAATATTTAAGAGATGGTTCGTGAGAAATATTTAACATTTTTCTTTTGTGCTAATGGGCCCCATCTTTTAAAATTCTATCTACACCATTACCCTCATGAGCATCTATTTTTAAGCAGAGAATTAAAACTTGGAAATAATATTTAAATGTTATTGAAAACAATGGATTTGCCATGTGTATTAAGAACTTAAAGATACAAAATTTACAGCTGATAGAGCCTGACAGAGGTGTGTGTGTGTGTGTGTGTGTGTGTGTGTGTGTTAAGAATTCTTAGAGAAAACTATTGGTAAGTGAATTCTCTTTCATCTCTCTTCATTGCAGCAACCTACAAAAGATCCCAGGACTTGTTGCACAGTGGATGGAGATAGTGCAGTAATCATCTGTCCTTTGTGGCTGTGTACTTCTTTTTCTTTTAAAGACAAGTACTCAACCATCCATGAGTTCCAGTATAATATACACTGTGTTTACTTCCTTGATTCTCCCCTGGTTTTATCTCTGAGATGTTCTTCCTCCTCATTCTTCAGGAGGAAGAAAACATCCCTCTGCAGTCCTGAAACCAGCCTGGTATCTGTGTCCCCACTCTGTAGCTCAGATAGGGTTGAGGTCAAAGATGACACGTCCTTAATCTTTTTGTTTACCCTGGGCCCAACACAGTATTTTCATAAGAACGAATAAACAAGCAAACAAAAACCACACACACACACACACGCGCGCGCACACACACACACACACACACACACACACACACACACACACACAAATAGTTTTCTGGTTGGCAAGAACTAGACTGCCAAACAGACGTTTGAAGTGCTTTAGACCAAAGGCTAGTGCTCAGGGTTCACTTAACTCTTTCTCCCAGAAGGCAGAGGGAGGATTAAACCGGGGTCTAAGTCACTGTCTTTCTGTAAATGCAGGAGAATTTTGGGTTTGCTCTCCTGGCTCTGCAGAACACAGGTGTGGCCCCAACTTGAGGAGTTTCCTGCACCACGGGAATGACAGCTTCAAGGGCAAGGAGGTGAATGTCAGGGTCAATGGCACACAACCAGAGCATGAGAACAAGCTTTTTTCTAATACCAAATGTACCAGCACCTACTTAGGAGAAAAGGGCATGTCAGACAGCAACATAAAACTCAACCCCAAGCAGGTGTTTTACTTGTTACTTGAATTGTATTTCAGCATGAAGGGAAAATATCAAAGAACATTTGTAGACCAATGCTTTCAGAAGCAGTTTGTTAAACTCCATTTTTAAAAACAAATTTATTCCAAAATCAATTTACTGATTGCTATGTCCCAGGTACTGTTCTAAATACTTTATATGATATTACATCTAACTCACATCATGAGACTGAAGTTATTTTACTCTAATTTTTACAGCCGGGGGGAAAAATTAGAGACTTGGTGGGAGTGGGACTTGATCAAGATCACAGTAGAGAAGGGACTAAAAGCCGTGTTCCTCTGATTTCCGAGCCCAAGATCAGCACAGTTGATGGACAGAGAAGTCAATGGTTATCTTGAACACATATCTATTTTCTTGACAAGTAATAGAATAATACTCTTGTGATGGAAAGGGGATTACAAGAACTAGGCATAACTGTGAAGAAGGTGACGTTGTTAGGTTGCTTCCCTGCCATTTGCTGCTCATTCAGTGGTAAATGCAAGGGAAACACTGTAGTGTGCTCAGGTGTTCTACAAACACTGTAGTGTGCTCAGGTGTCCTATCTGAAGTCCAACAGAGAGAAATCTGTGAGAGCAGAAGTTAGAGAGGACAACCAGAAATTGCATAGGAAAATATTTTAATGACTTAAAAAGCACACGAAAGAAGTATTTCTTCCCTGCAGGGTTCAGGGAGTTGTTCTCACAGACAGTATGTAAGTAGAACATGTAAGTCAGAGACTGGACCCAGGGACTCTATTCCCTGTTTCATTGCTTCTGGTTTAAGGACATTGGGCATGATTATTTAGGGCTGTGTTTGGGATCAGTCTCCTGGAAGGTCTAATAAGGGAGGTTTCTGTACTTTCATATCAGATTTTACTTGATAGGTTTGAGCTTCTTAGTCATGGATGAGGCTGTAACATTTTACAATAAAATATTTTTCTACTCCTTGTTTGGTGATGCTCTCTGACTCAAGGTCTTATACTATGCTAGGAAAGCGTTCTCCCACAAAGCTGTGACCTCATCTGAAATCGTATTTACTAATTTATTATTTATGCTATTATTTATCCTTCTTCATATAATACATCCCGACTGCAGTTTCTGCTCCCTCCAATTCCCCCAGTCACCCCACCACCACCACCACTCTCCTCCAGGTCCACCCCTCTTCCATTGTCCTTAAGGAAAGAGTAGGCCTCCCAGGGATATCGACCAAACACAGCATAACAAGTTAAATAAGTCTAGGCATATAGCCTCATATTAAGACAGGACAAGGCAACCAGGGAGGAGGAAAAGGGTTCCAAGAGCAGGCAAAGGAATCAGAGACATCCCACTACCACTGTTAGGACTCCCTTCATAAGAGCACCAAACTTCACAACCTGTATAACATATATGCAGAGGACCTAGCTCTGACCCATACAGGCTCCCTGATTTTGCAGAGTCTAAAATTGCATTTTTGAAAACATTTCATTTATTTTTATTTTATGTGTATGAGTATTTTGCCTGATATGTTCACATGTATCACCTATGTTTGGTGCCCACAAAGGTAAGAAGAAGATATCATGTTCCCTGGAACCGGAGCTGCAATCAGTTGTGAGCTACCATCACTTGGAGTCAAACTCAGGTCCTCTGCAAAAACAGTAACTGCTTTTAACGTCTGCACCATCACTCCGGGCCCAAGAAACTGAATTGTTTTAAAAAAGGATTGTGTCGCCGGGCGGTGGTGGCGCACGCCTTTAATCCCAGCACTCGGGAGGCAGAGGCAGGCGGATCTCTGTGAGTTCGAGACCAGCCTGGTCTATAGCGCTAGTTCCAGGACAGGCTCCAAAGCCACAGAGAAACCCTGTCTCGAAAAACAAAAAAAAAAAAAAAAAAAAAAAAAAAAAAAAGGATTGTGTCAAGTTAAAAGGGATTTACAGAGTGATAAGAGTATGTAACGATACTAATTTCAATATGATAGTACACAGAAAAATACCTGTTAATTGGAGAAATGAGAATATGGACTTGGTTTTAGGGAAGATGAATTTTTTTCTAAATAGAAAAAAAAATTACTTGTTGAAATTATAGGTCACATAATAATGAATACAAAAGGGTAACACATGGCCTAATTAAATATGAATATTTATAAATACTTATACATATATAGTATATAAAAATACATCATACAGCTCAGGAGGAAATGCAACAGCAATGATCTCTGAGTAACATGAAAGTGATGTTTTGATTTTATCTTTTGGCTTGCATGTGCATTAGCACATACTAATTGTTCAAAATGATGGGTTTCACTGTGATGTTTCCATACTTGCATGTAAGACTGGTTATGTTCACCTTCCATTATCCTCTTTAATCTACCTCCTACATTTTTAATAATTCATAGAGCACATATAGTTGTTAAATGTTATTTTAAAAATAGAATAAAGTAGTCTTGAGGATAATACTTCGTAATATCTATTTGATGAAAAAGGAGATTAGGTTCTTTAAAAGGCAGCAAAATACAGCTTTCTCCATATTTTACCTTTGTTTATTAAAGGTCTATAAAATTCATTGTGGTGGCAGGTGGCTGGTATATGTATATAATATAAACTTATACCTATTGTTTTAATTGCAATAACGAGGATTATTTTTACTAACTTTGAGTAATAAAAATTTTACATTAAACTGAAATATTTGGTCAAAGTATTCATGATTTGTCTTCTCAACCATAGCATTTATAGACATGTATCAGTAGAATTCAATTTCAAGGTGAAAATACAAAGTATTAAGTACAAAACTGCATTCCACATCTTTCTGGGTCTATTAGTGAAAATAAGATGCAGCAAAGAAGATGGGACACAGAGAGCTTGAATAACTTGCTCAAGGCTGTGCAGCAGACAGCCTTTAGCCCGAGGTCCCCCAAGGCTTCTATGAGCTGTTTTCTTTGTTGGCAACACTTGAGACTTTGAGTTGTTGCTGCAGCTTTAAACTCTGAGTTTGGCATACAAGAGCTAGGGCAAGCTCCCTAGAATGTGTCTTCCTTCATGTGTAACATGACCAGGAATGCAATAACTAGAGCAAGCTCCCTAGAATGTGTCTTCCTTCATGTGTAACATGACCAGGAATGCAATAACTAGGGCAAGCTCCCTAGAATGTGTCTTCCTTCATGTGTAACATGACCAGGAATGCAACAACTAGGGCAAGCTCCCTAGAATGTGTCTTCCTTCATGTGTAACATGACCAGGAATGCAACAACTAGGGCAAGCTCCCTAGAATGTGTCTTCCTTCATGTGTAACATGACAAGGCATGCAATAACTAGGGCAAGCTCCCTTGAAGTAGGAGCTGCGGGCCTCTTCCCACAGCCCGGCTCCTGGCCACCTGGCTAGCTTATACCCTAAAATAACAACACACAAACTGTATTCATTTAAACACTGCCTGGTCCATTTCTATTAATGTGTGTTGCACCCCAAGGTGCACTTACCGGGAAGATTCTAGCCTACATCCATCCTGGGTCGGAGCTTCATTGCATCTGCTCGGGAGAGGGGAACATGGCGTCTGAGCTCACTTCTTCTTCCTCCCAGCATTCTGTTCTGTTTACTCCACCTACCTAATTTTATGTCCTATTAGGGCCCAGACAGTTTATTTAACCAATGACCTTCCTCCATCACTCCCTAGAATGGGTCTTCCTTCATGTGTAACATGACCAGGCATGCAAAATCCAGGGCAAGCTCCCTAGAATGTGTCTTCACATGTAGCACCATAAGGGTGAAATCCGTTTTACATTGGTGATGAGATTAAATGGGATATTTACCAGGACTGTGGCTAGCTCACTGCTAACACTCAGTCACAACTGCAGATGGGGTGACAAAGAAAGAACAACATAAAGGAAGACATTTTGCTTTGTTTCAACGGGGACAACAAAATATCCTCACACTCCCATTTCATAACTTGGTATTGTCACCACTAGTAACCGTTATGATTGCCAGAGCATTGCTTTGAACTGAATCGCAAATACAGCTCCTGACTTCTGAAGGTTAAATGACAATCAACAGAAACACATGGGAGACACATAAAAGCCAAATGGCATGTCTTGCAGAAAGACCTAGTTGTCTTGTTAATACATTAGCCATATAAGAAACGAGAGAAACCATGGGGGTTTCATATTTGTAAGGAATGATTGTCTTCCTAAAGCCCAAAATAGCTCTTGAGAAAAGCTTAGTTTTCTGGGACTTGTGGGAAACTGGTAAATTCGGTAAGGAATGGACTGAAGTAAGCACTCAGTTAGCTGTACTGGAAGCCAGTGCCCTCGCTGTGTATCAAAGGTACTATCTGGATTATATAAATTAGAGTTGGACTAAGAGGGATGAGATATAGAAACCAAAGGAGCAGCAGTAAAGAAAGACAAGCGTGACCTCGTGTCGTTCTGATGGGACTTCAACATGTTTGGGGACATAGCCTGGCAATCAGTGTGTCTGGATTTTGGTTTCTACCTGGCTCTCCTGAGCCTTGTAACTGAAGAGCCAAAGTTCCTCCATTTTGTCCTCCGCCTCCATCTTGTGTCTTGTGTTAATTATTTCCCCTAAAGCTTTCCAGTCCTCAGAAAGGCTAGGGGCAAAAATAACAGGGTAGCCATTTGGAAAGTACAGATAATCGCAGAATGTCCCCACCCGAAGGTTAACTGATAAGAAAACTTGTCAAATAACAGGTGAGGTTCGAAAATAAAATTTCTGAAAAGCCCCTAGACATGAGCCAACCAGGATTGAACCAGTCACCCCACACCCTACTAATATAACTTTTCTGTTTTTTTTTCTTTAAATAATGCCCTCTAGAAGGGTGGGGTACCTCCTCCCTCTGCTGTGCTGACGAGGACCCTGCTGGCTTGTGTCATGCACAAAATAAACCTTGCTTTTGCATTTCGGTAAGTCGGTCTCCCTAGTGGTCATCTGGGGTCCTCTCAGACTGGGCATAAAGGTAACCTCATTGAGTTGCCTATGTTCTTTATCTCCTAGTTACAAATTGTATAGCAGGGAGAAGTGGGGTGGCTGTCAGAGTCCATGAATTTGTGTTTGTATTTTTCAAGCCATTAGTGTTTGCAGACCGAAGTGTTCAAAAATTGGTTAAATATGTGCTAAGTTTTTTTCTGGCCCAGTAAGTCTCTCTGCTGATGCAATAATCCAAATCAGACCAAATTAGAAAAAGCCCAGGTCTAATGGATGCTAGTGCTCCTGGCATTCCCCGCCCCCCCCAAAAAAAACAAGGAGAGGAAAAAGGGAGACCATGTGTTAGTTCTTTGGGGGGCAGTTTAAATAGCCTGTGTGGGTGGTCTTGACCCTCCCTGGGAAGGGGTCACCTTTTGGAGGGCTTTCTTGGAGGTGGAGTTTGGACTGAGGCAACTCCCAGGGGAGGGGGCTTTGAAAGGGAACTTTCCACCCAACATTCCAAATGGATGCCAAGGGGTTGGGGTGAAGCCCCCAACCCAACAATATGCTGCTACGCTTCCTGGCCCAGGCACAGGCAGTAGACATATCTTTCTGTCTCTTAGCCAAATTAGGTTTGAACTGAGATCTTACAAACACCTTGAAACCCTGTTACATACCGTGTGTGAACGGGACTACAGGGGACATGGGCTCATGAAGAATGGGCAGTTACTGAAAACAGGAAGAGTTAATGTCTTCTGGTTAAATAGCTCACTCCCTCACATTCAGAATTATCCCCAAAGAAAGAGGAATGGGATTATCAAGAAAAGCCAATTCTGGGTAAGGCTATTTAGCTGAATCTTTTTTTCCTTTTCCCTTTTGAAAATATGGGGCCAGTTACTAATGAAAACAGAGAAAAAAAAGAAAAAACCTCTACCAATAACATATTCTCCCTTTCCTCTTCCTCGTGTGGCTAGCTGTTCCTTCAGAATGAAGCACCAGGCAGTGCCTGTTGCGAGCACAGTGAGCCTTACAAAGCACGCCCCCACTCCCCCTGGCATTTTGGCATTCTCAGAGAGCAGTGTTTCAAATCATCTGCTTCCTCTCACTTTTCTGAAATTGTGTTTAATTGTGCTCAGAAGTGAAGTTAAACTAGGTCTAGATGTCAGCCCACAGTTGTAATGCTTTGTCTCTTTGAGGGATAAGCCACGCCCACTCCCTTCCTGCTTGCAGCCTCAGCCTCCTTCCTCTCTCT
>NC_022025.1:14478055-14596449 GCF_000317375.1 Microtus ochrogaster | reverse complement strand
CCTTCTCCTTTTTTCCCTTCCCCTACATAACCCACCTAATAAATGTCCAACTTTACTCTGCATGGTGTGCCTATCCATCTCTCTCGCCTCGCTACCGTCACCTGGAGACTTGGAGACCTGTCACGTGATCTCGTGTGCTGTCCCTGCTTGGGACTGGCTGCTTTCGGACCCTGGCAGCTTGCAGCAAACCCATTACAACAATCCATTTCACAATTAGGATAGCAATATTACTTCTGTTGTACTCTGGAACTTAAGAAAAATAGCCTTTGTGAAAATGCACAAGGGTGGGGGTTCATGCAGATCTGTTGAAAGAAAACTCAGAGACACCTTGAGAAAGAACTTAGCCTTAGGCGGCTGCAGGGGTCTCCAGCATCAATGGATTGAAGCACTTTCCCTTTGCCCAGGGCATTTTTATTTTTCTTTCATATTTACAATTAGGCCAGTTGATTTCATTCAAAACAACCTGAATGAAGTTTCCAAAAATACAATGCCAAGTGCAAATTCTCGATTAATTACATACCATGGTTTTTCTGTCCCACCTCCCACAACCAAGTTTTGCATAGGCTTTTTATCCTTGGGAATCTATCGGACAAGATTCACACAGAGCGACAAAAGGTATCTGTAACACAAAGGATGGATTGAGGCTAGGTGTTAACTCAGGGGCTAAGCCAGGTGTGACCTGGTGGTTGCAGAGGCAAAGGTGGAGGCAGGGGCGGGGTAGTGGCAGAGGTGCGGTGGGGTGCGGTGGGGTGGTGTTAGATTCAGTTTCTAACCCTCTGGCCAAGCCAGCAGGAATTCTGCTACAAAGGCAAAGTAATATTTTGATTCAATTTTCTTTCAAATAAATGTTTTTTTTCTTGGACTTAAGGAAACCACCAACAAACTTTATTGCTTGTTTGGGGAAACTGGGTCTGACCACTGCTGAATGGAACTTATAATGGAAAGTTTTCCTTAATCCTGTACATCCCCAGCAGCTAAATTTCTGTAGGGTAAACAGGAAACATGTTTTTTTTTTAAATGCAAATTTTAGTTAGCTGCTTTTGTCCTGGGATCAGATTTACAGCATGTTAGCTAAACCTGCTAAATAAACCTAAGAATGTTGTAATAGGCTTTCATTTTTAGAAGGAAGCTTTTATTAAGGGAAAAATCATAAATAAAGTTCAATTTGACACAACTCTCAAATAATATATCCTAGGAAATCGTTCTGAAATGAGTCCCTGGCCGGCACTCCTAAATCACATCCTGAGATGTGTTGGATTTTATGGGTCTTTTACACAAACCCGCAGAGAACTCAAGTGGCCCAGTCCTCTTCCCACGCACATTAAACAGCGTCTGGTGAGCTTGGAAGAGAACAAGCATCTGTGTTTCTGCTCATTCATGAAAGAAAATCTGTGCTGCGTCGAGACAGCCTTTGCAGTCGAGAGTCGGTGGATTCCGAAGCTGCCGTTACCTACGTTATTTACTTCACTGGCAGGGGCTGGATCAAAACGTCCACTTATCCCCAGGGCACAAGTCTGATGTGAACATGTTATGACAGAGCTTCCAGAGGAATGAATGGCTCACACTGAGACAAACAGTGCTCTCCCCAGGAAGCCTCTCTATGGTCAAAGGTAGAAGTTATTTTCATAAGCCCTCAGCACTCCATGGAAACCGCTCCGTGCTGAAATACGTCTGCAGGACTCTCAGCCCGACGACAGACCTTGCAACTCCTCACGAGGGAGCAAAGGAAGCATCCAGTTATTCTCCACCTCTGTTTCCGAGAACTGTAGCATGACTTCACCACAGAAACCAGACAGGGGGCACAAGTTGAAGCTACCGGCAGACAGCACTGGCTTCCGTTCTTACTCTGTAGTTGTGGGTGGGAAATCAAAGTAGTGTTCCTAGGCTCCCTAGCAGCTGGCATTCTGGCTGTCAATGAAATATACATGTCTGATTGACTGGAAAGATAAGTAGCTAAGGTCTCAGAAGCAGGAGTCCATGTTACTGTGTCCCCTCACTGGGTCAAAGGTTAATAACCAGCTGTGGTGGGAGGAAGGGAGGGAGTCACAGCCAACACTAACCCTCATTGCAGGTGGTGGTTATGACCTTGAAATCAACAGTTCTGGAGATTTCTTCTTTAACACTTTCAGTGATTTCACAAGCATCTAATACAGAGAGCTAAATCTTCTGTTTAAAATGCCTGGCACACACAAAGACTGACATGTATGTATTTTCTGAGTGAAAGCTGGTTAAGAACCCTGACTGGCTAAAGCCCTTGCCATGCAAACGTGAGGACCTCAGATGAACGTTGATGCTGGGTGGGTGTGGCAGGTGCCCTGTGAGTTCAGCCTTGGAAGGGAGGGACAGAAGATCCCTACAGCCAGATGGCTAGTGAGACTAACCCTCTGGGTGAGCCCTAGGTTTAATTGAGAGGCCCTGCCTCAGTGAATAAGATGGGACGTGATGCGGGGTGACTCCTGATTTCCAGTTATGGAGTCTACGTGCATTCACATTTGTGCATACTACCATGTGTAATGTTCTGTCTCTTTAAGAGATAAGCCACGCCCACTCCCTTCTTGCTTGCAGCCTTAGTCCCTCCCTCTCATCTCTTTCTGTCTCCCATCTCAAAGAGGCAGCTTCTGCCTCTCTTCACTTCTCCCCTTCCCCGGCTTCTGCCCCCCCTCTTTCTCTCTCTTCTCTCTCTTTCTCTCTCTCTGTTCTTCTCCCCTTTTCCCTTCCCCTCCATAACCCACCTAATAAATATCCAACCTCACTTTGCATGGTGTGCCTATCAGTCTGTCTCTCGCCGGCAGGAACCACATAGCTCGCTGCAGCCTGGGACCGGCCATCTTTGGAGACCTGCTGCATGGTCTCCTGTGCAGTCCCTGCCTAGGACTGGCTGCTCTCCAGACCCACTGTCTGCCACCTCTGGGATCCTACGGCAAGCTGAAGGGGACTCACAGTATTTCTAATAATTATACCATGGAGAGAGAGAGAGAGAGAGAGAGAGAGAGAGAGAGAGAGAGAGAGAGAAATGGAAGGAAAAAGAAAACCTAACCCCTATAACTAATGTCATGGGAACTTAGCCACTAAGAAAATGTCTGAATTGGCACAAGCAGTGAAGGAGTTGGGAAACATCTTGAAAGGAGTGAGGGGAAGAAAGACACAGGCAGAGGAGGAGGAAAGAAAGTAACCAAATTCCTTGGTACTTAAATTAATACTCGGATGCAATTCCTCAAACCCTGCCAATCTAGGCTCTCAGTTTATTCCCAAACATAGCTTTGTCCATATGTATCTAATTTCTTGACTGAACGTGGAGAAATCAACCCAAGCGTGATAACTAAATTGGATATTATGCAGCTATATGCAGTTTGCCAAATCACAGAACATGGTCTATTTGTCATGCAACATAGTCCAGTGCATGCTTAACAAAATGGATAATCCCCTGGAATCAATTTTCCATTGTTTTCCTAAACAGAAATAAGATCCTATAACTCAAATTTTATACAGCTTTACAGTCTGCTAACTGCATTTAGGTACCATATTTAAATTTCTCACCAGATACCTTAAGAGATGAGTAAGAATTATTGGCCCTGCTGCTTCCTAGTTGGAAGAACACTGTGGGAGACCCACTGTATGGTACTGTATGGCTAAACAAAAGCTTCCTAACCTCTGCTGTCTCATGGTTCTCCTCAGTATCCGATGCTGCCTCTTGTTGGCTGTACAGATGGGCAAGGACTGTTCCCCTCTCTTTTTTTTGGAGTTGAACTTTATTAACATCACAAGGAACACATAAAGTCAAGGTCAGTGTCCTTGTCCTGTCCTTTAGACACTACTATTTGTGCTTTAGGAATCCTTACAGCCAGTAGCCTTTAAGTTACCAGCCCGCTTGGGCATGGCCTCTTGTACTATTTATGCTGATGTAAAGTACACATCCGGCCTCTTTTTCCAGCTGCGGTGATTTGTGAATCTACCCCTAAATAAATAACAGACCCAGACGCACAAGGTCACATGCTGGAGGTGGGAGAACTGGTCTTTCTCAAACTGTCTAAACATTTTTAGTGGGAACATAAATGTGTAGTTGTCTGAAGCACCGCAATGTAGAGTCACTTTGTAATGGATTAATTAAAAATGCCATGGGATCCCTGGAAGCGGCACACAGCAGAAACGCTGCAGGTCCTCAAGCAGTAGTAGCAGGCCATGTGGCAGCAGGCAGTGGGCCCTGAGAGCAGCCAGTCCTAGGCAGGGATAGCTGCAGGTCCCTGAGTGTGGCTGGTCCTGGGCAGGGAGACACAAGGCAGCAACACTAGACCATGCCACAGGTCTCCAAAGGTGGCTGGTCCCCTGCGGCATCCTGGTCAGACGGATAGGCACGCCATGAAGAGTGAGGTTGGATATTTATTCAGGATGGTTATGGAGGGGGAAGGGAGAAGGGGGAGGGGAGGGGAGAAGAGAAGAGAGAGAAGAGAAGAGAAGAGAAGAGAAGAGAAGAGAAGAGAAGAGAAGAGAAGAGAAGAGAAGAGACAGAAGCTGCCTCTTGTGAGAGAGAGAGCTGGAAAAGAGAGAGAACAGGCTGCAAGCAGGAAGGAAGACCTACCTGCCTCAGTGGATGGGGGAGGGAGTGGGCATCTCTTGTCTTTTAAAGAGACAGAACAATCACTACACATTTCCTTTGTTTCCCATGCTGACATTTTCTGTCCTGGAAAAGGGCAAAGATTGCAATGAGACCATATTCCATGATGAATTTTCCTGGTTCCCCCCTTCAATTCAGAGGTACCCACTGGCCGCTGCCAGGACTCCCAAAGTCACATGTTTAAAAAAACCAAAATTGGAAATATCTCTACATAGTCCAACAATATTGCTTTTTTTTGTAGTTCAAGAAATGTAAATTTTGAGATTTATAAACTATTGGTTAAAATGTGACTGGCACAATGTTTTGCAAATCTGATCAAATAACATTTTTTTTTATGGTTTATGCTGCCATGGGAAATACTACGCAAAGGAAATACCCCTTGTTCAAAAAATAGATTTCATTATTAATCCAGAAACAAACACAAAGTAGATGGAAAATGAAGAGAAATGCATTACCCATTTATTTCTCTTGTTTCCTCTCTGGTACCTGTGAGTAAGTGCCCTTCACTCTGAGCCAGTCTACGTGGGATCTGAGACACCCAGGGAAAGGCTGGAGTGGAGCCAGGCCTGAAAACAACCCTCTCACCCTAGTTCACCCTAGTTCTGCCTTCCAGTTCTTCCAGAGCGGCAGCTGGATTGTCGATGGCAAAGGATTGTGCCAAGAATTTTGGTCTGAGACCGGTGTCCCCACCCCTTCCCTTTCGTTATAGTTGCTTCTCTAAAGAAAGCTCGTAGTGAAGTGCCGAACCCTTTAATTTTGTTTTCTGTTGAAATCTGTTGTCTTAGGGAAATTCATAGACAGTACTAACATCCTGGACTCGGTCACAGTATCAATTACTGAGTGATACTTAAATGTAGGGTTGATTATATTGTACTAATAGCTCTTCAGAAAGCACAATCCACTCTCGGCACTTAGAAGATCTAGCCGAGGATTGGTTATATGGGTCTTGGCAGAACTTCAGATGCCAGAGAACAAGACAAAGGAGCAAAGTGGGCAGAAACTGTAGGGGAATCCTGCTGTGTTCAGGTGAAGGTGCAGAAGCCAGCTGTGATGCTCAGCTTTCTGGTTGCCTGTTGTTAGAACCTCAGTTAACCTGTAAATCACAGCTGCCCAAAGACCAGGTAACTTCCAGGAATGCTGGGCATTGTAGTTCAACGCTAGACCCTAAATTAACCTGTAAGCCCCACCTGCCCAAGGACCAGGTTAATTTCCTGGGATTCTGGGAGTTGTAGTTCTTAGAGAAAATAGCATAAAGCTTCATATAAAGTAGTAATATGTGATGATATTTTGTTCGTGCTTTAACAAATAAGATCAGAGTGTGGAGCTAGCCACACTAGTCAGCCATAGAGGTCAGGTAGTGATAGCACATACTTTAAATCCCGCACTCAGGAGACAGAGGCAGAGGAATCTCTATGAGTTCAAGCCCACCCTGGGCTACACAAGATTGAATCATTCTAGAAGAGAAACAGAGCCAAATGGTGGTGGCTCCCACCTTAATCCCAGCACTAGGAAGGTAGAGATGGAAAGTGATGTGGCTGAATGGAGAGAGGAATATAAAACAAGAGAAGATGCACTCAGGATTCAGTCTGAGGATTCGTGTAGGCAGGATTGTCCTTGGGGTCTGAGGGTTTGGTAGAGGTAAGAACTAGTAGTGGCTGGCTGCTCTGCTTCTCTGATCTTGCAGCTTTCACCCCCTAATATCTGACTCTGGGTGTTTATTATTAAGACCAATTAGAATTCGAGCTACAGAAATGCAAGATGGAAACCTCACTACCATTTGAACACTTGCAAGCATAGCAGAAGACATGATAAGCTTAATAGAACCATACCACCCAAAGGAAGTTCTTAACTTCCAACCATTATCACCTGCCAGCATAGAACCTAGCAATGATAAGTTTAATGGAGGCCTGAGTCTCAGTAGTTTACCCTGAGGCAATACCTGGTTGCAGGAAGGATCACAAACTGAGATTACATGAGGACCACCTAAGAACAGACCATCCAAAGGAAACTCCTAACTCTCCAACCTTTATAGATGGGATCACCTGCCAGCACACTCACTAGGACACCCCTAGACAAATGTCAGCCAATCAGGGGTCCTGAACCTTCTATCGTAGTAAACCCCAACTTTACTACTATAAAAACCCAACTCTAACTGAGCTTGGGGCTCTCTCATTATTCGAATACGTTGGACCCACAGAGAGACCAAGCGTGCAAACTTGCATAAAATAAAGGTTTTTTGCTTTTATGTGCGGGACTCGGTGTCTTTGTTGGCTTTGGGGGCACTTTGCCGATCCATGCATAACAACCACCTCCCAAAGGATGATGGGAAAGTCCCATGGAGATGTCGTTCTCCAGGCCGGGCTTCTGGTCTGAGTAAATTGTATATGGATTAGTGAAATAGAATGCAATCATTATTTTAGATATTTTAATGGGCTAAGACAACTTTCTTAATAGAAGCCAGCTCATACATAAAAAGCAGTAGGAATTTTGTTCTCTGTCCAGTCCTGTGTGTGAAATCCTTGAGTGATTTCATTCTAATTTCGGGCTTCTCTGTGTTCTACCGAGATTTGCTAAATAAACCTAGATTATCACACCCATCCTTAATACACACCACGTCACCAGGGGAAGAAACAAGAAGCAACATGACATTTTCCATCCAGGACCAGCAGCACAGTGAGGCCGAGGATGGGGACGCCATCGACCTCCCATGCTCTGTTAGACATCCCTACATCGCCTATCACTATAGAAACAAATAAGCCCACGTTCCTCACCAGAGTCTCCCTGGACAATCTTTGGGCTAAAGTCGACTTCTTGGCGCTTGCTTCTAGGGAGATATACCCCAAGCCCCTATTGCACTACCGTCCTGAAGGAAATGAATCTATCTGAAAGGTAAATAAAACACCATCTTAGCTTCAATCCCCAAAGCACCTCAGTGAGACAGCTCTGTCAGCACTGAGTGCAGTCTCCTTCCGCCAGCCTGTTTGTGGACAGTGGAGAAAGACTAAGAGCATCGTTTAAAATGGGTTTTTACCATTTTGCCATTAATTTATTCCAAGTTTAAGTGATCAAACAAAAATATTGCCAGAGCCTAAGCGTTTTCTTCTATTCTTTTTTAAAAAATACAATCAAGAAGTTTTGTTTCTATCAAAGCTATTCAATTTAATAGTCCGTGTGCTGTGTCCTGTTATCTCCAACACTGAGAGACTGTGCATAATAGAAATATCTATAAAAATAATCACACCAACTGCATTTTACATGGAAATAGAGCATCGAACTGTTTCCGTACAGCACAGTAATGGTTTTCTGAAAGAGGCTTCCGAACACTCAGAAAGGAGTAGAAGGAATTAGCTGAGCGCAGACGATTGACAAGCGATCCACAAAATAACACACAGTTTTCATGAAAATGGCTAAATCACTATTTACTTGATGAACTGCTATGTGATGGCTCTGAAGGAGCCATTTTTCTGCACTGGCTAAATAATGTGTGTTTACCAAAACTGGGTAATTATAGAGTCATCATATAAAGGGCTGCCTGTGCCTGCCAAGGAACGAGATGAACCTGCTACTGGGTGAGACCTTGAAATTTGGCTCCGGTTATTTCTAAATCCAGCCCTGCAGACAAGAATGAGCAAATGAGACGCGGAAGAAAGAGAAAAGAAAGAGAGGGATATCCCTGTGCTCATCCCTAATGAACAGCCCCTAAGCACAGACGAAGAATCCATCAGTTAAACTGTGATTCCCTGTTGCAGATGTTACTGATGGCGGACGGTGTCCCCATTGGCTCGAGGAGGAACATACAGCTTTGACAAATAAAAGTTTCATTGAAAATGACATTCTTTTCCATTAAAAAGTATTTGGAAGTCTAACGATAAACCTTATTTCAACTCAAGCTGCATAAAAGATTCCCTGTGTGAGAGGAAAGTTAATAATGATATAAATGATAAATAAGCTGACAATTTCAACTTGATTGTTGAAAGGCATTTCCTTCAGAGAACGTATGGACTCTTAAGCCCAATAGAAAGTGAGTTACACGGGAACGTGCCAAAATTGTAGACACAATCCTTATTATTCTTGACTTTTTAATGCACAAAACCATCCCTGATTTACATATGTCAATTATTGAGAACAGTTAGCAGTAAGCAGACTCACAGACACCAGAAAGCAAGGTTGGTACATTTAGGGACTTTCTCAGAGCTATGGACTATGATGGATTAAACTCTGTTCTCATTTTGGCAGGTGTAGGTATGTGCTGGGTTCTTAGGTCCATTGGTTTCTCTAACATGGAGGCAGGTGTGCTAAGGTCCAAATTCACACAGTGTATTTTAGTTATCCTTCTGTTGCTATGATAAGAAACACAATGACCAAAAGCTGCTTGGATAGAAAAGCATTTATTTGGACACAGTCTACCACCAAGAGAAAGCCGAGGCAGGAACCCGCAGATAGGAACCGAAACAGAGACCAGACACCAGAGAGAGGAATACTATTCAGTCTTAATCATGCTGCTTCCTTATACAATCGAGGATCACCTGCCTAGGAATAGCACAGACCACAGTGGGCTGGGCCTTTCTGTATCACTCATTAATAAAGAAAATGCCACACAGACAATGCCTACAGGCCAGTTTGATGGAGGCAGTCCCTCAACTGAGGGTCTCTTTTTCTAGAAGAGTCTGGTTTGTATTACATTGACAAAAACTAAACAGTACAATACATATTTACTTTATATAATTTATATTACACATATATGTGTTTACAGCATGTATGTATAGCATGTATATATACGTAGAGTGTATATCATATGTATATATGCATGTACAGCATATATAGTATGCATGTATGTGTGCATGTATGATATGTGTATGTATATATATATATGTCCTGGTTATTTTTTTTTATATAAGTAGGTTTCCCTATATATTTAAATTGATGAATACAAAGATACATAACATATAAAATAACATTTCTGTAAATAATCAAAATGTTCAAACGGAATAGGAAACAGTTAAATGTCAGGATGGGATCCCGGGGAAAGGTTCCCTTTAGGGAACGTAGAAGTTAAAATGCAAGGAATCCTGCCTATGGCATAACATCTGGGAATAAAAAGTTGCCACTTTACCGAACACTACTGAGTACAACACAGAACAGAGACACAGACACAATCTCTACCAAGATGCCAGCGCCCTTAAAGACCGATGGCAGCACCAACTTATAAGGAACCCAGCTGGCTCATTCAGCTCAAGATTTGGCAACCACACATATTTTAATTGACCAAAAAGTGAATTTAAAACCCTTCCCAAAAAACTGAGAAGGAGTATTTATGACTTTCTTTAAAAAAAAATAAACTAGGAATAATGGAACTTATCAGAAGTTTCAGAGACAGCACTGGCCTTTTCCTAACATCTGCCTTAAGAACACAGCCGGGCCCCTGAGCATTACCTGCAGCCCGAGACCCAAGTTGCGTATCATCTGCTCTCTGGTCATCCAAGAGGCTAAAAGTAAAGTACGGGAATGAGCAAAGGGTGTTAGAAGGCTGCAGCCGAGACCCAAAAGTGGAAGTAGCCACCGGCTCTAGAACTATGCCTGCCGTGGTGGCATAGTTTTCTGAGCTTCTGAAAATTCTCCTGAGGAGTTCGCTGGATTCATCAGAGTGAGCACATTGCTTTGGGAGGTACAGTTTAAAGATCCTTAGTTGATAAAGTCTGCTGTGTTCCTGTAGCTGTTGTTGTTGTTGTTTTTGTTGTTGTTGGTGGTGGGGTGTGTGTGTGGTGTACTGGGTGGTGTGGTATGTGTATAGTGTGTGGTGTGTATGTGTGTGTGGTATGTATAGTGCATATGTATGGTATATGTGTGTGGTATATGTACGTATGTGGTGTGTATATGTGTGGGTGTATGTGGAATGTGTATGTATATGTGCGTGGTATGTGTGTATGAGTGTGTATAGTGTTTGTGTGGTACACATGTGTGTATGGTATGTATGTGTATATGTGTGCAGTGTTTGGGTCTATGTATGTGTGTGGTGTGTATAGTGCATATGTGTGGGTATGTGTGTGGTGTGTGTATATGTGTGTATGTTTGTGTGTGGAGTGTGTATGTATATGTGTGTGGTATGTGTGTATATGTGTGTGTGTGTGTGTGTGTGTGTGGTGCTTGTGTGTGGTGCTTGTGTGGTGTGTGTGTGTGTGTGTTTTAATATTCTAACAGTGCTCATGACCAAGCTGGGTTATGATGAAGACTTTCTCTCAGCGGTGTATACACATGCAGAGAACATGCACAGTCTGCAGTCTCAGGAGTGTATAAGCATGCAGAGAACATGCACAGTCTGCAGTCTTAGCGGTGTATACTCATGCAGAGAACATGCACAGTCTGCAGTCTCAAGAGTGTATAAGCATGCAGAGAACATGCGCAGTCTGCAGTCTCAAGAGTGTATAAGCATGCAGAGAACATGAGCAGTCTGCAGTCTCAGGGGTGTATAAGCATGCAGAGAACATGCACAGTCTGCAGTCTCAGGGGTGTATAAGCATGCAGAGAACATGCGCAGTCTGCAGGATCTGGAAGCACCACCTCTGGAACCATTTGGATCTTTGATTTTCTACCTGCCCCTTCCCTCCTGAGATAACAGTTCCTCCTATAAGAGACCATTCCAGATGAGCAAAGGGCAAAAAAAAAATCACACAGGTAACTTACCTCCTTACTCCACAGAATGTTTTCCTCCTTCCCACATGGGGAACTTACCCCTTAAGTCAATTTAACTCAAGTTACCATTTTTTTTTCTGAAAATGACTTCTCAATACAAAGTTTTCTTTCTCATTTATTTTTAGGATATTTCCCTGCTAGGTAAAATTCACAGAAACTGACCCACAAGACATTCTGTCAAACCCATATCTAGTTTTGAACAATAGTTCTGTAAGCCTTCCTAACTATGAGAACAGTGTCTTCTGACACTTCTGCAGAAGATGAAACACATCAGGGACAAGAGCCTTGCACTGAATCACGCTGCTCTGCTAAGCAAGAAACGGGAGGGATACCCAGAAAAATACTTAAGGAGTTGCAGCTTTACTCAGTGTAAAGCCCTCTTAAAACTCGCGTGAGAGGAGACAATCAACTTCCCGTGCCTTGCCTTCGGCTTTGCCTAGACACGAGTTTTCCTGGATATCAACGAAGAAAAAGAGGCACCCACTTAGAAATCTGGACATTTTCTTATTCTTCTTTCACATAAATTTAGTAGTCAGACAAGGTAGAAATAGCCAGGTAGTTACACACCTCCTCTCAGGGCTGCCAGTATGTACACAGATGAGATGATGAAGGAAGATTTAACACTGACTTGTATGCCAGGTTCCGTGTTGAGTGGATTACTTCCCTTGATCTTCACAAAAACCCTAACAGCAGAGATTCTCAGTGTACCTATTAAAACAATAAAGAATGCTGGGTATGGTGGTGCATGCCTTTAATCCCAGCACGTTGGAGGCAGAGGTCGGTGAATCTCTGTGAACTCAAGGTCAGCCTGGTCTGCATAGCAAGTTCCAACACAGGTAGGATTACATAACAGAGAGAGCCTATCTCAAAACAAGCAAACAAGCAAATAAAAATAATGAAGAAAGCAAAAAAATGAAGTGGGTCTCCAAAGCACATGTTTAAAAAGGAAGTTGTGGTTGAACACAGGAACTCAGATTTCAAAACGCATGGACTTAACTGTTACATTAAAGATGGAAGTTTGGAAGCTTGATTATCGTAAATTCCACAAACAACAACCTGTGTTTGACTAACGTAAGACACGTGCGTGTGATTGAGGATAAATACACATGTAAGACAACTACGTACATACAGCTTGGCATGCATGAATAACAAGGCATAAAAGACAGCAAGACCCACCATCACAAGCAACCCTACAAGATCCTGACTATAAAACTCAGGGCTAGCATTAGAGTATATTCAAATAAACAGAGAGTTCACCACACTCATGACAAACAGTCCTTTGAAAAGTTACCAAGTTACCCGCAAACCAAGCCCAGAAAGAGTATGGAAAGTTAGAATCTGCCAGTACATAATGTAGCCCAATAACTGTAGCTACTGCTAGTATCCAGGCAGCTGTGCTGGCCTGCCCTTGGGTTTCTGACAGGATGCATTCTCAGCTGCAATCACTAAAAGCACTTTCTGTGCACATTCACTTTTAAACATTTATTTATTTATTTATTTATTTATTTATTTATTTATTTATTTATTATGTATACAATATTCTGTCTGTGTGTATGCCTGCAGGCCAGAAGAGGGCACCAGACCCCATTACAGATGGTTGTGAGCCACCATGTGGTTGCTGGGAATTGAACTCAGGACCTTTGGAAGAGCAGGCAATGCTCTTAACCTCTGAGCCATCTCTCCAGCCCCCACATTCACTTTTAAAAGGGCCCTGCCCACCTCCCATTGGTTGCCTCCTGAGATGGACAGTAGGGAGAACCAATTATAGAGTACTTAACTGTGGATTAGATGACAGTTTTCTTCCCTACATAAAATGGCCAAACAATCTAGAGCACATGGCGATGATCAACTGACTTTTGGGAGATGGCTCCTGTATTACTCTTCTCAGTTCAATGAGTCTATGATGATGCTACAATAAATACTCCTTTTATTACTTGAGTTTCTGTCTTGTTCTCTGTATGTTCCTCCATTACTGTCAGCATCTGAAATAAATGCTGCTGTTCTGCTTTTTATGGCCCCTGGAAAACATCTCCAGGTTTACTTTCATGACCAACATGCAGGAAGTGTAAGCCACCAGCACTTAGAAAACGTTGGGATGCAGCTTCACCCTGAAATGGGAAGGGGCACCACAGACCCCTTGCTTCAACCACTTCCCAGCCACTGAGACTCAGATGCCCTTGGAGAGGAAATGCCATAGCCCATGTTAGAACCGCTTTCTCTGATTTTGTCTAAAGTCTTTTGGTTTTCCTGTTAGATGGTCAGGAGATCTTTATTTTATTTTTTAAAGATTTTATTTATTTATTATGTTATACAGTGTTCTGCCTGCATGTATGCCTGCAGGGGTCCACTGAGGCCAGAAGAGGGCACCAGATCCCACTACAGATGGTTGTGAGCCACCATGTGGTTGCTGGGAATTGAACTCAGGACCTGTGGAAATGCAACCAGTTCTCTTAACCTCTGAGCCATCTCTCCAGTCCCTCAGGGGGGTCTTTATAACTCTGGATATTTCTGATATAAGTGTGTAATCTTTGGTGGTAGACGTGGCAGGGTGGTGGTAATAAACAGAGTTTTCATGTCAAAAAATTAAGTGGTGCACGCCTTTAATCCCAGTACTCAGGGGAGGCAGGCAGATCTCTGTGAGTTTGAGACCAGCCTGGTCTACAAAGCAAGTTCCAGGAAAGGCTCCAAAGCTACAGAGAAACACTGTCTTGAAAAAAAAAAAAAAGGTATTTGACATCTAGTAGCAAAAATGTGATCAGGTTCCCAGGAGAACACAAACCTTGAGGGCCAAACATCCAAACATCCATGCACTGGAAGTAACGTTCATTGACTCCTACGTCTTCTGACATCTCATTCTCTCTGACCTGTGCTCCCAGTGTGATCCTGGGGTGCTAGTGGATGATAAGATTATATAATGCGCTCCTGCACGCTTTGAAAAAGACTTATGGCTCTATCTTGTCTATTTTCTGTTTTCTTCAGTGGGTTATAGGACCACAAAACTCCCCATGTCTACCAATCACATTGACCTGTCTCTTCTGAGTTAAGACAAATGTGTTTTCTGGAAATGGAATCCTGACATGATTACCAAGGGTCAGGCATAGCTTGATTATCGCTACTCACCTGAGATAAGTCAAGCCAAAGAGTGGACCCCTGACTCAGTCAGCCACTCACTGCAAGATTACTGATGGTCATTACTACAAAATTACCTCCCAGTGCTGTGTCGATTCAGGCATAGGCTTAAAGATCACAAGCAGCTATGTTGATGTAAGGGTTGGAGTGTGTGGCAAAGCAACAGAAGCCCAATGCTTGCCTCCCTCTACAGGCTGGGAGAAGGTGGAGTGCTCTCTGGAATCCCTAGTGAACTACTTTAAAAGTCAGTCGCTATCCAAATCTCAGCAGTTTGCCAAGGGATGCTTTAAAAAGGTATGGTGAGTTGCCAGAGAGAACAAGCTTTAATAAACACAGAATTAAATAGTATAACTAAACGTTGCCTGGTCAGATGGCGCCTCATCTGCAGAACCATCTGGCTGAAGACATGTTCAGGGAATTATCAACCTCAAAACCCAGATTCTACCCAGTAGGCCACAAATATAGATTCTCAGATATAAATCGCCCCGTTTTCATGATAACAGTTGATAAAACGTCAGAGTTCTAACCCTCTGTATATTTCCTCTTCCAGATTTCCTTTGATTCTGTAAGATTTCCACTCCATTCGATTACACATGTAGCATACCAGTTCATTTATCATTAAAAAAAGAAACCAAAATCAAGCTAAACAAAACAAAAATCACCACCTACAACAACATCCTGTCCCAAATGTGATTGGTGGCACACAGCTAGAGTTCCCACTTCACTCAGGAAGCCAAAGGGAGGCTGAAATGGAGAATCACAGTGGAGCTAGAATTTTGTAAGAAGGATTAAAATAGATATTGAGCTACTGTCTAAAATATATAAATAACTCATACAATTGAAATTCAATCGCAAAAAAATGCCCACAAGATTATCAATCATCAAGGAAATCCAAATCAAAAGTTCAGAGCTTGCACACGTGTATCTGTATATGCCTTCATCCTTGCTAGGCTGGCTACCATTAGTAATATTCAAGGAATAAAACAAGGATTAGTGAAGACATGAAAAAGCCAGGATACTTGTTCATTGGGGATGGAATGTGAAAAGTTATTACTGCTGTGGAAAACGGTGTAAATTATTTTAAAAGGAGAATTTTCATAGGATCTGACAGTTCTGCTATTAGGTGTGCTGGCTGGTTTTGTTTGTCAACTTGACACAAGCTGGAGCCATCAGAAAACAAGGACCCTCAGCTGAGGAACTGCCTCCATGAGATCCAGCTGTAAGGCATTTTCTCAATTAGTGATCAACGGGAGAAGGCCCAGACCATGGTGGGTGGCTCCATCCCTGGGCTGGTGGTCCTGCATTCTAGAAGAACGCAGATTGAGCAAGCCAAGGGAAACAAGCCAGTAACTAGCCTCCCTCCATGGTCGCTCTATCAGCTCCTGCCTCCAGAACCCTGTCCCCATTTTCTGTCCTGACTTCCTTTGGTGATGAACAGCAATGTTGAGTATAAGCCAAATAATCCCCTTCCTCCCCAGCTTGCTTTTTGGTCTCAATGTTTCATCACATCAATAGAAACCCTAACTAATACACTGGGCGTATGTTAAAACAATTGAAATGAGGGTCTTGAAGAGATGGCTGCTGTCTGCATTCACTATAGCGTTATTTCCAGTAGTGAAAGAACACGCTATGTCCACAGTGGATGTGTATACAGAAGAACGTGGTTTGGTTTTAAAGCAGAAGGAAATCCCACCGTTTGCAGCAACATGAGAGAACCCAGATGTTATTTTGCTAAATGAGTCGAGCCAGTGACAGAAGGACAAATACTGCATAGTTCCTACTTCGTGAGGTAAGTGAAATGGTCAAAGTCATAGAGAAAAATGGCATAGGGTTACCAAGGACCATAAGGACAAGTCAACGTATAAAGTCATTACAAGAGACGTTAAAGAGACCTCTACATATGGCCTCTGCTAATGCTATGGCTTATATATATTTAGTATTTATGTATTTTATATATTATTTTTAAAATGGTTTATTTATGTATTATGTACACATAGTGTTCTGTCTGCATGTACACCTGCAGGCCAGATCTCATTACAGATTCTTGTGAGCCACCATCATGTGGTTGCTGGGAATTGAACTCAGGACCTTTGGAAGAGCAGTCCGTGCTCTTAACCTCTGAGCCATTTCTCCAGCCCCTTTTATATTCTTTACATATATTTCTACAGTTCATTGTAGAGTGGATGATGACGTTTATGTTAAATTTAGGAAGAATAATATACTAATCCACAAGGCTAACTTGGAAATTTGCAAAGGTTTCTTTCATTTGAGAACTAGATTGGCCTCCTTGAAGCCAGTAAAAAATATGGTACAATTGCTCCCTCCCTTCTTCCAAACCTTCTTCTATGCCTTCATAGCCTTCACTGAGTGCAGACAAAGCTCACATCCCTGGGTGCTGATGATATTCTGTATTCAGCAGACTGAATATCTTTGAGAGACTCTTTTAATCTTCAGAACCCAGTGTAATAATTATTCATTAGTCCCACTGCAGTTATTAAACGTTTTGAGTATTTACTGTGTACCATAAATTATGCCTTGTGGGGGTGACAGGAGACTACTAATAAAATGCAGCTCCCCCTCTTTCAGGGAACTGCATCTAAAAGAGAGATGAATCATACATAGCTCACAGCTATGGGGCCAAAGAGAGATTCAGTCCCAAACTGGACATTAATAAGAGTTTTTTTTAACTTTCATTGGAAATTAAACTAGACTTGTTCAAAGACTAGAATATGCCTTGAGGAAATAAATCTTCAGAAAATAAATACAAGGTGGGGCTGTAGGCAAAAGCTACCTGTGGCACACACCTGTTTTCACACCCTCTGATCTGCTCTCAATCTGGGCCTTTCTACAATACCAATTTTCTTTTCTTCAGGAGCTTCACTGTGTTTTGAAACTGATGTGGGAACACTGTATAGATCACGAGGTCAAAATTTTATTTAGAATAATCTCCAGAAATGCTAATTCTACGATATATCAGAACCAGATACTTTAACAACAGTCTCAAATGACAGTGTAGAAAATCGCACACAATAAAATTGCAAATACCCTGAAACTACCACATCTTGGAGGGAGGCTAGTGGTTCATGCTCCATTGCAGGGGTGAAGCTATAATTTTGTCATCGTGAACAGAAGCAATAGGTAGTATTGATTGAACAGCAGTTATAGACTCTGAAATTTTATCTTCCATGTGTAGCTTCAGATGCTCAGGGCAATATGATTGACAGCTGGAAGGGAATGGGAGCCTGTTTATTTTGTAAATAAAAGTAAAAGGTGAAACCCCTCCCTTAGTTCTCTCTGTGTGTCTGTCTCTCTATTTCTTTCCTTTCCTCCCTCACTCTGTCTCTCCTCTCTCTATCCCTCCCTCTCTTTCTCTCTACATATATTTACACAGACACACAGACACACACACACACACACACACACACACAAACACACACACGTGAGCATCTTCTAGGAAATCACCCCACCAATTCATCTTCTATTAGAGTTAAAAGAGTTCCTTAAATATTCTTGAATTTGGAAATATAAGTACAACTGGATCATCAATGCCAGAAAACTAGCAACACAGTTAATGCCGATCAAAAAGCTGTATCTCTAAGAAAAGCATTTAAAATAAATTTTTCTATTTTTTTTTCATTTGTTGACCCTGTCTTACACTTGAGTATCAAAGTGGCAGACCACTAAAGTTGTTTGTCTTGTCATTACCTAGCTGGTGATAAATACATCCAGCATTTGTTGAGCAAAGGGTGGGTGCATTGAGCAGCAGTATTTGAAGATACTAACCCCTTCAACCTTTCTAGTAGACAAGGGAAGAAATTCCTAATTCTTAAAACGAGAAAACAAGATGAGCACTAAAATCCGGATGTAAATGGTCTTCTGCTGGCTCAGGCTTCACCAGTTGGGGTCCCTAGTTGGTGGATCTGTTTTTGGGAGGCTGGGGAGCCTTTTCGACATTGCATCCAGCTAGAGGAAGTTGGGTTTCAGCCCACCCTGGATCTGGCCAACACTCCCTTCTCTGCACCTGTGTTTCCTACTTTACAATCCCACCAGCATGAGGCTGCACGTGTCATACCTGTCTGCCATGGTGGGCTGTACCCCTCAAACTATGAACCCAGATAAATCCTCCCTCTGCAAGCTGCCTCTCATCAGTTACTGCCTCAGATATGAAAAAAAAATCACTAATATAATTAGGTTAGCAAAGGTCACAAGGCTACACATGAAGACCCTCAAGTCATGTCTGTGTGGATCCTGTGTAAACATACTGCATTAGTACAATCCCAACTCCAGGCATGCTTGCCTTCTGCTCCCAAACTTGTTTTCTATTGTTTCTACCAGGTTAAAAGCATTGCTTTTCCCTCGCGGTCCTGAGTTCCTTGCTCGTGCTCATGCTGAGACAATGGGGATGTTCTATCGGGAACTCACCAAGGCCAGCTGGCCTGGGTCTGAAAAAGCATGGGATAAAACCGGACTTGCTGAACATAGCGGACAATAAGGACTACTGAGAACTCAAGAACAATGGCAATGGGTTTTTGATCCTACTGCATGTACTGGCTTTGGGGTAGCCTAGGCAGTTTGGATGCTCACCTTACTAGACCTGGATGGAGGTGGGCGGTCCTTGGACTTCCCACAGGTCAGGGAACCCTGATTGCTCTTCAAGCAGATGAGGGAGGGGGACTTTACCGGGGGAGGGGGAGGAAAATGGGAGACGGTGTTGGGGAGGAGGCAGAAATCATTAATAAATAAATAAATTTAAAAAAAATTTTAAAAAAGCATTGCTTTTCCTTAAGACCTTCAGTGCCTTAAGGGAACTGTTATCTACTGTTTGTAACAGTTTTCTCTGTCTCTTACCTACTCTATGTTTGTACCTCTCTTTTCGTAGATACAATTATGTGCAATACATAGCATTTCTTAACCTCAGAAAAATGGACTTTTGGGGACCTGATAATTCTTGCCGGGAGTGGCCCTGTGTATTTTAGATAGGTCAGCAGCTTCTCTGTCCCCTCCTCCAGCCAGCTGAACAACTAAAAATGTAACAACTAAAAATGGTCTGGTTGGTTAACATTTCTGGATAAAGCAATATTTGGATATATTGTATGTGGGGGTGGGGACACAGTATGCATATTCAGTTAATCATCTTCTGCAGGCCTTTTGTGGTCTTCTTATTCAACCGTCTCTGTGATAGAAATCCGGGAACATTTTGAAACAAATTTCAAAGCTGCCTAGTTGTGGAACAGATCCCATAAGAGCCCCTCTGTACCTCAGTGGAAAGCCTTTCTTCTTTCTGCGCCTCACACAGTAACACTCTTGTGAATCACTACAGACAGCCCTCTGATTCCCCAGCAAAAGATTCTTGAGCCAACTGGGGCTCTGCTCTCTCTTGCACAGCAAGTGCCTATAAAAAGTGACTCAATCAGAAAGCCAATTTCTGCACGACACTGATATATCACACACTTGGTAAAGCAACCATGGTTTTAAGACACTGAATATAAAAAAATATCGATTTCTTATCCAATACACCAGTTCCTTTTTATTGTTGTTTGTGATTTTTGCTTATTTTTTTTAAAATGAGGTTTTGTTTTAGAAGAGTGTGTTAGGGAACACAATAGCTCCTTTCTTAAAAAAAAAAAAAAAAAAAAAAAAAAGCTAAAGCCCTACATTGGCCATTCTCTCCACATTCTAGTTTTTCTTCTTCTTTTTTTGTGGATTTTTTTTTATTGGCTGCTGTCTCTTTTTAATTCTGTTAGCAGGTCTGGGACGCCTGAAGAAGTTGGCCAGTCCATGTCAAGGAAACATTGGCTGCGTCACCTCTGTGTTGCTACGGCAGTTTTTCTGATGACTTCATAACCAAAAATCTTATTCGGGGGCTTGTGTGAATGGCTCTATTCAACACACATCCCTCCACCTCACCATTGGGCAAGCATTCCTTCATCTCATAGCTGTTCTCTATTCTTGTCCTAACAGGTATCACCACTGGAGGAGAGACTACACCTACTTTCTTTATCCCTTATTTTTTCTCTTCTTTCACTAGACTCCGAGTTCCATGAAGGCAGGGCATCTCTTTACTCTCTCATTTAACTTGCTCCCTCTGTCTAAGATATTGTATGAGAAACAGTAACTAATTTTCAAATAGTAAATTTTATTTTGTGTTAGTTTTCTCGAATGTATTAATATCCATCATAACACCCCGTGAGTTCCTTGAGAATACACACTTTATCTTATTCACCTGTGAATTTCCAATATATTACATTACTAGCATCATCATTGCCAAAATTAAGAATATTTAGCAAAAGGGTACTAGCTGTCATCCCGTGACCCTTCTTGATGAAATGTACTTAGTCTCCATTAGTGACAAAGTCGGGATTATATTACTAATACCTGTTGTACAGATAAAGCATCTGCAGCTGAGGGACAATAAGAATGCTTGCCTCTATAACACAGATTGTGCACAGTAGGCCTGGGACTTGAGTTCAAACAGTAAAGTACCAGAACTCACACGTAGCCATTGTGTAAAAGAAGTTAATCAAAGTAAGCTGATTGCTATAAACCGTGCACACTCTGATGTAATTTCCTTGGGGGTAGATGGCTAAGAAGACGGCCCAAACAGTCATTTTAGTCAGTTAAAGCTACAGTGGAAACCATAGAGTGGGCGGAGTATAAACAACAGAAGCATTTCTCTCGGTTCTGAAGCTTGGATGTCTGTTGTAGGAGGAAGCATGGTTGGGTTTTGGTGAGTTTAAATCTTATTTGAAGGACCCTGTTCTTATGACTTAATCACTTCTTATGGTTCCGCCTCCTAAAACTATCACATTGGAGTCAAACAGTTCAATGTATTAATTTGGAAGCAAAGAAAGACACAGTCAGACTTTTACAGTCATTCCCTATTCATTTCTTTCTACTTTGGCAAACTATTCTTATTCTTTCTTCTTCTATTTATTTTTTTGTGGGAGGGTCTTTCCATTTACTGATCTGTAAGTAGTTTTCAGTGGTGACAGCTGTAGTTATCTCTTTCTCTCCTTGCTAAGGCTTTCCAGCACTCACAGAGGGCTTCAATTCCCCTACTCAATATTCTATGAGTAAAATCATCTTCGGGGCCTTCTCAAAGACATTCTCCAATCCATGGGATGATCAATCATAGAGCACACTTCGAACCCATTTCCTCTATTCCAATGAGTTCATTTGGACCTTGAATTGTTATGCACCATCTTCTAAAAATCAGTGGCAATATGACAAAAAATTTTTTGCCATAAATTTCCTCATCTGGCAAGAACCTTTTGTCTGTGTTACTCTCAATCTGTCTGTCTTACCTTTCCCCCTTTAATAGGAATAGAGCTGTCCTTCCAGGTTATAGTTATGTTTATCTTGTTTCAGCATTTCTTCTTTTTTGAAAAATTTGGTGATGGAGTATTTCTTAATACCATCCTGTCTCTTGACCTTCAGGTTCTTTCTTCATTGAATCTGTGATTTTCCTCTTCTGCGTGGATAACTATACTAGCTTGACTGCATCCTTTCCTCTCAGTTTCTTTATCTTCCAATAATGAATTGCAGAAACTTGTAGGAGGAGAAATACACTAGTTCATCCCAGATGCCCAAAACCAAAAGAACCACATAGAAGCTATATTAATTAAATCACTGCTTGGTCCATTAGCTCTAACTTCTTATTGGCTAACTCTTACATAACAATTTGACCCATCTCCATTAATCTGTGTATCACCACGTGGCAGTGGCTTATCAGCAAAGTTTCAGCATGTCTGACTCTGGTATTGGCCCCATGGGGCCCCTCTGACTCCACCCTCCTTCTCCCAGCATTCAGTCCAGTCCTCCCCACCTACCTAAGTTCTGCCCTATCAACAGGCCAATGCAGCTACTTTATTCATTAATGGTAATCACAGCACACAGAAGGGACTCCCACACCAGAAACTATAAACTTCTCAGGCTCAATATGCCCATGAAGTTTGGCACATATTTCTAATTACTTTTAACCCAAGTCATCAAAGAGTGTAATCTATACCAATCACTTTGCCTTCTGCTTCATCTTTGATCTTATTGACTGGCTTTAAGTTTACTGCTCTACTACACTCACCCTCTGGAAAGTCATCACAGCCTAAAGCCTAAAACCTAATTAAAATTGGCATTCTCCATTTTCACCTTTACAATGAATTTAGAACCTGTAGCCACCTTTCTTTCCTACTCCTCCTTTAAATAAAATTCCTTGTTGCCCACCTTCCTATCCATCCTGACTCTTATTTCAATGCAGGGCAGTCGACAGTTACTTTGGTTAAATCTGAATGTCTCCAAACGTGGTTGCTTTTCAGCACTTGGTCCACTGGCACTGTTTTGGGAGGATGTGGAGCCTTTAGAGCATGACCAAAAAAAGTAGGTCAGCAGATGTTAAACTTTGGAGGTTATTGCCCAATCTCTCCTTCTAATCACCTTCTGCTTCCTGGTCTGTGATGATGCCAAGAAACTCCACCACACAATCTTGCTGCCACACATTCTGCCAGGCCTTCCCTGCCATAATTGATTGAGACCCTCTGAAATTATGAATCAAAATAAATCATCCTTTTTCCATAAATTCTTCTTCTCATAATGAAACAAAAGCAACTAGTCGACAGTTATAGCCTTTCTATATCCCAGTTTCTCATTCCTCCAATGAGAGGAGGGAAGGTTGCTATGTCTACCACTATGCCTATAGATAGGGTCCTATGGATAGGATCCCTCTGCAGCTTTCTGGCCCTCTACCTTCTGTATAACAGAATCACTAGGATCACCTGACTGTCAGTCTTAAAAGACAACACAAACGCCTCTACTTTGTATTGGCTCTAGGCTGCTTAGCTAATCCAGTTGAGGAAGGCAAGAGTCATCCACAGACCTGGTCCTGGCCTCATGGAATTTGTGGTGTTAGAGCCAAAGCTTTAAGGAGTGAACTGTTCCTCTCCCTTGCTTTGATCCTTTGGTATATTATTTCACACTTGTCTTCTGCAGATGGGAATACATTTGTCTGGGACAGAATTAATCTTTTCTGGGTCCCTTCTTTCAGTCTTACACCAGTAAGCCAATGGAACACAATACTACTCCTTTGTATAACTCCCTGCCTGGTTCCTTTCCCATTTGCAGGTTCCATCTCATCCTTTTGTCTTTGGATATGCATGTATCTAAGACTTAAACTATTATCTCCACTTAGGAGAATATCAAATCAATGTTAGCTTCATTTTTCTCTTGGTTCCTTAAGATATTTGATTCAAATTTCAAAATTCATGTCTAAAATCAACGTTATAATCTCCTTTAATTTACTCTAATACTATTCATATCATGGCACAATTCTTACCCATCCAATCTAAGATGGAGCTATATCTTTTATTTCCTTCTCTCAATTTCTTCTCATGGACAATAAATTCTGGATATATTTCTTTGAAATAGCCAAAGTCACAGCTAACTTTCTTTGATTTGTTGATTCCAGATTCTTTCTACCTTAGCGTGGCACCAGTGTCTCTTTCCAATGCAAAATTAGATTATTCTTCCAAAGAAGTTCTTTGAATTTGCCCTTCTTCTGCTAAGAACACAAATGCACCACTGCCTCAACTAAATGAACTTCAATTTTCTTGCCCCAACAGCTAAGCACTATCGATAGATTTCAATAAATATTATCCTTTTCCTAGTTTAACATTCAAGTTGTTACTTAAACTGCAACAATATTAGATCTGCCAATTTTAATGTATCAGACAATTTCCTCACATCTGAATAATATTCAAACTGTAAACTCTACCACTTTGAGCTCTATGAGTTTGGGTAAAGTGTGTGACCTCTTGCAGCCTATTTTCTTACCAATGAAGTGAAATCACATGATTCCTGTTCCAGGCCTGCTTCCAGCTGTCGACAATGAACACACAGGGTTAGCACAGCCCTGACACACCAGAAGGGCTCACTTCTTTAGAATATAGCTATGAACACTCACGGTTCTGTGAACACAATTCATGCTTCTCGGTCTGTCCTTTTCTCATGTTTTTTTCTGCTTTCTGGAATAACTCTGCTCTATTTCTGTTCCTTGAAATCATACTTTTCCTTGAAGGCTATGTGAGTCTCCTGCATCCAACAGCCTCTAAAGTAGCTTAATTCTTCTCCTAAATTCTCAAAAACCTCCCTTACTTTTAGGAAGCTGTTCTCATTGTATCTCAGTTCTCCGCAAACTTTCTGTTTCTTCACTTGAGGTAAAGCCCTTGATTCATAGATTATCTCGTGCTCTTGGTACAGCCTCTTGTCTTCAAGAAATATTGACATAATGGAGCTTTGATTGCACGTTCTTAAACAGAACAATAGAAAATACTAATAAAATAAAAGATAGCAATGGAAGGTTAGCATTGATTTTGTTGAATTCATCAATGTTCTCACCATGGGCTACTACATATTAGTCATGCCTGAGGATGGAACTGCTTCCGATAGCTTCTCAGTTAATGTAACTTAGGAAACTATTTTGAAGGGACAAAATCTTTCACCAGGATTATTTTCTTGGATGTTTCATTTTCTTTATTGATCTTTGGCATCAATGGTAATGGTGACTTAGTGCCTTTAAAGATAGCCAGAAATACTTGGTTAATTATGTCTACTTTAGTACACAGTGAGACTCTCAAACAAAACAGAACAAGAAAATGAATGTTATGAACCACTGTTGGAAAAATAGTATTTTCTTCTAAAAAATCATACAAATGTCAATCAAATAAACCCAAATGGTACAATTTTATACTTATTTAATTCGTCAAATTACAAATAGACTTTAAAAAGGTCACCTGACACAGGGGTTATGGTGGTTTGAGCACGACCCACATGGGCTTTCTGGGAAATTGTAACCTGAGCAAAATATTTGGAATTCTGTGAACAGGAATCTGGAAGTATAAAGGCTGTAATAGTTGGGTTGAAACATGAGTCATGGCTTAATAAGTCCGTGAAGGGTTAAATTTGCAGGTCTATATATGTCACCATACAATACAAAACCAATTTGTTCATCAAATGCCTTAAAAATAGAAATCAGCATTAACTGTGATATTAATGTAATGGCTTTTTCTGCCTCTCTTAATGTTGATTATTATGCCCAAATCCATGAAGTTCCCCAAAAGCCAACAAGAACATTGAGTCCTGTATGTAAAAGCAAAGAGCCTTTATTTTATGCAAGTTTGCGAACTCGGTCTCTCCACCTGTCCAGCATATTAGAATAAACGGAGAGCCCTGAGCTCAGTTAGAGTTGGGTTTTTTTTAGTAGTAAAAGTGGGGGTGAGGGGTTTCTGAGGTTCAGGACCCCTGATTGGCTGACATTTGTCTAGGGGTGTCTTGGTGAGTGTGCTGGCAGGTGATCCTACCTACAACGGTTGGAACATTAGGCATTTCCTTTGGATGGTCTGATCTTGGGTGGTGCTCAGGTAATCTCAGTTTTTGGTTCTTTCTGCAACCAGGTATTGCTTCGGGATAAACTACTGAGACTCAGGCCTCCATTAAATTTATTGATGGCTGAGTCCTACTCTGGCAGGTGATAATGGTTGGAAGTAAAGAACTTCCTTTGGGTGATCTCTTCATATTTAGCTTATCATGGCAGGCTCCTACATTGATAAGTTCAACACTGAATTTACTGGACATGTACGACTCCTTTTGTTTGTCCAGCATATGAGCCTCCTCCTCATCTATGAAAATTCCCTATCCTATAAACTTTATGAAATGACATAGCCTTCCTCCCCAGCCTTTTTTTTAGCTGGGACAGGGACATGTACATCAGATTCACCATTCAAATGATTCTCCACACTTTCACGGGAGTACTGGTGACTTAGAAGGAGGGGCCGGGGAAAGTTTCTCTTTATAGTGGTTGGAGTAAGTAATATGGTAGTAGGTCAGATATTCATTTCCTTTGGTCACCTTAATGAGGTCCTACAAACTCAGTGGCTTAAACAACACAGGTTTGTTGCCATCCAGTTGTATTGCATAAATGAGCACAGTCAAGCTTTAAGAGAACTATTGCCTTTTGAGACCCGTAGGAAAGACTTCATCTCCTGACTCTTCTAGGTTCTGGTATTTGCCAGCATTCTTCGGACTTTCTTGGCTAAAGACTATCTCTCTACGTTTTGTCTCTGTTGTCCTCAGACTCATTACGTAGACCAGGCTGACCTCAAACTCATAGAGATCAGCCTGCCCCTGCCTACTGAGTGATAAAAGACATGTGCCACCATGCACAGCTCTCTCTACTTCATAAGAGAATACTAGTCAATATTGGGCCAAGAACTACCTGAGTCTGAAGATACAAGATAATCCCACACTAGTTCAGCATTATATATAATAAAGGGGTATTTATTTAGGGAAGACTTACAGGTCACTCTCCTAAATCATAATCCTCTACACAAATGGGGAACAGGAACAGAGTCTAGCAGCCAGACATGAGAGCAGAAAGCAAGAAAGTGAGTGCATGCTTTACAGCACTGCATTTATAGTATAAGAGACCACGCCCAAGTGGACTGCTATCTTACAGGCTGTTGGCTGAAGGAGTGGAAGCAGCTCCGACAGCATGAGTCTGGGAGTAGAGAGTTGACTCCATGGTTCAGAGCACTTGTTCTTACAAGAGACACAGGTTCAATCCCCAACACGTACATGGAGTCTCACCACTTCCCTGGGTACCAGGCATTTAGTGCACAGGCATATCAACAGACCACAAAACATTCATACACACAAAATAAAACAAATCAAAGGAAAGAAGAACTACCTACTCAAATAAAGAATGGTTTCATCTGCATCTAATTTCAAACGAGGTCACCTTCTTAGATGTTGGTGTTGGGGCTTCAACGTTCTTTATGTTGTACCCAAATGCAATGCATAGCAGATGGCATCTACTGACCTGGGCCCCTAAGTCCACTGCAGGATGCAATGTCACTGTTTGGTCTTGGGGACAGTGGTGGGATGTTCACAGTCTTCATGCTCTGGCGTGTTTGTTTGCCCTCACAGAAATGCTAGAAGTGAATCTAATTTGTTATCAGTTTCCCTACTTACACCGAATATATCTCCATTTCTTTCAACCAGAAATGTTACGCAGCCTTGAGAAGCATAAAAACAGCTGTTACAGCAAATGAAAACACAAACTAGAAGTTGGAGGATATTTTATGACTGGTGGTAATTTTCTTAAAAGGAGTGTGAAAACTGGTATTTCAAGACAGAGGATTCATGTAATATTTTGGTGTAAGAAAGAAAAAGAATCAAGCATCATTGATAGTGTGGTTAAGAGTTCCAGCCACTTATCCAAGCTCTCAAGGAAAAAATTACATCTGAATACTTTCTGCTGTTAGTACCGGGCACAGGCATCACAAACTGAACATGCTCAACAGGCAGGTACTCGTTGAGCACTTAAATGATCAACCATTCTTTGAAAAAGCAGGTGTCCTTCAGGTAGGCTTAAAAAATTCATTTTCTCATCCTACTGTTTTTATTTCCACATCCTTGGCTCTGCTCAGATGGACATCAATTGGTGATTTTTTTCATGCTCTTAAATCCATTTGTGTACTTACTGTTTCCAGCATGATCTCAATTATATGCTAATTGGTGATAACATTTACTAGCAGTGTAATACAGGGCAATTTATTTTCTTCTCAGGATGACCATGAAAAAAACCAAGAAAATGCTAACTACCATTACATTCTAAGCAATGCCAGCATTAAACATTAGATCCACACCCATTTAAGTGCTGGCTAAAGTTTCTAGAGGGAGATATAATCCATATTTCTCGTTTTTTTTTTTTTAATCAGTAAGAGATTCAACCCTCAAAACTGAAATGGTAAGACTGCTGGGTGGGCAGCATGAAATTGAATGCAATGAGCCTGTTTTGGATCACTGCTTAGCTGCTGAGGTCAATAAGACCTTGTTTGTGCATCTACAGTTTATGCATAAATCTAACAGTGTAAACAGATTCTCTAGCCAATTTACATTCTGAACACCAACTCCGCATTTACAAATTGTTTCTGTCTTCTGAAACAGAGTAAGAAAGAGAACAATCTTACTGATTGCACATAGTGTCTCCCTAACAATTTTCTTAAAAATATCAGGACAGCTGTGTTTCACTTCAGAATTCCCTGGCCTCAGATCTGGACATGATCGTGTGGTGCTTAGAATATAGCAGCTCTGAAGAAACTCTAGGAAGAGCCTAGCAATATTCTCCTTTTCTAGAGCACATTTAGGAGTACACACTGAAACTGCTCTGGTGGAGTTCTTGAACAACTCAACCGCAACTTCTTCTTATCCCCGAAACACTGCACGTTTGTTAAAAAGCAAAGGGGAATTCTAATTATAACACTGTTTCTTATGTGTGACTGACCGACTCATTTTTCACAGGACTTTGACTCCCTGCTATTCACAGCAAATGCCAATGTTTAGGTTTCAAAGGGAAAAGAACTCTTCTGTGTGGTGCGGTTCTCTTTCACTGAAACGGCAGGAAATACAGTGTGACATTTTGAAGAGGTGACGGGATTAATATTAAATGTTTGGTCTCGATTATAACACAATATTTATTGAGAAGCTTGTCTTTTCTGCTGTATGAGAGACTCACATGTTAAGTCATATTTTCTGCTGAAAACAAGGTAGTCTGGCCAGGTGGTCAAGTGGAAAGAGGAGGTACAGTTTCTGCAAAAGGTTAACAAAACTCTCAGGTCATTCTATATCTAGGAAGTTTAATCAGTTGTTTGACTCTTTACAAGAGTATGTAAGGATCATAAATAATGACTCTGTTTGTTAAAAAAACAATGATTATCCCTGGTTGTCTAGTGGTAAAAAAAAAATAAAAAAATAAAAAATAAAAAACAATGATTAGCTGTATTCCTGTATATAAATGACAGAGTTTATAATTCACGGTTAAGTTTCCTCAACTCATGACAGAGAATAAAAGCAAAAAAGGAGAATCTCAAAATCTCCATCAGAGGTACATTCCCAGTGATTTGAAGAACTCCTTTTAGGCCCCATTTCTTCCTACAGGCTCTACCACCTGCAAAGGTTCTAGGGTCCTAGACTCTAACACATGGGCATATAGGAACATCAATGCTCCAAGCTCCATCAGGGCCATTCTAGGGATAAAATGAGCCAAACAATTTTCAAGAAAAAAATTTTGAGGAGTATCTGAAAATAAAATCCTTAAAATACAAATTAAAACTGTTTTGGGATTTCATCTTATCCCAGCCAGTATGACTAAGATCAAGAATGAACAAACAAATGATATGAGATGTCCTTCTGTATATGTGTTGCTTTTATTGGTTAATGGAGTAAAGCTGCTTTAACCCATGGCAGGGCAAAATATAACCAGGCTGGAAGAGATATAGAGAGTAGGCAGAGTCAGGGAGAAGCCAGGTAGCTGACAAAGGAGACAGACGCCGGACTCTTGCTAGTAAGCCGCAGCCTCGTGCAGATACACAGATTAATAGAAATAGATTAATTTAAGATGCAAGCATCAGATAATAAAAATCCTGAGCTAATAGACCAAGCAGTATGGTAATTAATATAGTTTCTGTGTGATTATTCGGGTCTGGGCAGCTGGGAAAGAATAAACTACCTCCAAATAAAAAAATGGTGCCCAACATAGGGCTAACACGCTTGACCTGCCATTCACTTTGGGTCTGGGTACTTGTATGTCTACCTGAGGTTATGAGGGAAGTAAGAGTATGCCTGTTGCTCAGCACCTCTACGTGGGCAAGCAGTTGGATCAGGTTTGCTAGGTGTGCACAGGCAGGGAAGCATGGTGGTTTTCCACCACCATACACAGAAATATTTCCAGGCCACACAGTATGCTGCATAACAGATTCAGCTTTTACTCAGACAAAAAGGGTTTGTGTGCTCATTGGTGCTTCCCAGAACTGAGGTCATGAGTGTCCCAGAGCTGGCTGTAAAGGTATCCCTACCATGTTGAAAAGCTGAGAGAGGTGGAGCCAGCATCCAGGGTCACTGCAACCACATTGCTTACCATTTTAAAGTGCTTCTAGTTAGATACGCAATAAAGACAGACTCAGACAGAAATTAAACCCCTGAAGGGGTCATAATGTGTTTAAAATTGTACATAGGCTTGGGAGAGAGAAGAAAAAAGTATAGACAGTTATAAAAAGAAATAGTTTTAAAAAAGAAAGCAAAGTCTTTAAAGAGGCAGACTACAAATGGTCATAGATTAAAGGAGTAAAGATAGTAAAATATTAAAAAGTAATAGAGAAAAAATAAGCCACATAAAGATGGGAAGTACACAGAGAGTCTGGCTTATGTATATTATTGTGGTTTTTGGAATGTTTGACTGTGAATGAGCTAAGTACAGAGAGACATTTCATTGTATGGGCTGCTAAGCTAACTCAACATTTTTAAGGTATCTTGACTTCAAAATATGGGTCTAAGGCTATGTTGCTTTGAAAAAGAGGTTCTGCTTTTGTTTTCACAGAGGATAGAAAGCTGTGAATTCCTTACTGGCTAATACGGTTTGATCAAATGAGACCACCTGAAGCAGTGGTCCAGATGGTGCAACATCCATCACAGCTTTAGAACTGCTGGCTGAGATGGACCTACCACACAGGATATCCCATAAAAGACCAGATTAATAGCACCCCCAATCAGCAGGAAGTAGTCTAGAGAACAATGCCCAAACTCCCTAAACAGTTGTTTATAAATATTTATTTAAATTTAAATGGTGATATGCTATAGAGATGAATACTTTGCATTGGTATGGATCTTGGTTTATTGATAGAAATTTAAGGTCAGTTTTGTTTTATGTATATTTCTGTCCTTGATTAAGGCATTGTGTTTGTGTATCTCATTCAAAAATGTAATGTATAATTAAGAAATATAGGTTAGTAGGTAGTCATCTGTAATAATCAAGGTTGTAGTCATGTTAGTTAGGTATTTTAGATGCACAGAGATATATTTCAGATGAATAGGTCTTCTTCAAGACTAACAGAATATGGCATTTAAAATGTTTTAAGAACTTAGGACTTTTAATGACAATGAGACACATCTGCTCCTGGCAGCACCAATCTATTTAAAGAGGATGATGGACACTGAAGAGGCTCCTTATGGAGTTTGCTAGCCATTTGAACAAGAAACTGCTCTTGCCTGGATTACATAATGTGATGCTGTATGAACTGGACATGCAGGACCCACAGAAAAATGACTGCTGAACTTGCATAAAGGTGACACAGTCCTTCAGGATTCCTACTTCGTGAGTCTGCCAGACATTCTGAAGGACACAGAAGAAAGTGACTGACAGACTTTGTCAGTATGAGAGAAAACAGATCTTCAAATTTCCTGCTTCATGAAAAAGCCTGCCAGATACTATGGGCCTTTTGACTGAAGATGGATGCCCCAACGTAACAAAAAACTTTGGGTGACTGTCCAGGTAGTGATATGTCTCTGTCAATTCTAGAGTTTTGGAAGTTGCTTACAATGTACTTCCTGTTTACTTAGGTAATATATCCTTCTGAAGTGTTTGATGACATTGAAGAAGGACAGTTATAATTATAAAAGATAAATTAGATATAAAATTTTAGACTCACAGAGATAGGATAGATGATAGAGTATTTCCTTAATTTGCCAAATGTAAATGGACTAAATATTGTAACTATAATTCTTGCTTGATAACTGTTTTGTATATGTAATTTTACTATGTTAAAGTTAAAACCTTCCTTTTTATTTAGACAGAAAAGGGAAGATGATGTGGGAAGTCCTTCTGTATATGACTTGCTTTTATTGGTTAATGAACAAAGCTGATTTGGCCTATGGCAGGGCAGAATATAACCAGGCTAGAAGGGATAGAGAGAGAGAGAGAGAGAGAGAGAGAGAGAGCAGACAGCATCAGGGTGATACCACGTAGCTGCTGAAGGAGAAAGATACCTGCTGGAATCTACTGGTAGGCCACAGCCTCATGGTGACACCAAGAGTAATAGAAATGCGTTAATTCAAGATATAAGACTTATCTAGAAACATGCATGAGCTTTTGGCCAAACAGTGTTGTGATTAATATAGTTTCTATGTCATCATTCAGGTCTGGGCAGCCAGGAAATTAACAACTAGTCTCCGTCTACAAACAAACAACAAACCAGAGTGACAACAAATGTAGGCCTGGGTGTGGGGAACATTGCACACTTATTCTCTGTTGGAGGGAGTGTAAATTTATGCAGCCAGTATGAAAATCAGTGTAGGCTTTCCTCAAAAACCCAGAAATAAATACACCATATGATCTGGATATACAACTCCTGGGCACATTCCCAAAGAGGTCTATATTTATGTGTGTGTGTGTGTGAACATATATATGTGTGTGTATATATATATATATATATATACATTTATAAACATACATATACATTCACTCATAGATGTTTATTGCTGCTCTATTCATTATAGACACATGGTCTCCAGCTTTAGTACACACTACAGACTTCAACATGGTCTCAGTAAAGACCACAGACAGACTTCAACATGGTCTCAGTAAAGACCGCAGACATCAACATGGCCTTCTACCAAACACAGACCACAGACACCATTATTGCCCTTGGTGGCAGCATACCAAGGACATCAACATATGACCTCCAGGACAACACAGGCTATGGGCACTGATATGGTGGTGGTCTCTGGTGTTAGCCTGCCCTACTCACACCAACATGGCCCCTGGTAGCAGCACAGACCATGAACACCCCATAGTCTTAGGTGGAAACATAGGACACAGACATCAACAACGCCTTGCCCGCAGCAGGACATCAGACCCCAACACAGTACTCGGCAGTAGTTCAGGCCTCAGACATCCACAGGGTCTCCATGGGTACCCCAGACCGTGGACATCCATATACATCTCAGGTTTTAACATGGCCTGGGGCAGAAGACCACAGAGGTCTTTTGAGATCTAATTCAGAAAATGAACTGCTCTTTATCTTGAATATTCTATCATTGCTTAGAACCAGGGTGACCATGCAGCTGGGCAGCATGTTCCAGGGCTGAGTCAGTGCAGGTTCCAAGCTGCTGCACACTGCCCTGCCAGCTAAACTCAGCAATGGCGTGTTCCCTTGTCCACCACTGTTGAGTCTGTATTTCCACCTCTCTCTCTACCACTCACTCACCACTCTGTAGTAATAGAAGCTGCAGTGGGCTGCGTTCCCGCCCAGCTCCGCATGGCTAGCTTTATACCAGAAATAATTACATGGAAACTATATTTTTTTAAACACTGTCTGGCCCATTAGTTTTAGCCTCTTATTGGCTAGTTTTTAGAAATCAATCTAACCCATTTTTAATATTTTCTGTAGCCCATGAGGTGGCTTACCAGGGAAGAGCTTTACCTGTGGCTGTGTCTGCCTGCCTCGGCTTTTTTTCTTTTTTTTTTTTTAGCATTTTGTTTTGTTTACTCCACCTACCTAATTTTCTGTCCTATTAGGCCAAGCAGTTTTTTTTATTAACCAATGAAAGCAACAGATAGATACAAGACCCACCTCCATCATTTCTCCTGGGGGAGAGTCTTCTGTTTTGTGTTAATTTCATTGGTTAAATAAAGAAACTGCCTTGGCCCTTTTGATAGAACAACAGCTTAGATAGGCAGAGTAGACAGAACAAAATGCTGAAAGAAAAAAAAAAGGCCAAGTCAGACAGTCGTCATGATTTTCCCACTAGACATAGACACAGGCAGGTTAAGATCTTCCCTGGTAAGCCACCTCGTGGTGCTACACAGGATATTAAAAATGGGTTAGATCTATATATAAGAGCTAGCCAATAAGAGATTAAAACTAATGGGCCAAACAGTGTTTAAAAAAATCCAGTTTCCATGTAATTATTTCGGGACATAAGCTAGCTGGCGGCCAGGAGCCAGGTGACAGAAACACGGCCCGCTCCTATTACTACACCACTCTGTTCCTCCATCTGTCCTACCTCTCCATCCCACATTCACTTGCCATAGTGACACTGGAGACTGCAGTGGGTCACACAGCATGTATATCATTTCCCCAAACAGCTTTACATGCAAATATTCATTGCAGAGTCATTGGTCTGGTTCAAACTTTCTGGTTTCTCAAAAGCACCATAAAAACTGAACTGTTCCCAAGACTCGTCTTGGAAATCCTGCTGTTGCCCAGCATCAGGGTAATGTTGCATCTAAACAAGACATCTGGGGGTTAGGTTTCATGCAAGCTCCTGGCTACGATGCACCTCCTCACCCCCCCCCCACGTCTGCTGCTTGAGGCTAGTTAAGCTCCGTGTTTGTGTGTGTTGCCTCCAGGCAGAGGCAGCTCCACTGCATCCCCCCCATCCCTTAGGGCAAGCAGCACACAGCCGCCCCAAGAGGACTGCTGTGCTTGTAAGCTGCAGGCAGCATTGATGCTCAACAGAGCAAGCAGTCTGAGCTGTGGGGGCTCCATGCTAGAAGCTGGCCCTAATCAGAAGGGATCTGCTTCTGCCAGAGTTCCCGGCTGCCACATATCTCCCTACCATTTGGTACTGACGTCCCCTTGGATCGTCAGGCACGACCTTCGTGTTTGGAGTCTTCTGGCTGAGATGCTGTGGCAAAGGGTATAGATCCATCATCACTCTCCATTGTGAGGCTCTGTTCCACCATCTTCCCAATTTTGTGATTCCACTTTTTAAAAGCATCCTTCTTTGCCTTTGTTTTCTTCCCAAATAAATCTTTTTCTAAAAAATGTGGGCACTCTCTTTCTGTTTTCAAGTCCTGTGAGCTCCTGAATTTCTTTTGAACTGGAGTAGATCCTTCTGCAATAAGAGAAGCATTGGCGTGCTACACTAGCTGTCCTAAACCACTCTTTGTCTTGTTTCTGTACAGTATGCCATTGAAATGAATGTTTTGTTTGTTTTGTTTTGTTTTGTTGTTTGTTTGCTTTTTAGAGACAGGGTTTCTCTCTGTAGCTTTGGTGCCTATCCTGGGACTAGCCCAGGCTGGCCTCGAACTCACAGAGATCCTGCCTCTGCCTCCCAAGTGCTGGGATTAAAGATGTGCACCACCACCACTTGACTGGAAATGAATGGCAATGTCTGATTCTGAGCATGATTTCTATAATGTGTACTATGACTTTACTGCTTGGTATTTGGGCATTATCAAGGCTTAGTTTTAATGAGTGAACACTTTCTGTTTCCATTTTCCCCTCTTGGTGACCATCTTCACAAAATAGCAAGGTGATTCTACATGAAGGTAAGTTAGGGGACTGATGAAAAGCACATTCTCTGACTGCCTTTACCACAGACCAGACTCCTCACCTGTAAGTGCAGACCACCGTGCCTCCTCAGAGGGCGGTTATAAAGATTAGTGAACATTATAGTAAACATAAACGACATAATAGACAACTTAAATCTGTGCTAAGTCCTTTCTGAACCACACTCATTAATATTGAAGGGAGAACAGACTGAGTCTTACCTAAATGACATTTGGTGACGTGTAAAAAGAGAGGCAGTAAAACGAGAAAGCTTTTGCCCTTTACACCTAAAGTTATGCTGATGTCCTTATTCTGTTCTTGCTTAGAGAACACAAAATCATACAGATTTGCACAAAGAACTATAGTTACACCTTCTGAAGCAGATTGAGTTTTATTTTTCTTTGCCTTGTCTGATCTCTGGAGTTAGCAAACCCAGTTCTACACGTTACTAACAATTTAAATGAGTGTTTCCAAATCAAGTTTTTAGCAGTTGAATTGCAATCTAACTTCTGAACGAGCCTATTTCTTTGGTTACTACCCATGCCATCCTTGTTTGAGCTTCATGTATGCTGTGCTGCTGATGGGCTGAGGATCTTCAGAATGACACTAGAACAAATTCACAAACACTAAAGGAGTATAAAGAGCAATTCTATTTTCTGAGGATGAATTTGGGTAGCTTTTCCCATTGGTATGAAAAATGGGTGATTTTAAGTGCAAAGTAAGAAAGGTACTTTCAGAAAGGGTGCCCGTATGTCAAAGATAATTTTAACAAATATTAGGATTTAAAACTCTACAAGTGTAGAATGTTTTTTGGCATTTTTTAGTCAAGTAGCTATACGAATAAACTTTCTAGTTGTTCTACTGCAATATACCCAGCTCAACTAGCCTGCTGTTTTAAAAAAAAAGACTTCAAGATACTTTCATATATCAAGAGTAAACAATATGACAATTACAAGCATAAAGCAACACAAAACAAAAACTACTCGAGGTGGCTGTAGAGATAGCCCAGTGATTAAGAGAGGACCTGTTGCTCTTCTAGAGGATTCATGTTCTGTTCCCAACATTCTTGCTGGGCAACTCATAACCACCTGTAACTCCAGTTCTGGGGAATTAGACACTGCCATGGACACACACATAGATAACAATAAAATAAATCTTTAAAAATGCTACTAGAACCTAGAAATGAACTTACAAGTAATAAATCAAGAGGCTAACATATCAGAACCAACAGATTATGAACAAGAATGAAAACAGAGTTTTAATGTATTAGATCAAATTAAACCCATATTAACTTAGTTAAAACACCCACTGTAAAATCTAATCTTTTTAGAGAAAAGCCTGTTTTCATGGAGGCACAAGGAATATGTCTTCTTTAATTCCATGGTATTTAAATCATGTAAGTATTTTTGCAGTTAAAGTAATTTTTGATTGAATTCTATAGTACTCTGGTTTTTATGAGCAATTCAGGAAATGAATTGCCTTTCTGAAAACCACTCCTAATCACATTGACCCACTCAGAATACGTCAGCATTAGACATTGCTTTGCCAACCCATTCTCACATGTTTTAATTTACATATTTACTAATACCTTGTGGAGTTATTAAAACCAGCTGATTATCTAGCTGATTATCTTTATATGACCCACATAGGTCAATATGATGTTAGAACATTAACGTGCATTTTCTCTTCAATATGGCGTATAATTTACTATTTACGCAAATTTAAGTTCTTGTCAATTAACTTATTTGAACCACTAATGAAATATACTGTAGCTCAAAGATGGCTTAGTGGAGTCATTGAATAGTAAAACATTTTGATGTGTGGGCTACAGTTGCTACAGTTCCTTTTAATTATTGACAGATTTATATTTGTATTGTCATATAATCTATTTTCAAATTTATTATTTTACATTGTCAAAAGATCATAATAACAATTCCAATGGATAACAAAGACACACTCTTCAATGAGTAAAATAGAAACACAGCAAACTTCATTTGTTCAAGTCACATAACTGGTTAATTAAAAATAGAAACAGGAACTTCTAGTTTGGGTTCATGTGGTCTTTCTAATGCATTAGGCAAGTTGAAATATTTGAAAGTCAAACTTGATGAATTCCCTAAAGAAAATGGATATCAGGTTATCTTTAACATAGTATGTGGTTGGCAATTCCTGACACAGTCTTTTTATCAGATTGTCAGAAGTTGCCTGCCCAGTAGAACACAGCTGAGATCTGCCGTACGTGACCGGAGCTTGCCATATACTTCTTCACTGAAATAATACCACAAACTTTGGCAACCATTCTTCTCACTCATTCAATCTCACGATCTTCAAGGAAAGTCAGGTAACCACCATGGAACAACAAAACAGCTGTGCTTTGAGCTGTCCCAAGAATATCCAAGGTCAAGCAACCAGTAATGAACCAAGTAGAAACTCAACTCCTACCTTGTGCTTTATGCTCCTTTCTGCCTCGTGACCAAACCAAACACCAACCGCAAGGCTCCAAAAAAACAAACGTGCCCTGGGATGTTCTTTGATTACAAATTTTGCAAAGCAGAATGAAGCTCTTATTTTTTTTTAATTCTACCTGTCTTAGGACACTGCCTTTGGCCACAAGATCAATGAATAGCTACTGTCTTCATTTTATTTTGCAGTCAGTATTCAAGGAAATTTAAAAAGAGCCACTCTTGTGTAGTGACATTGACACCTGCATTTTCTCCTTATACCCAAGGTTTTCTGTAGAAGAAAAGTTGTTCAGTACAGTCGTGGGCTCTGGAGCCAGAAGACCCGGATCTGTGTCTGACCACGGAACTATTGGCCCGCTATTCATCTTTTGGGAACATTAATTCATATCTAACAAAATGGGGTGATTTTGAGTAATTATAGAAATTATATAATTTCTCAACACACATACTAGATAGGCAATGTATATTAGTTAACTCTTTGACCTTTTCTTGGATGACAGCTGCTAATGTAGGCTCCGAGACTATTCCCCAAGCATTTTCAATCCAGCCTGTAGGTCACAGTTGCTTGTTCTGTTCCCTGAAAAGATACTCACTCCAGACCCAGGCGTTTTAGACTCCTCGTCTATTGCAGACAAAAAGAAACACACTTGCAGCACAATTACAGCTCCACTCATCCATGTCCCAGCTCACCAGGATGTCCTGAACCAGCAGAGATCCGGCTCAGAGCAGCTGGGTTATTAATGGAAAGCTCTCCACTAGCATGAGTGAGGACAACTTGACAGCACTCTTGTGAAAGACTGTGAGATGCTGTCTAGGGGATGATTCAGGAAAGAGGAGTCTCTTGAGCAGATATATTCAGAAACAGTTTATTCTGAATTGGAACTCTAGCAGCTACATCTTGCCTGTTTAACACGGGAAAATTCTATAACCTCTTATAGCTTCCATTTCCTGGTTTACAAAATAAGGCCACCAAATCTGTATTTAACACCATTATAAGAATTAAACAGGGCTATAGGAATAGAATGCCCCTAAGTGTTATTTAACACAAAATAAACAATTTATACATACGTATTAAATGCCAATATTCTCCAACACACTCATACTTTGTTATGCTTTGTTCTAAAGTTCTAAAATCAAAATTTATAATTTTAAGATTATCAGGAAGATAATGACTAGGAAGCAGTGTGATGTCATGATTAAACATAGACTCATATATGAATATGAATTCTAAGCCCACCATTATTACTATGTGATTTGGGATAGTTTATCTTTTCCCTTTTGTCTTGGTTTAAAAAACACATGTCATCATAGTATCTGCCTCACCGGATTATTGGAAGGGTGAAAAGAGAAAATTTATGTAAAATATCTGAGAGATGCCAAGCATATATCTGCATATTAAATGCTATTCTCTCAGGAATATCTGTATTTTTGTGTACTTTGACAGTCACTGGACAAAGTAAATATTAAATGTATTACTAAGTCAGCACTGAAAACAGTTTTATTTCCACTCAGTAGTACATCGTTAATGAATAAGAATACACAGAGGAGAAATGATAGTTTTGGATGACAGAGACAGCAGGTAGGGAGGCAGAATGACTCTATTGAACTTGCACAGATTTGCCTCAGCTCTGGTCCCTCTGATGGGTGGAGAAGTGACTAGTAAGATTGACTGCTATGAGTCTGAGTTGAAACTCACTGACTGGTTTGGAAGCCAGATGTTGCCTCTCAGAGTACTGCCTCTAAAATATGCCTGCCATTTTTCAAAAACTCTACTCCAATAAAAATGGATTTTTCTTAAAGTCATTATTGATCTTTAGTGAATCATGTAAGCATTGAAAAACATTGCTTCACTTGGCTGAAGTTCTAGCCCCAGAGACACTTAATTAAATGCAAATGTTTGCTTTTATATTACATATATATTTCCACAAATGTGTGGAAAGCTCAGATATGCCTATAAGTGCTTCTAGAAAGATAACCGTTTAAAGATTGAACATGGTGACTAAGATACTAAATACCCTTCTGTCCACAGTGGGGTGGAATGCTATTACTTGTGTAGAGCAGGGTTTGGCACCATATGTATTTTACTTCCGACCGATATAATCTCGACCATAATCCTTAAATTAAGCTGTTGTAGCATAGACAATGCACGGATCAATGAATGAGCATAAGTTGTCATCTAAAATACTTTTTGATTAGAGTCTTTCCTGATCACGTTTTTAGTTTCTTATGTAAATGTTAGTTACCCCCATGTGGCCTAATGCTGGATAGCTCCTTTTCCTTCTCAGGGTTTCACACCTACTTGGTCCTTTTTGAGCATCATTGTGACTACCAGGATGACTGTATAGCAAAGTTGAGCTTTCCTTGCTACTTCAATCTTTACTCAGAATTTCTATTGCTCTCTTAATAGCTTTTATTATTGTCTTTCTTCTTTGGATTCATTTTTTAATATTCTGAGCCATTTCCCTTAATAAGTTCACAGTTGAGCTACCAAATAGCAGCAATAATGAATATGTTTTCTTGCTGTTTTCAGAATAAATCTATTTTGTCTTGGCTGGTATAGTCTCGATATTCTTTCGTAAATTGAATTTTTGAAATGTTATCTAGCACTGGGAACCATTTCTTTCCTTAAATTAAATTTTAGTTTAGAATTTCTGCTTTTATTTCTCAAATCCCAAGTCATGCAAAAGGTTATGCTCATATTTCCCTCCTCTCTCTGTTAGTCTTTGTCCTTCTTTATTTTGGTAATTTTAAATTACTTCCTGGTCTTATGAACGCTACTAAAGTTTATTTGACTGCTTTCATTTTGTGTAAACAAGGACTTAAACACTTTTTTTTAAAAAAAAAATCAGTCGTCGTTTACAAGACTAACATTGAATAATGATGGGAATAGCCACTGAAACAGCTTACCTGAGCTAATGGATGCTCACTGAGTCTGGACTGACATGTGGGGAGCCAGCATAAGACCACGAACTAGGCCTTCTGAATGTGGGTGACAGTTGTGTGACTGGAGCAGTCAATGGAGCCACTGGCAGTGAGACCAGGATTTATCTCTATGGCTTGAACTGGCTTTGTGGAGCCTGTTTTCTAAGGAGGGATACCTTGCTCGAGAGCCTTGGTTCTGCCTTAAAGGGATGTGCTAAACTTTGATGACTGCCTATGGAAAACCTTCCCCGCACTAAGGAGTGGAGAGGGGTGGGGTGGGGGAAAGGTGGAGGCAGTGTGGGAATGGGGATTGGTATGTAAGATAAGATTGTTTTTAAAAAGTAAATAAGCTTTATAAAAACAAAAATTTCAGTTGTTATTTACAAGACTAGTTTTTGTAAAATTCACAAAATACTATTTTATCTCAGTTTTTATTTTCTGCAAGCAATCACATGTGTTTTTATAAAGTAATTTTTTATAAATATTGGGAAGGGGCCTTGAATAACAATGTTCTCCTGTGCTTAAAGTTTGTGAATGAGGAGCTCGGTTTTCTCCATACATCAATCAAACCCTGTGCTATCCCGGTCACTCTGTAGAGAACAGTCATACTCTGTAGAGAACAGTGCGATGACCCCTTGTTACGGTATTTTTTGAGGTAGAGTTCCTTGCTGAATCAGAAGCTGGCCAGAGAACCCCAGAGGTGGCCCCATCTCACGTGGAAAGTGTGCTGTGACCCTTATCCAAGACAATGTAGACACACTGATGCCATCAGTTCATGCTACACCCAACTGCTTCATAAACCTAGGTGAACTCTGCATAGCTGTGATCTTTATGTTAAAAGAAAGTTGTAGACAAATTGGAAAGGCCAAAATTAGGGGTAGATGGGTAGATGATAGACAGACAGGTAGATGATGATAGAGATTAAATTAAACTAAAATTAAGATAATATGTATTTACTTCTTTTATTAGTTTCTTGTTCTAAAAGACAAATGAGATTAAGGCTCCCTATCTGTTGTTTTCCATCTCCACAGAGTTCCAAGAGCCTCCGCTTACGCTACTGGGTCTGAGGGAACGCTCGTGTGCAGATTTCCACCCTTCCATGGCAGTCTGTTGTGACCTCCTTTTGAAAAGACACACTCTTTGGCTGGCATCACATCCAGCTTCCTTTCTGGCTGTTACACCATTTCCCCCTTACTCTGTACCTCCTTCGGTCATCCTGGTCTGTGAATGCCGAGAAAGACCATGGTTCTCTAGATGTGAGCATAAGAACAGGATAAGCTCTCTACAGACAGAAAAGGATAAAAAGGAGGAGGCGGGGTGAGGCTCCAGTGAGTTTCCTCTGGCTCCACCTGTCTTCTTGTACCTGGGACATGATGTACCTCTACACACCTCCTCCTGGGCTGAGGCTTGTCTATACCTGCCACTTCTTTCCTCAGAACTCTACTGCTGCACATTAAGACAAGGGGGAAGGCTTTATTTCTGAGAGTGCGGTGACATCTAAAGCCAGTTAACAGCATAAAATGTTAGAAAGTAAAAAATAAATGTCATTATGACTTCATCCATTATATGAACTCTGATATCCTGGAAAAATCTAAGCTAAGAAAGTTTATTTGCATAAAGTATTGGATTTTGGGGAACTCACAGGCACAAAACGGCACAGAAGAAAGGCAGTGTCTCTGTGGGAAGAAATGTATTTCTTCCACTTGTTGAGCAATTACTCCCACGATGCCTCCCACTGCTTTTCTTGTCAGTCAATGCATCCTTCCAATAACCAAGGACATAAGAACCGGGGAGAGTGCCTTGTGGTAAGAGAGAATGCAGTCTGAATGTAGGTGGCAAAGAAACTGGCTGTCAGATTCAGAAAAAATATATATACCTTTTTCCTTATAATGCTACAAGTGACACTAAGTGTCAAACTGGAAAAGAGTGCACAGACTGTGCCCTTGGGATTTGGAAAACTGATGAGTGGCACCGCAGTGACAACCAGACTTCTCTGGGATGACAGACCACAGGCTGAACTTTTCAACTGCCTGCAGGTACAGGCATTCAGAGAAAAGTTCAATGAGTTAAAAATCCTTCACATTAATTATGTTACATCAAGTCTTGTTATTTTAGCAAGCTATCCAATGCCTGATAATAACAAGCTTTTCTGTGAATCAGATATTTAGGATCCCCCTTATTTTGTGCCTTTCATGGCAATGAGGCATGTAACTGTGGGTAATTGCGGGACTAAAATTAGCTCATTGGGCATGAACAAGTTATAACATATGGCAATGTTGATCCTTGGGAAATTACGGCTAGAGATTATAACTAACTATCTCAATAGCCTCATAAGGCTATCCAGCATAATTAAAAAGGAAACATAGAATCAATTACATTAAAGTATATCTTTACAAAAATTAATTCAGATAAAGATTAATGTGAACCGGAAAGCTAACAGTAGTTTAAAATTTGTCCACAGAGGGTTTCTTTTCTCTTTTTAGAAATTATTTAATTACTTTTGAGTATTATAAAATATCTCAAGAAAAACTTTTAGAGTATAAAAGGAAATTTAAAATTATTGAAATTCTATCACAATGTTTATCGTTGATAATTTTCTGAGATTATTTTTCTGGATTTGCTGGTCTGATAATTTGAAGAACATAATAAAATTACAGATAGTATTCCACAAGACATTGTTAGAAATGCACGATATTCATCTCATTTTTTAAGTTATCTTTTCATTTTCTTATTGATATCCTTTGAGGCATGCACATTTTAACTTTGGTGAGATCTAATTTCTCTCTTTTGTTGTTTGTATTTTTGACATTATATTAAAAACATTCTCTTACTTAAATTTATAACTTTATTACTGATTTTCAATCAGGAATATTTAGTAGCATTTCCTTCTATAATTTAAAACTTTAAATTCTGGCAATTATATCTATGGCTGATAGCAACTCAGCGTGGGTAGACAGTGTGAGGTGTGTGTCACAATTTCTTCCTCTTACACTTGAATGCACTTTATAAAAGACAACTTTTCCCTATTGAATAATCTGGGCAGTGGTGGAAAACTCTGTTGGGCAAAGACATACATTTGGATTCTCAGTTCTGTCTGCTGACCTGTAAGTAAATCCTTATACAATACCATACCATCAGGAAAACACAGTTCTGCGGTAAGTTTTGAAATGGGGAAGTGTATGTTCTCCAACTCCATTTTTTTTGGGGGGGGGGATCATGGAAATATCAGGACTATCTTGCCAATTTCCGCAAGGAAGCTAGCTAAACTTGTCATGAGGATTGTACGGAGCTTTACTGTTGTCTTTTAGTTCTTTCAACAATATTTTGCAGTTTTTCAATGTGTCAACCTTACAGTTCCTTTTCTCTATTTCTAATAGAATTATTTTCTTGATTTTATTTTCATACAGAAATCCAGTTCATTATTTATTACTGATTTTGTAGCCTACACACCGAAAAACTTCATTATTTTTGATGACTGTTTTTCCTTTTCAGTGTGGATTCTTTGTGGTTTTTATGTATAAAAACATATCATCTATAAATAAGCAGTTGTGTTTCTGTCTGACCAACTTTGATGCCTTCTATTGTATGTCTTGATTAACTGCGCCTCAGAGCCTCCAGAGCAGGGCTGAATAGCAGTAACTGGGGCTGGACACTCTCACCTTGCTTTAAAGTCTTCCCAGATTGAGGGTGACGTCACTAGTAAATAGCTCTACTGTGTGTCTAGGTAGAGCGTATGAACATATTTATTTATTATGGGCATATTTATTTATTATGTGTACAGTGTTCTGCCTGCATGTATGTCTGAGGACAGACAAGAAGAATGCACCAGATCTCATTACAGAGGGTTGTGAGCCACCATGTGGTTTCTGGGAATTGAACTCGGGACCTCTGGAAGAGCAGCCAATGCTCCTAATCACTGAGCCATCTCTCTAGTCCCATCAATAAACTTTTATAGGTATCATTTATCAAGTTTGAGGAAATTCTATTGCATTAATTTAACACACACACACGTGTGTGTGTGTGTGTGTTTGTGATAAATGGGGATCATACTTTATCAAATGCTTTTCCTGTGTTTATTGATGTAGTTATGACATTTGTTGTTGATTTTCTTTGAATATGGTACATAGTATGTAGATATTCTGATGTCTATCAAACTTCACATTTCTGAGATGAATGGTTTATATGATCATTTGGTATGTGACTACTCAGTTTGCTAGTCTTTTTTTGATTGTTTTGTGTCTATGTTTATAAAGAATGCTGTGCCATTCTTGACTTTTCTTTTGGTTTTTCTATCAACTTGAGACTGGTCTTATAGAGTGGCTTGGAGTTTCCCACTTCTTTTCTGTTGTTAAGGGAATTTATGAAAGCTGGCATGGCCTTCTTTTTTCTTTGGCACCTTGAATGTTCCATCCTTTCTGCCTTAAGAGTTTCTGCAGAAAAGACAGCTGATTTACTAGAGCTCCCTCATATACACTAGGCTGACTTCTCTTGACATATTAAGGTCCCCTTTTCTCCAATAGCTCTATTGTGTGTGTAGGCAGAGCAGATGAACTTAGCTTATTCTTCTTGTGTGTTTAGATCTATGGCTTTCATCTAATTTTAAAGTTACCACCATGCATAGTCTAATATACTCAGTGATACTCAGAGGCCTCCAGGGCACCACTGTGGATACTGTGATGTACTCGGTGATACTCAGAGGCCTCCAGGGTACCACTGTGCAGGGTACTCCTTATTTTTATTCTTTTTTTCCTTTTTGTTGTGCCGACTTATCCTTTTGTTGTGCTAATCATGACTTAGCTATCTTTAGTGTTACTGGTTTTTTCTTCTGCTTGCTCAAATCTGCTTTTAAGTCTCTCTAGTAAAATTTTAATTTCTGTTTTCAGACTTTTCAATTCCTGAATTTTTAGTCATCTTTGTGTGTGTGTGTGTGTGTTTGTTTGTGTGTGTATGTTTTGAATCAGGGTTTCTCTGTAGGTTTGGAATCTTTTAGAACCTGTCCTGGAATTTGCTTTGTGGACCAGGCTGGCCTCAAACACACAGAGATCTGCCTGTCCCTGCCTCCCAAGTGCTGGGATCAAAGGTGTGCGCCACCACACGGCAGCCAGATACTTACCGCTTTTGTGAGCTATAACAACTTACTTCTTTATGTTTCTTGTAACATTTTTTTTTCTGCCAGAATCAAAATTTTAGGTACTTTAAAGGGAAACTTTGTAAATCGGACCCTTCCCGCTCCATCCTTAGTCTTCATGTTGTCCTATTTGTTTTGTTCTGTTTCTATTGTTCACATTTGTTTAGTGGCATTCCTAGAACAATCCTGAAAAAAACTGATATCTAGGTTGTGTCCAGCTAAGGAAATTTCTCTTCAGATAGCCGATCATTCTATTAAGGGCCAAACAAACTATGAGTGCTGCCTTGTGCTGGTTCTCCTGTCCTTTGCTAAGTAAGGGCTCTGTGTGTGTGTGTGTGTGTGTGTGTGTGTGTGTGTGTGTGTGTGTGTGTGGCGGAGCATGCGCAATGCTCCAGCAGTTCCCAGCTCTGCCTCAGTGCCTTCAAGTCCTGCTCAGGGGATACTCAAGTCACCTGAGAAAGGACATCTCTGAGTATTTGAAACAGCCTTGCCCGTGTGCAGGACTTTCTAGGTTTCCAGTAATACAGATTAGCGCACCCTAACTGTAATAATTTCAGCCACATAAGGCTGAGACTTCCAGGTTCTAGGGGTCACACAGGTGCAGACAAGCCCTCCAGCAGAAGTGCCTAATGGCCCCTGGGGATGTTAAAGGGCCCCCGCATGACCCACATGATGCGTGGATTACTTCATCTACATGACTCGGCTAAGCTCTTGCGCGCATGCGTGAGCCCCATCCTATGTGTATGATGTAGCCGCGTCAACCCCCTGAGCACATACACTAGGCAGTTTTTAAAAGCTGGACGCCCATTTTCTTCCCACTCTCTGCACACTGACTGTGTTTGCCTCGGATACCGGGTCTATGGTGGTCTTGTTTGGGGGAGCTCCCGTGACCCAGGCAGAACAGTGAACATTGGGATTCCTCGTTATAAACCATGGCTGAACTTTCATTTCTTCAGTTTGCTCCTTGTTTATAAGGCAGTGTCTCCATCCTTTAGGGCTTGGGTGAATCTGACCAGGGTTGTTCTTGTTGAAGTCTTTATGTGTACAGGCTGATCCTGGACACAACCTTTGCTGGTGTCTGTATGTGTACAGACTGGTCCTGGGCTGAACCTTTTGCTGAAGGTATTTTGAAACCGTTGATTTCAAACCCCTCAAATCAACCAGATGCCTTCTTTGGGTCATCTCAGAACTCAGGCCACGTTTTACCACCACCACCAACTTTTATATTTGTAACATTTTTTTTGTTAAACTAGCTATGTGACATCTTATACCCAGATGACACAAAAACACTCCAGATCCTCCCCATTTTTCTGTTTCCCGGTCAATATTCTTGTAGTTCCCTTTAATTGTGAAATCTTTTATTTCCCCTCCCCACTCTCTGGAATTCACGGCGATTTCTGGCACGCCTGGTCCTGCTCCCATCGCCAACGCTCCTTAGCAATTGCTTTTCCTTTCCCCAGCCATCACCGTAGTCCTCTATTATCTTATTCTCGCGACGGCTCTGCTCCGATTAGTCAACATTTTCCTCATTTTCACTTCTTCCACCACTGCAGGTTGCGGGTGATACAGACAGAAGTCGATCGATAGCACTCAGGCAGGCCGGGCCTCACAAGCCACGCTGGGCTTCCCAAGCCACGCCGGGCTTCCCAAGCCACGCTTTTCTCTGAAATGCAGCCATTGCTCAAGGTCAGCTGCCGCTGGTTAACTCAGGAGGCGTACGAGATGGAATCTCTGCTGACCCCCAAGAATCAGAAGTCGCCTTTAATGCGTGTTTGTAAGACCCTCTCCTCTCCCTTCTAGCAAGACAAAGAAGAGAGAGGAAGGCACCACAGATTTTCCATAATCTGTAGCCTTTCCTACCTTCTGTTTCAAGAAGGATCTCTGGTATCTTACTTTTGGACTTCAAGTGCGTGGTGAGGCCTTTGTGCAAAAATAACTCTTACATTCAAAGAGACAGAAACTTCTGGACCTCACTACCATGTGAACAATACATGTGGAGATCCCTTATGAGTTAGCCTGATGTCTTTCTGTGTGCTCAGCCTGGTCGTTCAGCCTCCCTTTAAGAGAACACTGTAACCAACCGATGTGCCCTGGATTTCCTATGTAACCAGCCTTCTTGACAACCTAAGCTAAGGCGTTGCTGTAATCTTAAGTTATGTATTATTCTATCCTCTGACCCAGACAGCAACGTATGTGTGTATGTATGCATGCTAAGGCAACCATTTGGTGAAAGCAGCAAGCAGGTCAAAAGCAATGTATACAACAAATATCCTCCTTAAATGCTGGAAACTATATGGATATTGCTTGATAGGGGTATGTTTGTAGTTCTCAGTGCTTTGAGGTCAGCAACGTTATTCCCTTGTAAAACTCTGTTAAAGATTTCTGTAATGTATCTCCCATTCATTTCCTATGCCACAATTTCTGGGTTGTCCAAAAAATATAGAGCAAACCCCCTGTTAGAAACAACACTCTGGCAATCAGAATAGGTCACAGAGCCTTCAGACTGACCAAGAGCCATAAACTACAGACAGATGGGAGATTTTGGAAGCCAAGTAGAGGTCTCAACCTCTGGCTCACTCTTGGTCAAACTAATTCAAGTGGATATGCTGAGCTTTCTTTACTAATGTGACAACAGTTTGGGTCCTCAGGCTGTCTTTGATGCTTTCAACCAACTCACAAACACCATTTAAAAAGGCATCAAGAAACAGCAAAGTCCTCACTATCTAGAAATAAAGCAAATTAAAAATGCTGCTCCCCATGGCGGCCCAGGCCTTTAATCTCAGCACTATAGGCAGAGGCAGGTAGATCTCAGAGTTCAGTGCTAGTCTGGGGTACAAAGCGAGTTCCAGGACAGCCAGGACTGTTACACAGAGAATATATTGCTTCTTAACAGAGAAGACGGTTTCTTTCACTGCAACACTTTGAAGGAGCAGCCAGGTGCTGTGGACTCAGTGATTGCTGAGCAAAAACTGTCAGTCTGCCCATGTTGAAATGCAGGTTCGTTGAAATCTATGACTAAGAGAATTATGCTTAGAGAAGCCAAGTAGCATGCACGCATCTTGTTAAAAATCAGCTTACTGGTGATTAGCAAGCTGAGCGTAACATTTAAGGAGAACAGGAAGGAGTCGCTGATATTCCTTTGGCCCCAGACATTGCCTATGGTCTTTCTCTGTATTGCTGGAAGTCACCATCTCAGAGGGAGGGTGTTGTACAGCGGTCTCCACAAGTGACACTAAAACGTGCGTAATTCACAGGAGGGAAGGAAGAAAGAGGTGCAGTTATTAAAGGACTCCGAGGAATTCTCACACCTAGGACATACAACTCCTGCAAAGGATCAACATTCGTGTCCCTAAGACAAGGCAGCAATGGCACAGTAGTCAAGAGCACGGACTTCTTCTGTAACATGGATTATATTTCTTTTCTCTGTACTTAAAACAAAACATCTTTAGAAGATGGAAATATGGCTCAGGGGATAAGAGAACTTACTGCTAGATCATAGAACTGGTCCAAGCACCAAAAGGATGACTCACAGATATCTATAACTCCAGCTCCAGGTAATCTGACAACCACTTCTGACCTTCATAGGCATGGACACACACACACACACACACACACACACACGTAAATAAAAAATAAAATTTAAAACTCACTTTTATTGAAATATAATTTATATGACTTAAACTCTCCTAATGTACATTATACCTTTTTCTATTTCTGTGCAATATGGAAGGTATAATTTGATTTCAAATTCTAACTTTTCTAATTATTTCTCTTCTTTAAAAACACACTGAAACTATGATACTAGCTATCAGAAGGAGTGAAATGGTACTTTAAATTTATTACTTTAGAATTATCTTTCTAAATACTAAACCAGAATTTATTTCCTTTGTTAGAAATAACTAATATAGTTTTATTCTCTCTGGTAAACAATATCCAACAGTTATATATTAAGGATACAGAATTGATTTCAATCTTATAACAATTTCTTCCATACTATGATGTCCCCTTCCCTGCGTTCTCTTGATGCTGTCTGGGCTAGAGAAGGCATGTAAGTAAATTTTTAGCTTTGTTTACAAATGGCATGTTATATAAGGTCTTCCGGATCTGGAGATATCTTTCTGATCCACTCTGGAGCTTAGGGATTAGCAGTTCCTCATCCTTAAGGGTTCTTCCAGCATCCTCATGGCTCCCAGCTTGTCGGGAGCTAAGACTAATGTAGCCCTTGCTTCGTAGGAACCTGTGAATGAGCCCCCGCCTTACTAAATGTCTGTGAGAATTCTGCTTTTGAAATCTAAATATATTAAACAGAATATGTGTAGATGCTAGCTGTTCCCATTAACTTTACTAAAACATTCAGCATTTTCCAAACTGCAGCTTCAGATCTGATTTGAATCCTGGAAAGGTGATGTCTGTATATTTAATTTTTTAATTTGTATCTATAAATATTTTATCTGCCATGTGCTGGGTTATCATTTCCCCTTGTTTTCATCTGACATAGAATTTTAAAGTAACGTATACTATGGATTCACAATGTGCTGGGAAGATGAATCATCTCAATGAAACTTCATAAGACTTTGTGAGTTAGATTCTGTAATATTCCCATTTTGTAGTTGAGAAACTTAACGCTTATAAGAGATACAATTATGTTGTCAGCATTGCATAACTCTAAGTAGTGGGCAGTAGTGGAAAGACAAAGTTTGATTTTTAGAATCTGTGAGCTTAAGCAACATATTCCTAATAGGAGTATGTTATACGACAGATGGAAATAGACTATGACAGAATGGGTCTAAACATTTCTAAACTTTGTGGCTCCTACTCAGATGGTTTCGGGGCTCTCTTCCTTATTAGATATTGCCTTAGGACAATTACTTGGTGCACCCACAAAGAAGCCCATTATCAAATACATTTGTTAGACTGCCCTTCCTTTTAGATGTTCTTATTCCTTGAAGCCAGCTTGGTACAATTAAAATATATGTCATATCCAAGACATTAAAAAGAGAAGCACTTAAGTGTTTCTCTCAGAAGTATCATTATGTTTAAGAACATTGTTTACTGGTCTAATGGAATAAAGGAAACGTTCAAGAAACTACCATAAATATAAAGGCAGGTTACAAACTTATGAGGGGATCACCAAATACTGGCAATTAAGTTTATTCTGACTTAAACCAATTTTCAGAACTGACTAAGGCCCAAGAAATGTGAGCTCTTCCCCAATAATTGTTTTTAATTCCCTGGGAGGCTAATTTGTCAGGTTGACCCTGTCTAAGGTCTGCTGATTGATCAATATAGACAATCTAGATATCCATCCTTACCTTACTGTGGCCCTGTTGGATTAAACATAGCAGAGGACAGCCAAGTTTATATATTCACATTGCTTGACCCCATTTCTCTCCGAATTTCTGTGTTTATAAAATATAAACACATTCACTTTTTGTGATTGGTTCCTGTTTCATAACTGAAGAGAAACACACTGCATAATAATTTTGGAAACAAAATTATTTGGAAACAAAAATAAAGAAAGACTTAAAGGATTTAGGAAAGATCTCTGACAAAATCCAACACCCCTCCATGATAAAAGTACTGGAGAGAATAGGGATGCAAGAGACATATCACAACCTAATAACGGCATTTTACAGTAAAAGTAGGCCCATATTTCTACATGGTGTGACAGTCAGGCGCAGTCCATAGTTAGTACCTGAAGTAGTCACATACCCTTCCAGACAGGCTACGGCTACCCTAACAAAAGCTCAGAATCTGCTGCTCCTTTCTTTGTAATTATGTAGATCACCTGAGAAGAGGTGTCAATTCCAAGCTACTGACAGAGCTGCCTATGTGACTTTAGTCCTGCTACCCCAGAAAGAGGATGCTGATGAACTTCTACCTCAGTTTACCTTGGGGGGATGAAAGGTGCTTGAATAATAAACACTGGTGATCTTCAGGATTTAAATGAACCCTGAGATTCCCTTCCAGTATTGCTGTGGGAACTGTGTCTCAATTCTTCCCATTCTCCACACTGATCCAGAGAGGGAAAAGTAGTTTATCTTGGGGGCACCGGACCAGCAACCTCATGGGCAACATCAACTTAAGTGGAGAGAAGCTCACAGCAATTCCACTAATCTCAGGAAGAAGACAAGGCTGTCTACTCTCTCCATATCTATTCAATATATTACTTGAAGTGTGAGCTAGTTTAACAAGACAACTAAAGTGATCAAGGGGAAGGGAAGAAGTCAAAGCATCTTTATTTGCAGATGATATCTTAACACATACAGCAAAGAGGCTGGATAAATAATTAACTCACAAAATAAGTAACATTACAATATACAAATAGCAAATGGAATGAGAAAAAATCAGGGAAACAAAACCTTCACAATAACATCAGATAATATAAAATATCTTGGGATAACCCTAACCAAGCAGGTGAAAGACCTATATGATAAAAACTGCAAGTCTTTGAAGAAAGAAATTGAAGAAGATACCAGAAGATGGAAAGAGCTCCCACAATCATGGATTGTTAGGATCACAAAGTAAAAGTGTCCATTCTATCAAAAGCAATCTGCAGGTTCAATGTAATACCCATCAAAATTCCATCGCTATTCTTTACAGATCTTGAAAGGACAATTTGCAGCTTTACATGGTGATGTGGGATTCCCCTCTGTATGTGGTGAGTACCATTGGTTAATAAAGAAGCTTCCTTGGTCTGTTGATAGGGCAGAACTTAGGCAGGTGGGGAAAACTAAACTGAATGCTGGGAAAAAGGAGGCAGAGTCAGGGAGAAGCCATGGAGGTGCTGTTGGAGACAAACAGACTGAAACCTTGCTGGTAGGCCACGACCTCATGGTGTTGTACATATTAATGGAGATGGGTTAAATTAAGATTTAAGAGTTAGCCAATAAGAAGCTAGAGCTAATAGGCCAGGCAGTGTTTTAAATAATATAGTTTCTGTGTGATTATTTCAGGAGTCTGGACAGCCAGGAAACAAACAAGCGGCCTCATTACAACAACATGAAAACACACAAAACCCAGGATAACTAAAACAATTCCCTAAATAAAAAAAGAGCTGCAGCTCTGTTTTCAAGTTGTACTACAGAGGTATGGTAATAAAAACCACATGATATTGGCACAAAAGTATACACATTGATCAATGGAGTAGAATTGAAGAACCACACGTAAATCAACTGGCTTTTTTTTTTTAAGAAGCAGGAAATACATAATGGAAAAAAGACAGCATCCTTAAAAAATGGTGCTGGTTAAATTGAATGTCTGCGTGTAGCAGAGTGCAAATAAATCCATACTTATCACCATGCACAAAAGTCAACTCCAAATGAATTAATCACACCAACATAAAACCAGATTCACTAAACCTGATAGAAGAGAAAGTGAGGAATAGCCCTGTACTCGTTGGCATAGGAAAAGACTTTCTTAATTGAATAATCAGGCACTAAGATCGGCAATCAATAAATGGGACCTCATGAAACTGAAAAGCTTCTGCACAGCAAAAATCACTGTCATTAGGACAAAGCAGCAGCCTACAGAATGGGAAAAGAATTTTTACCGACTGCATATCCAATAGATGGCCAATATATAAAGTATATAGAGTACTCAACAGGCTAGAAATCATGAAAAAATAATCCAACTAAAAAATGAATTACAGATCTAAACAGGGAATTCTCAGAAGAGGAAACTCAAAGGCTAAGAGACACTTAAAGACATGTCCAACAGCCTTAGGCATCACAGAAATGCAAATCAAAAACTACTCTGAAATGTTATCGTATACCAGTTAGAATGGGTAAGATCAACAATACAAGTAACAGCTCATGGGTGAGTTTGTGGAGTAAGGAAAACACTCTTCCATTGCTGGTGGGAGTTCAAACTGGTACAACCACCATGGAAGAGAGTGTGGAGATTCCTCAGGAAGATGGGATTGGTTCTACCCTAATATCCAGCTAGACCACTCTTGGGCATATACACAAAGGATGCTCCTTCCTAACACAGAGACACTTACTCCATCGTGTTCCTTCTGCTCTATTTATAGTTGTCAGAACTGAAAACAAATAGATGTCCCTCAATGCATGAAAGGGTACTTTTATACTATGAAATATTACTCAGTCATTAAAACTGACATTATTAAATTCACAGTTAAATGAATGAAACTAGAAAAAAAAAATCCCAATTGAGATATCGGAGACCCAGAAAAACAAACATGGCTTATATTTGCTTTTATGTGAATGTTAACTGTTAAGTAAATGATAAACAATCTGCAAACCAATCTGAGTACAGAGTAAGGACTGTGGGTAGGGGACAAAGTTCCCCAGGGAAAAGAAATAGAATAGAATAATTGTGGATGAATGGGGGGGGGCACCTGAACTGGGAGGATCAAGTATAGAGGAGGAGAGAAGAGGGGTATGAGGGAGGGAATACAGGAAGTGACAGCTAAAATTAAGGTTCATTTGAGGGATAGTATGCAAACCTGATATAGTAGAAGCTTACCAAAATATATACTTGTATAAGGGGGGCCTAAATGAAATCTCCAGCTAACAGTGAAAAAAGAGCCCCAACTGGCCATTTCCTGTCACTAAATAATGCTTTCAGGATTGGGTTACATCTAACTGAGTGGTTGGTCAAAGGGTCCCAGAGAACCTCCAAGCAACCCAGGCCATTGGCATGGCTAGAGGTCGCTCTCCTCAAACTCACAACAAGGGCCCCTTGCTAAAGACAACACCTGTACTACGGAGAAGTTGCACAGGTGCCTTCACCCCCACAGTCTAGAGTCTTTTTACAGGATGGCACTCTGTATGCTACCAAAGGAGAAACAGAAGCACCAACCCAGTCACAAATCCTGTGATCCACAATGATGTTCTCCCTGGAAGATACGCAAAGGCAATGGTAGCACAAAGCCTGTGGAATAACCAACCAATGTCTGATGTAACTTAAGGTCCATTCCACAAGATGGAGCCCATATCAAACACTGCTTGGGTGAGCAATAACCAAAGTAGAGATAGCCCAGAGATAAAGGTAAAACCAAACCAACCAACCAAAACAGCAATAACCAAAATAGAGATAGCCCAGGGACAAAGGTAAAACCAAACCAAACAAACAAAACAAAACAAAAACAAATCCAGCCATTAAAATGACTTCTAATGCCATTCTGATAGGCTCTTCTATGAACACCTTGCAAGTCCTTTGTGTACATGGTATGACTTTCTCTTCAGTGTTTTAATGGGATTCCTGAGTGTGGGTCTCTACTTCTACACCTATTTCATGTGCCTTTTCTTAGGCTCTTTTCTTTCTGTTGTTTTCTCCAATTCCAATGTATTATTTTTATCTTATTCTATTTTGTTTTATTATTATCCATTATAAACCCATTTATTTTTTAATGGGAGAGAAAAAGGGATCCAGATGGGAGGGGAAGTAGGGAGAAACTGGGAGAAGGAGAAGGTGGAGAAACTGTAATTGGTATATTATGTGACAGGGGAGTTATTTTCAAAGGGGAAAAAAGTAGCAAACTGAAATTGCTTTTAAATATCCATTTTTTTTTTCAATGGATCTAGACTGGGAGAAAAACATTCCAGATCTACGTATCTATCAAAGATTGTATTAAAGACACGGGAAGCTTCACACCAAACTGTTAAACACATGAAAAGATACTTAACATCATTAGTTATCAGGGAAATGCAAATTAAAGCAATGAAATAGCACTGTATAATCACCAAACGGCTCCATCAAAGCACAGGCAATAGCAAGTTAGTGTTCAAAGATGCAGAGGAAGTGGAGCTCGTCTCTGCTACTTGTTGGAATGCAAAGCTGTGCAGTCACTTTAGGAAACAATCTGGCAGTTTCTTAAAAGCTAAAAAACATTTTTACCATATGTCCGACGAATTCTCCTCCTCTGTATTTGCCCAAGAACTGTGAAAACATGTGTCAACACAAAGGTTTGTACAGGGAATGCTACCAGCAGTTTTATTCATAATAGATAAAACCTGAAAATGACATATATGGTGAACCCCTCCAATGGAATGCTGTTTGGTAATAAAGAAGAAAAGAGCACAAAAACACATGGGAAAAGCATGTTCTAAAAAAGAGGCTTGATGCTTTATACTATGCATTTCACTTATGAGGCTCTGAGGAGAGCAAACTCATTTATGACAGAGAATAGGTGATTTCCTAGAGTTGGTGGTGGGATGTAGAAGGACAAGATGTCTTAAATATGCCACAAATGTTCTGCATCTTGATCATGATGCTGTCTAGAGATGCGTTGCTTTCTCAAAACCTGTGATCCGCATGCATGAAATGGGTGCATTTCCTTGTGTATAAATCACACCTCTTTAGAGTTAATTTTAAAAAATTAAGGTGAAAGAATTTGTCAGCTGGGGTAATTCTAAATTCTATTGCAGAACTACATATATTTTATTTTTCCCAGATGGGTTTTTTTTTTTTTTTTTAATAAGAAACCACAAGCAAGTGAGCTCTAAATTTCTAGTTGAATGGCAAACAAAGGCCATGCGTGTTGAGAAAGCACAGGGAAACTTAGAAAACATTTTTATTTTGGAAATGTGCAGATTCAACCTTCTTAGGAGTTCCGCAGAGCTGAGAGGTTTCTGTGGTAATCTGGCCTAAGGAAAGTGGGCTGCAAAGGAGTCACTGTGCTGGCAACAGCGGTAGAAAATGGTGACCTAGTTCTTCACAGGTGCAGATGGTTTTAAGTACTCCAAACAGCGAGGCTTTTGTCGTTTCTTTCAAATTCTATCCCAAAGAATACAGAGATTATAATAATGAGACTCGGTTGAAAATGCTGCTTTCTTTCAGCTCGCTCTTTTCTCCTTGCTCAAGTAGGCCTTTGCGACACATCCAAGTCTGGTTTCCCCTTATTGTAAAGAATAGAAGTCAACTCCCTCCGATGATGAATAAGAGGAAAAACCATTTTCCAAGGCTGGCGTGTTTTGTGAGGAATAAGGCTTTCTCCAGCACTCTCCCCTCTTTGGTCATCTTTAAACCAGACACCTGTGGTGATTGCAAGTGAGTCGGCAAATTCTCTCCTCCTGTCCTGTGATTAAACAAAGTATGGAACTTTACAAGTTGTCAGGATGCGTCCACTCCTCTGCCGTCCACAACAGCAAAACTACTTTCAACCTTCCTGTAGCCCTAACTGAACTGGGAACTGGAGACTGTCCAGATCACCAGATATTCGGGAAAATGCAGCCAATTTGAGACGTTACCTTTTTGTCCTTACCAAGCGAAAATTCCAACAAGAAAGCTAAGCTTCAGGGTACATTGCATATCAGATTTTAAAGTCCTAATCAAGGGACTCTGCAGCCCAACGGCGCTGACCTTCTCAGAAAGACTCTTGGGACTTTCAAGAAAAGAGTCATGCGATAAATCTTAGATGTATAAATATTATTGTCGATGTGATTTGCCAGTATATTTTGGCAAGGATAAGGAAGAGTGTTGGCCAAGGCCTCCTTCCTTTCCCAGAGCCAGCAGATAATTCAACAACTTTATTTGCTTCTTGGTCTCCACCCAAGGAATATATTTTGACAAATGCTTTCCTAGAGTGTTCTTGGTCGGGATTCCATTTGCAATTTCAGTCCAACTTTCACCAAGAAAACCAACATTCTATGAAAAGTATAGAGTATATTATCAGAAGAATAGGAAGGGGAATTTTCCCCTAGTGGGAAGATGAATGATTGACGTCCACCTTCTTTTGGGCTCATGGCTCTTAGGACACATTACAAAACTCTGTGTGAAATCCTTCTTAGGTTTTGTTCATTAAAATGATAACTACCTGAAAGTAATTAATTTTTGTTGTGCTTAATGAGTCTTTCATAGTCAGATATAAACTTGGTGAGGACAGGGCTTCCATCTTCTTGATCACTCCCCAGAAACTTGAACAAAGCTTGGCACATACCAGTCCTCTCAAAGTTTGTGGAATGCTTGAACAAACTGATGAATGCAGGACTTTGTGCTGCCCTGACTTCCCACCACCAGCAGCACTGTTCGTGTCCCTCCCCGCATCAAATGCCAATAGTTCATATTTTTTTTAAAAGTTGTGACTCCGTTACATCATCAAACTGTACCTCCCAAACGTTAGTTTTCATGAGAATATCTTGATATGCTTAAAGATGGAGATCCTTAGCCCAAATATTAAGAGGTATGTGGGCACTCAGAATTCAGATATTTAGGTGGTAGCACAGGTGATGCCGGAGTACTTAAAACTGTGGGGAATGTATGAATGTGAAATAGTTTGGTACAGAAAACAAAGGCAGATGCCTGTGATTAAGGTAAGGTAAGGCAACAGATAATGCCAGGGAACTATAGTAATGGCTTTCCTAGAAAGAAATCCTGACACCTCCAGCTTCAGAAACCCACTGTTTACTGAAAGATGGGGGGCAGGATCTGTGAGGTTCTCATGGTGTTTTTATAAATCTTTATTTTTAGGGTCAAGTTTTGCAAATCTAAATGTTAAGATGTCATTCTTCTGTCAGCTGCTAGCAAGTAGGAAATATACGCACATGTGATTTTGAGCCTTTTAGTTTGACTTTATTTTCATTACTTTTCAACAAGCCCAACTTTTTCTGGGTCATTCCATACAGATGTCCGTTCTACTAAACAGATTTAACTTTACAGATAGCTTGTGAAACACCCCAAATTCTACCATGCACAATGTTTAGTACGATGTGATTCTCCAAATTATTATTTCTATAGATGAGATTCATTGTGAACTTATTTCAAAATGAGGTTTACAGTTATTATTAGGAGAATATCATGTCAATATAAATACACTCTGGAAGGTTGATGGGACCAAAACATTCTCCTGTCATTCTTCTAGCTCACTGAATATTCAAAAACAATGTTACATGTTCCATATGTGTCTTCCTTTCCAATTTGTGTCCCTTTCATTTCCTTTAGCTGTCTTATTGTTCTAGCTAGAACTTCAATTACTATAATGAATAGATACAGAAATATTGGACAGCCTTGTTTTGTTACTGATTTTAGTGGGCTTGCTTTGAGTTTCTCTCTACTTAATTTGATGTTGGCTGTGGGCTTGCTTTTATTATATTTATGTGTGTTTCTTGTATCCCTGATCTCTCCAAGACTTTCATCATGAAGATTAGATTTTTTCAAAGGCTTTTCCTGCATCTAATGAGATGATCATATGTGTTTTTCTTTTCTTTCATTTTGTTTATATGATGTATTATACTGACAGATGTTTGCATGTTGAACTATCCCTACATCTCTGGAATGAAGCCTACTTGGCCATGGTGGATGATCTTTTTGATGTGTTCTTGGATTCAGTTTGCCAGTATTTCATTGAGTAGTTTTGCATCAACGTTCATGCATGAAATTGGTCTGTAATTCTCTTTTTTTTTTGTTGAGTCTTTGTGTGGTTTGGGTATTGGGGTGACTGTGGTCTCAAAGAAAGAATTTGGCAATGTTCCTTCTGTTTCTATTTTGTGGAATAATTTTAGGAGTATTGGTATTAGTTCTTCTTTGAATATCTGGTAGAATTCTGTGTTAAAACTGTCTGGTCCTGGCCCTAAAATGGTTGGAAAACATTGCTTCCTCAATGTATCAGAAACCATGCCAAGCTTGTAGACCAAATCCCACATCAATACCAATCATAACCAGGTGATCTTAGATACAACAGGATGTGCATAACATGCTGCAAACAGAAACCACTGATGATGTATCAAGAAATATGCTTATCCTTAAAAGTGAAAATTAGATTACTTGCTTCTCGTGGTCTCAAATCACACCATATATTTAGAACTGTGACCCTGAATTTCGATTTCACAGGTTCTCTGATCAGGAAGGGACAAGTCTAAAAGTCAAAATATACATGAGAAAATAGCTTCCTCATGATCATCCCTGCTGCTAGGTGATAGAATTTTTAGTTATGGGTAGACATAGGACACCTCCAACTACAAGAAAACAGATATGTTTAGGTAGCAGCCATTCTGGCTGCATTTGTGCAATTTTTTTAAAATTCACCTATAAAGCTATACGTGTTTACAAGGTTCCTATGCTGTTTGTAATTTCTGTTAAGAATATTAACAAACTGTCACCAAAGGGATGATGGCTCCATAAGTTCTAGGTTGCTCTTAAATAGACTATAACTTCCACTGGAAAGAAATGCTACTTCATTAGTCATTAACAATCCTCTCTCCAAAAGTTTTATCCTGCCTGGTGTTTTCTATCTGCGGTGAGATAATTCTGATTTTGAACAGTTGGTTTGGATAAATATATCAAGAAAAAAATATCCCATACACTTGTATTTGTAAAAGAGGGGACGCTGGTGTGCTGTGCGCACAACTGAGACAGCTCACTGTATCCTGTCACTGTTTGTCTATGCCAAATTATTTACCCATGCTGTTATAAATATTATAAAATGTCACTACAGAATTCTAAGCACCGGAGTACCACACAACCGACTGACCTGATTACCAATGTGCAGTTTTCACACGGTGACTCATCTAGAAAAAAATTCCAAATTTGCCTTGCTTCTCAGTTGTGGAAAATCATGGCAATATCACTCTTCCAGAATTTGCAAGTTAAGCAATAAGAACATCGAGTTCACATCCAAAATGAAAACAGCCAACCATACTGTGAAACTCAGAGATTTAGAACTAAAAGCACTGTAGCCAGGAAAAGGAACAAACAACAAAACCCCAGATCCATGCAGTGGCATGCAGCTCACCCTAAGACAGAGCCATGCTCAAACGATTCCCATACAAAGCTGACCACCAGAGAAGAACCGTGGCCCTTTACAGGCAAGTTTCTAATGTTGTAAGGAGGTAAAAATGGGAATTAAAGTTTTAACCTGTGGGTCAAAACTCCCTTGGGGTCACATATTGGATGTTTACATTACAATTTATAACAGCAGCAAAATTATAGTTATGAAGTGGCAACAAAATCATTCTATGGCTGGGGTCCCCACAACATGGGGACCTGTATTAGGGTCACAGCCTTAGGGAGGTAGATAACTGCCCCATTTAATATAAAATAAAGCTGGAGTCAACCAACTGGGTTGACTCCCTTGAAGCCTGAAGCAAGAGTTCCCTGTCTGGGTCCTCTTTAAGGAGTAGGGTAGCTCCAACTCTAGAATTTGTCTAGGTGCTCAAGAACTCAGTGGGAGCCCCTCCCACTTTTTAAGTAACATCACATGACCGTAGGCAATCCAAGAGTACGGAGCAGGAAACGCCATTAATTACAAATTGTATGTTTGCTTCAGCATATGCTTGGCCAGAGAGGCAGAATAGTATGGCAGGTAAGAAAAGAAACCCTGTGTCCAGACCTGTGTGTTTAGACTTCAGCTTCCATCTACTATATGTGCTAACCTATTGGAAACATTACACCATTTTTGGTGCCTTAACTCCCTCATCTTTAAAGCGGGGTACCATCGTATCTGCCTGTCCTGTAATTAGGCTAATGTCTCTCACTTTAAAGCGGGGTACCATCATATCTGCCTGTCCTGTAATTAGGCTAGTGTCTCTCACTTTAAAGCGGGGTACCATCGTATCTGCCTGTCCTGTAATTAGGCTAATGTCTCTCACTTCAAATTTTCTTTCCTTGTACTCAGATTTTTGGTGGTAGACCTGGGACCAAATGTCACATTTCTGCTTTGCCACCAGTTCTGGTTATACTTTGTCAATGGAGAGCAGGGGAAGCTCTTTTAAACGTTCAGGAGGAAACGGAAGTGACTTTTGCATCAGACCTCAAGCTCTTCTCCATCATTGACCGTCAGCACCAGGAGCAGCAGCTCACTGCTCCACAGTTCTTTCCAAAAGCAGTCTCACCCACCCCCGAGATGCCTTTGGCAGTTGAACGCTTCCCCTCGCCAGTGGACTAGTGTCAGAGCAGGGTACAAGACCGAGTTTTGTCATTCAGCCCCTACTTTCTGTCCCTCCATGCTTAAATCTTTAGCTCTTCCTGCGGAGATCTAAAAATCTTCCTGCAGATCTTTAGCTCCTGACACTTCTGAATCCTTCAATGTCTCAGTTTTCCAATAGATGGTTGACATGAGTAGCAACATGATAATCATTGAGTTAAAATCCTCTCTGCTTAAATAATTAGTGAAAGGTATAACTACCGTTTATGAGAAAACAACTGTGAATCATATATCTGATAAAAAACTAACATGCAAAATATCTAAAAGGCCCTCACGACATAGCAATAAGACAAACAGCTAGCAAAGAATATTAGGTAAGTTAACCAACAAATAGAATATATGAACGACTAATAAGCATATGAAAATGTGATCAACATCATCTATTAATTTACAAATTAAAATCAAAATGAAATGCCACTATGACCCTAGGGGTATGCTTATGTGAAGTGTGGACACGAATGTGAAGAGATTGCTCCTTCTGTACATTCCTCGAGGAAGTGCAAGATAATACACTCTCTTTGAAACTAGTCTGGCAGTTTCTTTGAAAGTTAAAAATAACCTTAGCATGAAACTCAGCAATTTTAGTCTTAAAAATCCTTTCAAAAGAAATTAAACCATATATTTACCCATCATTGGTTAAAGCCAAAACTAGAAAAAAGTTTATGTCCATTAACTGGAGTATTCGCAAACAAAATATGATATATATTTACATGTGTATATATTTATAAACGATATAATATACAAGTAATATATATTGTATATAATATATAATGTATATAATATATAACATTATATATTATACATTATAACATTATATGTATATAATGTTATAACATTATAACATTATATAATATACAATAATATATTACTTGTATATTATATTATATAATGTATATTACATATATAATATACAATATACAAGTAATATAATATAAAAGTAATAGATACAATTATATATAATATATTACTTGTATATTATATTATACAATATATATTATAATATATTACTTGTATATTATATTACATATTTTTGTCCTCTGTATAGAACCTCACTGATAGACATCATAGCACACTGTGAGTTTAAAAATTTAATAGCCAGAACATGTATGGAGTGGTGTTGGCATGTGGTAACTCATACAAATGTTGTTATTATTAACTTGTGCCATTACAAGTTAAATATGTAATACTTGGCACAATGGTTTTCATTCAGTAGGTACTTAAAGTTGGCCATCGTGAGAACCAGCTGACAAAGAACTTGTAGGAGGCCAGAACAGAGGTACAAAAACTACAGTTCTGTGTGGCATGGAGTACATTCTGTAAGGATGCTACCCAGGGATGGAATCCATTCTGTAAGGATGCTACCCAGGGAAAGAAAATGAACACATGCACAAAGAAAGGACCATGTGTGCTTATACTATGTTTGGAAACTTTCATTCTGGGATAGAACAAAACAGGAAATTTTTTAGGTAAAGACAGAAACAAACCAGTCAGGAGATGATGTGGAAGTAAATGAACAAACACATCAAAAGCAAAAAAGTTGATCAACAAGTTCAACAGACCCCCAAGTTCAGATGATGGGCATTTACAAACTTACTGCCTTGTCCAAGGTTCTGAGGTTTCTTGCTGGGACAAAATTAGTATTAAAAACCACAAACTGAAATATGTAGGTCCTCTCTTTCCTTTCCCCTGAACTCCTCCTTTAAACGTTTTGTTAGTACAGTGCATCTCAAATTAATGTTCCTATCACTACTGCAATAACCACAAAGAAAAGACCAGGCAGAGATTAATTCACAAGGAAATGTTATTCAAATCCAAACTTCATACTGAGAAAACCAACTATCGGATTCCTAGCAAAGGCTGCCTGGTGGGGATACCTTCAAGTTATATCACATATCTCAAGGCTAATGAGCCCAATTAGTTCAGTACTTCTCTCTTTGGATAGAAAATACATCAAGAGGACCCAGTGCTCAGTGCAAGGAGAACTAGGCTTATGGGCAAGATGTGACAGCCAAACATTTACTCTGGCAAATTTCTAAGTGCTCTTGGCTAAGGCTTAACACTGAAAAGTGGAGGAGGGTAAGTCTGGGGACCCAGTTCCTTCCAGGCAATGACCCAGGGCGGTGACATCATTCTCACCTTGTGCCTTCAGATAAAATAATAACTCAAAATTCACTGTGAGATACTTCTCCCTTCCTAAAGTCTTAGCAAGTCTTTTTCAGTAGCCATTTTCACCTTTAAGTTATGCAACTCAAAATTTAATTTGTTTGGACACTCCCAAAACACAACCAAGTAAACCAAAATACCCGTAGCTTTTACACCTATTACTACCTAAGTAGCTCCAGACTTCAAGTCAGAAAACATATGTACTGTGCTGACAATTTCCAGGTCCTCTCTTCCCAGTGATCATGACCAACAAAAAACCAGTCTCCCCATCTTATCCATTTCTCACCTTATAAGGCACACCCCAAAGCCATGGCAGCCCATTTTATCTGACCAACGTCAATACCAGGCAACGGAAAAAGTTGAACCCTAATCTTTTGTGTGCACATTATACTAAGTTCCTAGCTGAACATAGCAATTTTATAATTTGAAAATAGGAGACTAAAAAAGATACTCCCCCAGCTTACAAGTGAAACAATGTCTGAGCCCCAGTCTGTAAGCACAGGGGTGACATTGATGTTTAGGACACACAAAGCCTTCGGAACTCAGTCCCTAAATGCTTCTCTCTGGCGATCAAATGTGTCATTGCTAATCATGCAGTAAAGGTAAAATTAGATAAAACTTAACAACTGCAGCATGGAACAAGAGGACTCCAAGCATCCCACACTTCATCTGGATCTTTAGTACTTCCTGGTAATGGTTTCTTTTCTTAAAGTCCAAATACTCTTGAGTCTCTTGTAACCTAAAACCAAAATTGATCCATCTTTCTATTTCTCTGAATTGAAAAATAATCTTTAAAAGTTGTTCGTTGCTATTTTTAGATCTAGAGTCTTCTACTTCCTCTTAAAGATGAAGGAAGTGTGCTTAAATGACATGCCTGGGGTTATATGGTAGGTTCACTTTAGATGGAAGAAGACACAAGGAAACACTAGACTTCACCTCCTAACAACCTGCCCCCTCCTGACCACAGTACACCAATCTCTGTCCCCCAAACTCACCGCTGAGAGGAAGGAGTGTTCTGGTGAAAAGGACTGAATAAAATTTAAAATCTGATATCAGATATTCATTACCAGATTTGTTGTTAATTAATCAAAGCCACATTTCCTCCTGCAGTTCCAATTTGAAATGTGTATGTTAATAGTTAATTCTCCCTTCACATACACTCTTGGTTGTTTTTTCAGCTGGACCTTCAGCTGCAAAGGACAACCACCCATGATTACTCCTACCACCAGGTTGTTAATATCCTCAGCCCAGGCCTAGGGCCAGAAGCTCTTACTATGCATTCAAGATGAACTCTTAGGGTAATAATTGTGTGTTTTTTGCTCGGTCTCTCACACCATACAAGAAATGGCTAAATCTTAAGATGAATTTTCGTGGCCCTACTGCAGCCAGGTCTATGATGACGTCTGAGGTTCCTGTTGCCATCAAAGGCCATGTGGATAAATGAGTTCTGGGGCCATGTTGGTGTCTGAGGGCCATACTACCACAGGGGCTGTGCTGATCTGAGTGGCCTGCATTGCCACCTGTGGTAATGGTGACATCTGGACAGCTACTGCCGAGGACCATGTCTGGATCCATGGTCCTACTGCAGCCAGGGTCTGTGTTGAAGTCTGAGGTCTGTGTTGCCACCAAAGATTATAAGGCACTTCTACCCAGAGTCAGAATGCCGCCCAGGCCCAAGCTGCTGCTGAGGACCCTGTGTGGTTCTAAGGTCCTGCTACATCTGGGGTCTGTGTTGATGTCTGTGGCCTCTATCACTTTACGGGACTGTAGGAACCATGCGTGATGAAATCAGTGGGCCTCGCTTAGCTGGCTCCACCTTTCACTGGACCCGGCATAGCTGGCCCCACTCCTCACCACGGGTGAGGGAGAACTGACCCTGATGACATGAACATAAGGGATCTGGCTCTGTCCCTTGCCTGAGGGGGTGACCCAGTGACATGGACCAACTCAGCTATCACCAAGGCCCTCAGCTGCACCTAGGGTTGGCCCACCCTAACATCTACCCCATCTAGGACCTGCTAGAGCTCATGAAGGGACTGATCCTGTGGACAGATACCTGCAGGATCTCTATGAATAAAGGTGGCTGTGGGATAGCCAAGAGGAATTTTGGTGAAGATTCAGGGATGATGGTTTATCAAAAACTAGAGACCTTGTTCCAGACCAATGACTCAGTGTAATGAACATTTTCAAGTAAAGCTGATTGTCCAAAAAAAAAGGGTGGGGGGGTATACTGCAAGACACACACTGAAGCTCCCAATGCCACCAGAACAAAGGAAGAGGTGTTGGAGAGGCCAGAAAGATGGAGAAACAAAGAGGGTTTTTTGTTTGTTTGTTTATTTTTGTTTTGTTTTGATTTCTTAAAATTTTCTTTGATAAGTGTGCTGCAGGGGTAAGGGAGTGTTGTTGGTGGCTACTTGCTTGTTCCTGGCTACTCAACCCCAAAATAACCACTCAGAAACTATATTATTTGAATCATTGCTTGGACTATCAGCCCTAGCTTTTTATTGGCTATCTCTTACATCTTAATTTAACCCATTTCTATTAATCTATGTATTGCCATGTGGCTGTGGCTTACAGGCAAGGCTCTCTGGCAGCTCATGTCTTTCCCCTCTGGTGGCTACATGGCATCTCCCTGACTTCACCTATATCATAGGACTAACATTTATGGAACTAATAACATACTGCAAGTTGTACCAACATCTTCAATTTCCTGTGTATAAAATGTGAGTAAAGATATCTGTCTTCATTATTTTGATGAAACAAACTTATTAGGTAGAGTTCCTAGCACAATGCATGATGCAAAACCTGACAGTGATTATTTAGATGATAGGGTGAGTTGATGAATGCCAGCTTCCACAGCAAGGGTAGTCTGAGGATTATCTTCTCACAGTGTCTCACAGGATTCCCAGCAGATGGAGCCTGATTTGCACACAGGTTACCCAGCCAAGGAACACACCCTTTCCTGGCTTTCTTCTTCAATCTCCTTCCTACCTTGCTCACTCAAGTATTCCTCTGCGGAGCCTCTCCCAAAGAAAATGAAAACATCAAAGTCCCTGCCCCAGCATGTATCCTGAGGAGATCCCTCACCAGAGTCCAGGGACATGCCCAGGAATGATCACATCTGTCTGGCAGAGGCCGAAACCCAAGATCACTTCTAGACCTCTTATGTTCTAACTGCCAGAGAACTTAGCTGATGGGCAGTGTGGGACCAACCCTTTAGAAGAGTGATTTCTGAAAAATAATTCCATTTGAGCTTATGGAGTCAAATCTTATTTGTCTTTTTAAAAAATAGACTGTTACATCTTGGAACCACAATGATGTCTTTCATTATCTCTTGATTACCTTGCTCCAAACCTCTTACTACTTCAGCCCCATCACAAGCATGCATTTAATCACCAAGACTAAATTATTTTTGTGGAAACCTATTATTTTGTGAGTCGGAGATCAAAGATGTGTTATTAATAATGCTGTCTTCTACTATGGAGAGCCTTTTACCAACAAAATGGCCTGTATATTATTACCTCATCAATTGTCAGGGCAACCATGAGGGACCATAGAACTGGGGCCACTATTGACCACTGTGTTCTTCCCCTCAAGTTCTCTCAGAGATGGAAAAGCCAGGGGCAATTTAAAATTTAAAACTTCTCCACAAAAATCAATCATGAGAGATTTTTCCAGAAAGTACTTAGAATATACCTTTACAAGGTACAATTATTCAACCAACACAGATGAAAGAAACTGCAAAATTCAGCAGGAATCTATAAATGTAATCAATACACACTGCCTGGAGGATCCTGAAACAATGGAAACAAATCCCTTTGCTTTCTCACCAGCCTCAAAGGGGGAGGCTACCATTGTTTAGAGCAGCGGTTGCCAGCTTTCTCTGTGAGGAACCAGAGTGTTAGAGGCTGTGTAGGCATCTTGCCTTTGCAGCAACTGCACAGTTTTATTCTTGAGACTGAGAAGCAACGATAGGCAATGCACTAAGTGAAGGGCACACCTCAGCAGCTGTGCAAATACCTCATTTCTAAATTCTGTGAAATATCTTTCTTTTGACGTTTTTTTGATAATTAAAAAATGTACAAATCGTTCACAGCTTAGTTTATATAAGAACTTGCAAAAACAGGTTGTGAGGGGGATTTAGCCTGTCGTCTGTTGATCCCTTAAATGCTGAAGTGGGGACTGTTGAACCTTTACAGCCAAGATCCCCTTATATCTCACTCTCCCCCAGTGTCTTCCTCTCAATTCTTTGCTTGCATTTTGGGAAATAAATATGTAAATATTATAAATATACACATGCATACACACACTCACACAAAGCATTTTCTCAGAAAAAATAATCACCCAGTTTCAGTTTGGCTAACATTGAAAACACAATAGCTGGGAAATTTGGGCTTTTTCACCAAGATGCCTGTTGATCCATGTGTATATCAAGTCTATCCTAAAGTGAAGAAAGAAACAGGAAGTTCATCCTTAAGTCCAATTAGCAACCACCTGGCTTCCAGACCACCCACCTGGCCTCCAGACCACCCACCTGGCCTCCACATCACCCACCTGACCTCCACATCACCCACCTGGCCTTCACATCACCTACCTGGCCTCCAGACCACCCACCTGACCTCCACATAGCCCGCCTGGCCTCCCCATTCCCCTCCTGGCTTCCCCATCACCCGCCTGGCCTCCCCATCACCTACCCATATTTCTCTGAAATGCCCCTAGTTGTCTTTGCCTGATGGATTCATTAAGGTTCAGTGTTAACCATAATAAGGCATAGGAAGTGTGACCACAGGCACATAGAACACAGGGATGCATAGCTAACTGCTGTACATAAGCAAAAATGCTAGGATCCGAAGAGGAGGTGATACTTAAGCTGAGTAAGACAGCAGGGAACGCTAGACATGGCTTGTTGCTGCTAACTTCCCAAGGTGACCTGCCCAGTCCCCTTGTGGCTGACCACCCTTGTCAAGTCTTGTCACATCGAACAATGAAGAGAGAAAAGCATGAGGGTTTGAAGCAAGTTCTCTCTCCTAATAGTTGGACATGTTACTCTCTGTTCTTAGCATTGATTTTATAAAGTAATAAATATTGGCAAATGTGTTGGGAAAATAAAATCCCATGAGTGAAACACTCAGCATCTTACATAGACAGCACACTAACCACAGCAACTGAGTTTTAACAGGGATCTCTGAGAGATGGGCAAGGTTAAGTGGAAGGCTCTACACTTAACTACATGACTCGCTAGAGGTAGCATTCTCTTTCTCGTACAGATTGAGGGTTCTCTTGGGTAGCTATATACAAAACTCAAAAAACTCAATCCATCAGAGGATTTCCACCATGGATGATTTGTCTGGGTCAGTGTTACACAGAGGACCACACCAGCTTGTACTATCCTTTTTAACATTTCCGTTGAGTCATTTGAGGTGAGAAGGTCTGTATCTTAAAAAATAAATTCCCTTATTATTGGTCTTTCAATCTCTGAAACCAGCTAACTGTGACATATAGGAGAGTAAATAATGATGTTTACGTTTTGTTTTAATTTGTAAAATGACATAAAGGCCAACTTTTTAAAAGTGTTTTCATCCACAGATAACTAATATGTCATTTATGCCAGTAAGTAAATTTCTCATTAATACATTTAAATATTTTATATTGCTCCCAAGAAGCTGAAAATACTCTTAAGGTAAAAATCACTATTTTAAGGGCATTAACTATTCAGTGTGTCATTTCCAGTGAAGAAAGAGGCCATGCAAGACCCCTCAGAGCCTGGTCCTCAGGAGCTCTGCCCCACATGTCCGTTCCAGGAAAAGCCCCTTTCACTCCCTGGCTGTGTGACATTATCACAGTCTACTTTCTTGGTGACCCATAACACTAATTGGGAATTCATCTGTCTGTCAGTAGCAACAAATTTAAAAACATTTCCATAAACTGTCACCGTTGCAAAAGGATCATTATGCTGACATCTACCATACAGAGTGGGAGCCCTGTGCTGCACGCAAATCACAGCTCTCAATCAAGAACAAGATGAACATAATCTATCAGGAAGAAAAGAGCCACATCGGTAAAAATATTTCCAAGAACGCCAGAACTGCCGCCCAGCTGAAATCTCAGTTTCTTTCTCACAGACGGGAGGTTTGTGCTAACCCCCTAACCTTACCACCCACTTCCCACGCCCTGGCACACTGCAAACAAAGCTTCTCAAGTCCAGGAGCTGAATTCAGCAGCAGCTAAGCAAAAGCCATCCTACCCTGCGGTTCCTTGACTACTCAACTGCTGTCACGTTATCACAGTCTAGCCTGCCTGTGCCCTCACGCCACAAACTGCACATTCCGAGCAAACTAAATAAATGAGCTCAGTGGTATGAAGGCACATAGGCTATTACCTGAAGTACTGTGTCACTGACGGAGGAAGAATAAACACATCATGTATGGTGTTACCATAAAAAGAAGTGTATTCTGGTACAGCCCCTGATCCAGGTGCATCAAGTATGATTTGATTAATTTTTATTTCTTTTTAATATAATAATTTCATGATTTCCTTAGGAATGTTATACAGTGTGTTTGGATGATAAGGATCCCACTCCTCCCAGTTTTTCCTCCCTCCTCGCCCTTGTCCCCTCTTCCTCCTTCTCTTAAGATACTGTTTGGCGGCTGACATCCTAGTGTTCTGGCTCTTACCATCTGTCTGCCCCCTCTTCTGAGCTGATCCTTGAGCCTTAGGTGTAGGGGTTGTTTGTAGATGAATCACTTGGGGCAGGCACCCCATGGTCAGTTGTACTCTGCATTAAATATCTGATGTCTGCAGGTAAGTGTGGCTCTCTAACTCTTTACGTTAGATGGAGGTTGTTCTAGAAGAAGCAGGTGATCAAGCTCTAGTCTGATCTTCCCAACAGTGTGAAGGAAGAGATGTTAAGTTTGCCTACCCAGTCTTCACAACAGTGTAATCTAGTTCTTTGGACCATATCCCTTAGTCTCTATCTCCCGCGGGTTTCATTCCCCTGATTCGTCCACGACACAAGAAAGGGAAACAGGCTTAAATATGTGATATCACAATTTTCCTTCTACACTGTAGTTATCAGTCGGCAAATTTGGTTCTCAACCGGGGAGTTGAAGAGGTCCTCTATAAGATTGATGCTTTAAACAGTTGGTTTAATTTGTGTCAATGCTGCTATGAAAAAAAAAAAAACCAAAAACAATCCGTAGAGGAAAGGATTTATTTGACTTATACTTGCAGTAGTAGTCAACCACGGAGGGACGCAGGAGCTGAAGAAAAGACTGTGGAGGAGATGCTGCTTCCTGGCTTGTTTTCTGACTGTTTAGTTTGCTTTCCTATACAACCCAAGATCGCTTACTGCTCACTGCACACAGCAGTCTGGGCTCTCCCATATCAGTCAAGAAAATACCCCCTCAGTCATGCCTACAACTCAATCCATCAGGGACAATTCCTCAACTGAGGGTTCCTTCTCTCTCCTCATGACACTCTAGTTTGTATCAAGCTGATAAATATTGGCCAGCACAGTAGCCAGCCATCAGACGCTCCCAAATTAATAAGATTATCTGTCATTAACAAAGTCAGATGCTATCCTCGGCTCAACTTATGTTCTCTCACATGTAACAGGTTGCCAGGATCACATATATATAACCTGGTGGGGAAGCAGAGGCCACCTTACAGCCCCGAGCCTCCTCCTCTGTTTTTTTAGAAAGCTGAGACCTAAGGACTAAGAGATTGCTCACCTAGTTAGCCTTTCTTTTGAGTGGAGCACACAAGAATTCTCTATGTAATGTCACCTGGATCTTCCCTCTGAAGTAACAGCTCCACAAACCCTTCCCCTGCTCATTTTCCCCTGCGAAGACACAACTTGTTGGGACCATTTGGAGTCTTGGCCTCCTGCTGCTCTTCTCTGCTAGAGATCTTTACTTTCCTTCTGATTTGAGTTACTAAAGGCTGTGTCAAAGTCGTTTACCAGCTCTGCTTCACAAGCACGTGTTGCCTTGGCCTTGAGGATCAGAGGATAAGGTTTTCTTTCACCTGTTGGCCCACTTGACTGTTGGGTATATAAGCCTCCATGGTGCTATTGAATAAAGGACTTCTTACCAGTGACTAGAGGTCCGTGTCCCTGTCTCTCTGTCTCTGTCTGTGTGTCTCTGTATGTTTCAATCTCCAGCCCCTTGCCTGAAGCTCGCGAACTGTATGGTAGCGCATAGAGCACAGACAGCGTTGTGCATTGCAACAGCTCATCCTTTAAAGTCCACTTTAAAACCAAGGCACTCAATAGTTCACCGCAAATCCCCAAAATAAATGTGGAGTCTTTCCCTTGAATTACTGCTTGGCATACTAGGCTTGATTTCCACTATCCACAGAGAGGGAGAGTTTTGTCCCATTACACTGCAGAGGGGACACCTCATCTGTTGGATGTGACAATGTCATCCCCATCACACTACAGAGAAGATACCTCACTGGTGGGGAGGGAGAGGCTCATCCTGTCGCACTACAGAAGGGTTACCTCATCCACGGAGTGGGAGAATCTCATCCCTGTAACACTGCAGAGGGGATACCTCATCCATGGGTCCTATAGGATCAGCACAGCGTCATTTGGAAGATCATTTGTTGGAGTGAATTTTAATCTTCCAAGGTGAGAATTTGGTTCTTTTAATGTAATTCTTTGATCTTTTGTCTGCTCTCCCTAGTCCTAGATGTGTTCAAGCTAAAAGATTTCTGACCACCACAATCACAAAGTAGATATACTTGGAAATGTCAGAAAGAGAAGGATGCAAGATCAAGAAAGAATGATTCTAGGCATATATATATATATATATATATTGACTTCCCATCCCTGGTTATTCCTTTCCACCATTTATTTCTCATGTGTACCCTTACCAAAATCATGGGTTAAATTTTCTCCAGTGTACCATCAGAGGCAGGTTCAATACAGCACCAGAAAGTAAAAAGAAACAAGGAAGAATTTGTTTTCATCTTGTCTTGGCTGGACTGAGCAAGTTCGGAGTATGGCTGCAAGTGGCAATCATGTATTGTTTTCATGCCTTTGCTATAGTATATGTTCCTTTCTCTTGTAAAAACTATATCCTAACGTACTTTCATTGATGTCTTTAATCAAGTTATTAAGCTATTTATAATACTTAAACCTTTACAATACTTAAAACTGACTCTAAATTACAATTTTGCGTTCCAATTTTCTGTTTAAAGAAGCTTGTGATTCTGAATATTATACGATCAACCCACCACTTCCCAGCTGCATTTAAGTCAGCTCAGTAAGATGAAATCCATGCTTGGTACTGTGAACTGGGTCAAGAACCTGTAGCTGGGGGAGAACTTACTACTGTTTGTTAAGTCAACAGTAACAAACCGCCTCCTAAGTTCTTATCTTTATGCCCATAGATTAGTTCACTTCTCAGCCTTCAACAGAGAAGCTTCTTTTTGCAGTAAATGGGTATTAATACAGAGACCTACAAGTGGTTAACATGCAAAGAAGAAAATAGTGTGGTCAGCTCTAATGGGTATATCTGTATTATACCCTCTTCTCCCACAGTTCAGGGATCATAGTGGAAAAGAAGTGGAAAGATTGTAAGAGCTAGATGTCATGGATATCTACAATGAAATAATATTTTCTGAACACGACAGTTCTATTGCATACATGAAGTCACAGTCATTGTGACAGCACATACAAAATCTGAATAAGATAAAGCCAGACAAAACCCCAGCATGGAGTGCAGAGGCAGCCAGGAAGCCATCATTAGCTTTCTTAGCTGAGGAGCCAATAGCCACTGATAGCTGCTGGGAGTTGGATAGTCCATTTGCTTAAGAGATGTGGCCCCTGAGAGGCTACTCATGCTCCAGTAGATGGTCCATGCACACACTGACAGCACTAAGCAGACTCAGCTAGGAAGGAATATTGGTGGGAGACTTTGAGGAGTGAATCAGAGGGGAAAGGAATGGGGGTGGGTTTGATGATTTACTCTCTTAAGACACAAAAATGAAATTTAAAAATAAATTTGTTGAACAGAAAAAAAAAGAAGTAACTACATGCATCTTATCAGAGCACCACATATTAAAGGTGAATATCAACAAAAGCAGAAAGAACAGAAAACTTACAAACTCAAGGAAACCGAACAACTCTCTGCTGAATGGAAAAATGGGTCAAGACAGAAATGAGGAAAGAAATTAAAGACTTTATGGAATTTCTTGAAAATAAATATACAACATACCCAGATTTGTGGGATCCAATGAGGGTGGTGTTAGAAAGTTCATAGCACTAAGAGCCTACATACGCTAGCAGATTAACAGTGCACCTGAAAGGTCTAGAATAAAAAGAAGGAAGGCCACCTAAGAGAAGTGGATGGCAGGAAATAATCAAACTGAAGGCTGAAATGAATAAAATAGAAACAAAAGAAAAATACAAAAAAATCAATAAAACAAAGAGTTTGTTCTTTGAGAAAATTAAAAAGATAGACAAACCCTTATCCAAACAAACTAAAAGTCAGAGAAAGAATATCTAAATTAACAAAATCAAAATGAAAAGGGTACTGAACAACAGATGCTGAGGAAACCCAGAGAATAATAATGACATAACCCTTTTTCAAAAGATACCACTTATGAAAGTTAAATCAAGATTGGATGAATAATTTAAATAGACCTATTATCACTAGTGAAATAGAAGCAGTTACTAAAAGTCTCTCGACAACAAAAACAACAAAAAAGCCCAGGGCCAGATGGTTTAAGCAGAGAGTTTTATCAGACTTCTAAAGAAGAGTAAACACCAACACTCCTTAAATTATTCCACAAAATAGAAACAGAAGGAACATTGCTCAATTCATTTTATGAGGCCACCATTATCCTTATACCCAAACCATGTTAAAACTCAACAAGGAAAAAAGTTAAAGACCAATTTCCTTTATGAGCAGAGATGCAAAAGTAACTCAATAAAATACATGCAAACTAAATCCAAGAACACATTAAAAAGATTATCCCTCATGATCAAGTAGGCTTCATTTCAGAGATGCAGAGATGGTTGAATATAGGAAAATCTGTCAATGTGATTCACCATATAAACAAACTAAATAAACAAAAGCACACGATTATCTCATTAGATGCAGAAAAGGCCTCTAATAAAATTCAACACCCTTTTATAATAAAATTCATAGAGAGATTAGAGATACAATGGACATACCTCAACATAATATAAACTATAGCAGGCCTATAGTCAACAACAAATTAAATTGAGAGACACTCAAAGCAGTTCCACTAAACTCAGAAATAAGACAAGGTTGTACTTGAAGTTTAACTAGAGCAATAAGGCTGAAGGTGATCAAGGGGACACAAACTGGAAAAAAGAAGTCAAAGTATCATTATTTGCAGATGATATTATCATATACATAAGTAACCCAAAAAATTCCACCAGGGAACTCCTACAGTTGATAAATATTTTCATCAAAGGCTGAATAAATAATAAATTCTCAAAAATCAGTAATTTTCCTATTTATAAATGACAAATGAACTGAGAAAGAAATCAGGGAAGTTTGCACAATATCCTCAGATAATATAAAATATCTTGGAATAACTGTGACCCAGCAACAGAAAGACCTATTTGATAAAAACTGCAAGTCTTTGAAGAAAGAAATTAAAGAATATATCAGAATATAAAAAGCTCTCCCACACTCATGGATTGGTAGGATTGACATAGTAAACATGGCCATCCTACCAAAAGCAATCTCCAGATTCAATGCAATCCCCACCAAAATTCTATCACTATTCTTTACAGATCTTGAAAGGACAATTCTGAACTTCATGTGGAAAACCAAAAAAAAAAACTCATAAATCACTAAAACAATCCTGAATAATAAAAGAACTACTAAGGTATCACTGTGTCTGATTTTAGATTGTATTGCAGATTTATAAAAATAAAAATCACATGGTATTGACATAAAAACAGACAAGCTATCAATGAAATCAAATTGAAGACCCCAATATAAATCCACACAACTATGAACAACTGATTCATTTTGTTTATAAAGAAGTCAGAACTACATATTGAAAAAGAAAACAGTCTTCGAGAAATGATGCTGGTCAAATTGGATGTCTGCATGTAGAAAAATCCCAATAGATAAGTTTTTATCACCCTGCATAAAGCTCAGGTTAAGTATGTCAAAGATATCAACATAAAACCCAGATACACTGAACCTTATAGAAGAGAAACTGGTGTATAGCCATGAATTCATTGACACAGAAGACAACTTCCTGAACAGAAAACCAACAGTACAGGCACTAAGAGAAACAATTAATGAATAGGCCCTCATGAAACTGAAAAGCTTCTTTAAGGCAAAGGACATCATCTATAGAACAAAGCAGCAGTCTATAGAATGGGAAAAAAATTTACCAACTCCACATCCGATAGAGGACTAATATACAAAATACATATAAAAAACTCAAGAAACTAGATATAAAAAATAATTCAATTAAAATGTAGAATATATAGAAATTAATATTAAAATATAATTTATTTTAGAATTTCAGAACAAAATTTTATACAAACGCAAGAACAACTGATTTGTCACAATGCTTTGATAGTAGATGAGGAACCAATGAAGCTAGGAAATGACGAAATCAGGATAAAAGGGACTAATTAGAAAAAACTCATAAAAGAAGGGATCAAGCCTAGCTTTTCCACTTAGCAGATAGATGTCTCTCTACAAGTTACAGACTTTCTCTGGGCTTCAGTTATATTAACAACAAATAACAAAATAATGTTGAAGACATCCAAAGAAAAATTAAGGTGTTGTGTTTAAAGCACCCAGCATCATGCTGGCATATTCCAGGGTTCCATAAATAAGATGGTCACTGGTGTCATTCAGGATATCCCACCTGCCCTGTTTAGCACTGAAGCTTATCACTTGTTTGCCTCTACTGAGAGCATTGATGGAGAAAAGAAAGTGCCACCATTCAGATCCAGGTACAGAAATGACTTTTATTTATCTTACTCTAAATAAGCAAATATTTCTTGCATCCAGAATCTGATGTCATTAGTAACATATAAATGAATGGCTTATCATCTTTCAGGAACACAGACCTGAGCCAAAGTCTAAAGAAGCATAAATAAAAGAACTAATATGATTTAAGGACAGAGTATCAAGGACTTTTAGGAAGTGGCAAGCTCTTGCACACGGCACCCCCAGTCTCTTTTTACCTGGCGTCACAGCACAGCAGCATGGGACACCTGTATGACGTCTGTTCTGTGCAACTGCTTATGAATACGAGGGGTTTTGAGATATGAAGCCCATCCTCCATTAGTGGCTAAATTTCTTACTTCACAGGTTAGTCCATGGTGTGTTATTTTTTTTGTTGTTTTTTTTTCCTTTTTTTTTTTTTTCCGAGACAGGGTTTCTCTGTGGTTTTGGAGCCTGTCCTGGAACTAGCTCTGTAGACCAGGCTGGTCTCGAACTCACAGAGATCCACCTGCCTCTGCCTCCCGAGTGCTGGGATTAAAGGCGTGCGCCACCACCGCCCGGTGGTGTGTTATTTTTTAAAACAGTATTAAATGGACAAAATACTTGGTTTCACGACAATTTCTGGGATTTAATGCTTCCTCACAAAAGTAACCCAAACAAAATTCAGTTTCCGAATTTCACTCCTTTAGGGCTCCTGTGAGCCATCCAGGCCTGCAGAGGAAAAATCGCCTTTTTGGATAATTGCCGCAGGCTCCCCTCTAAAATCAGGCACTTGCCCAGTGCAGTTGGATATGTACTTATTCTCAGTTGCCAGGTTTTTTTGTTTTTTTTTTGGTTTTTCTGGACCGTTTTTAAGTAGAATTGGGAAACCTGACTGTTACTGGAAGAGAAGCCAAAAATGCATGGCTATGTGGATCCCATGCTTGCTGGTCCCAGAAAGCTTGGCTTGAGTCTTGGAAATAGGGCCCACAAAATCTTTCCTAAACTAAGGGGAAAGAGTAGAGAAACCTCAGGGCCCTGGAGAAAAAGACTGACTATCCTTTGACTTGAGTCCTTTCCATGAAGTATAAAATGCTTGTGGAGAAGAGGAAATTTCAGTATACCCACTGCAATGTCGTAAAACTGATTTTCTTTGGAGGTGGTGTCAGGAACTCCAGTTGGCAGAGTGAAGTCAGGACAAGAAACTGTGCTCACTAAATGAGATGCTCACAGTATTTGAGCTGTGCAGCATAGAGATGGGGCTTGAAGACAGAAAGTGAGGGAGAGCATGGTGTGTTCAGGAGAGACCCACTTCAACGAAGCAGGTAAAAGACTAGACCATTGAAAGTAAAAATGATAAAAGCTAATAATTCTGAAGTTCTTATCTGTTGACAGAAGTTTCTATCCCATCTGGTCCTGTTCAGTCCCAAAGAAACTCACAGAGGCTTATATTAATTATAAACTGTTTACCTATTAACTCAAGTTGATTATTAACTATCTCTTACAACTTAAATTAACCCATAATTCTTGTCTATGTTTAGTCATGTGGCTTGGTGCCTTTTCTCAGTGAGGCATTCTCATCTTGCTTCCCCTGCTTCTGTATGACTACTATGTCTCTGCCTTTCCTCTTCCCAGAATTCTCCTATTCTGATTGTCCTGCCTATCCCTCCTGACTGGCTACTGGCCAATCAGCATCTTATTAAACCAATACGGGTGACAATTCTTTATAATATACAAGAGCATTGCAATATCATTTCTCCTTTTCTTTCTTTTCAAAAGAAGAAGAACCCTGAATAAAATTTCCATTGTTTAGCTTTTTTTTTTTTTTACCATTATCCCTAATGACTTGCAACCAGCATTCTAAACAAAGACAAACATCCATAATCCATTTTTGGAGGGAACGTGGGTATAGTTTTTTAGGCTACCCCCTGCTGATTGGGGCCACTGCTAATCCTATGGGGACCTGAAGAAAATTTAGGATTATGGGCAAGTCCTGACTGGAGTATTCTGTGAGGCTGGATCATTTCAGTCAGCTGTCCTGAGTTCTGATGTAGAACTCAGAGGAAACTGCAAGAGAGGTGCTCTGAAATGTTGGTTCATCTGGGCCATCTATTCCCACTGGAGATTTTTCAGGGGGTCTTCCTTGATCAAACCTTATTTTTCTTAACCCAGAATGAATCCACAGCCTCTCATTTCCTGTGGAAACAAAACCTCTTCTCCAAAGTTTAAAGACTTAAATTTTGAAGGCAAGGTGGTTGGATTAATCCAGCAGCATTTACAATCAAATGTCTTTTTGTAAGTGGAGACTGTGTTTTCGTCCCTGGTTGCCCAGGCCTGAATAATCACACAGAAACTATATTAATTACAACAGTGTTTGGACAATGGCTTAGGTGTATTCCTACCTAGCTCTTACATCTTAAATTAGGGTTCATTTCTATTAATCTGTGTATCGCCATGAGGTTGTGTCTTACCAGTAAGATTCTAGCATTTTTCTCCTTCTACCTGACTCTACCTTCTTTCTCCCTGGTTTCAGTTTAGTTTCCTTGCCTACCTATATTTTTCCCCGCTATAGGTCAAAGCAACTTCCTTTTTAACCAATGGTAGCAAAACATTTTTATAGCATATGGAGGGGAATCCCACATCATCTTTTAGCATCTGTTGCTCCTTTTTTTTTTCTTACTCTATTTCATATTTTAAAAGACTTTCTCTATCCTTTTTCTTTTCTCTCCCAAGTTTGGGCATATTTTTAAACACACTGTAAACTGTTTGAAGGATTTTTTCCATCTGAATCTGTCTTTACAATATATCTCAATCTTTTTCTCACCATATGAGTCTTTAATCTGCTAAACTGCATGGCTAGAATTAAAGCATGGCTTTGGTGGCTGGTTCTGCCCATTCCTTAGCTTTCTAAGAGCCTAGTTTCATGGCAGAGGTACTGGAAGGAGTCATATTTAGGCCACAACTCTGTGGAGTTTCTAGGTTCATGCCACCACCAAGAAGCCTGATGTAGGCTGCTCATAAACACCATTTAAGTGTGGAGGCAGAGTCTTTTAAAAGTGCCCCCATGAGGTTTCTGCTGCCAATGCTGAGTCAGGAAGTCTTTCTCAAAGGATCCATGCCTCTGCTTGCTTCCAGCAAACAGTGTCTACCATAGTAAAGATGGTTACCAAGAAGCTGAGCTTGACTCTGCTCTTGTCTGTCTTGAATCTTTTTTAAGCTTTCTTAGGCTTTATGTGGAAATTCTTGCCAAACATTTAGGTGCCATTTGTAGCACGAATAATAAAAACCCAGAGATAGATATTGTGGTTCAACCTGAAGATCAGAAAAGCAAAGCAGCCAAGCCACTAGAGAGCTCTTACCTCTAAGAAATCCTCAGACTGAAATAGCACGAGTTCCTGTCTCATCTTGGCTCATATTCCTCTCTAGTGCTGGGATTAAAGGTGTGAGCCACCACCACCTGGATCTATTTCTGCATTGATCTTGTATAGCCCAGGATGGCCTTGAACTCACAGAAATCTATTTGCCTCTGTCTCTCAAATCCTGGGATTAAAGGTGTATGAGACCACTGCCTGGCATCTAATGGCTTAGTTTTACCTTCTCATCTTCAGGTAAGCTTTATTTATTAAACAATTAAAATATCACTATACTTATCATATACATGATTCTATTCTATAAACCTTATGTGCAAAAACATTTTATTTGTAAAATATTGGACCATCAGTATAATATTGTACATATAGCAATGTATTTTTCTCCTTTCAGCAACAAATAGAGCCAGAAGCACAGACTTGGACTAATGTGTAAACTGAGCAGTGATGGCTAGGAAGGGAGTCCACAATACAGTATTCTAAGCATCAACCTTTCGTAATGCTTGGCAAATGAAAGGGTGAATTTATCTCTGTGGGTGTCAATGTGTTGTCATATTGAAAACTTTTAACTTAGCTCCAAATCTCAGGATTCTGTTTCTTCAAAGTCTTCACAACCACAAACTAAATTCCACAGAGTGTTTTTAGACAATGTGGTATGATGTGGGATTCTCCTCTGTATGCGGTGAATATCAGTGGTTAATAAAGGAACTGATTTGAGCCTATAGCAGAGCTATAGGGGAACAGAACTAGGCAGGAAAAACTAAACTGAATGCTGGGAGGAAGGAGGCAGAGGCAGAGAGATACCATGGAGCTGATGCCAGAGACAGACGTGCTAAAACTTTGCTGGTAGGCCACGACCTTGTGGTGATGCACAGATTAATGGAAATGGGTTAAATTAAGATGTAAGAGTTAGCAAATGAGAAGCGAGAGCTAATAGGCCAAGCAGTGATTTAAATAATACAGTTTCTGTGTGATTATTTCGGGGGGCTGAGCAGCTAGGAACAAACAAGTGACCTGCTTGCAACAGTGGTGGTTTATTTTCATCTTGTTTTTCTTCTAAAAATCAACTTATCTGCATCTCCTTGCATACAGTCACCTCTGACCTGACAAGCTTGTCACTGTTTGTTGGATGGAGCCTTAAGAGAGACTTTTCTGCAATCTCAAGTCAGGCTTAGTCACAGGAAGAGGCAATGTTTACACTGTGTTACCAAGTTGGAAAACTACAAAACTGATATTTATTAATGAACCAATTGTTGCAAATGGAGGTGTACTAGGCTTTGAAATAAAAAATGACGGTAGACCAAGGAAGAGAGAGGAAGCCCAAGCAGAATATGTCTGCCAGTCAGAAAGGAGAGGCAATCCTTTGTACGCCTACCATTTTTGTGGTACTGAATTCACTGATCTCTGCTACCGGAGACTGTGAATTGGGCCCATTGTGTCTCATCAAGGAGACCTTTGCCTTGGTGCTTCCTAACATAACACTCTAACGGCCTTTCTCTGTGGTGTGAGTCACTCCTTTAGAGATTGCATGATTGGTGATTTGTTGATGTCAGTCTATCCTGGGTAAAATCCAAGCTCTGTGAAGTCAGAAAACCAATGCTTTGGGTCCATTTCTGTATCAGCAGCATCGAGGACAGTATCACTCCATGAATGCTTGTAAACTGGAAGAAGAAAGAAAGTTCTCACCCACTCTCTGTCCAACCAATTACCTTTTATCCTGTGAGTTAACATCAGTGTATAGACTTTCCATACAGGTAATACCTCAGTTATGAGTAAAAGAGGGTACTGGGCACAAGCCCAGCTCTGCTACTTCTCCTACAATTGTGTGCAATGGAAATTCCTGCAAAGATGGAGATATTCTGTTCAACACTACTCAACATTCGCCACAAGGACCAAGGGAGGACTTCAAGTGTTGGCTGGGCAACTATAAATTTGAATTTTTAATTCAATTTCATTTGGATTAATTTAAAGCAGCCACGTGTCCCTAATGATACCGTACTCAAGAACACAATCTAGCTGAGGGATGCCGAGAAACATGTCTTAATCGCTCTATGTCTGTATTTCCTTTTCAGTGGAAAGGGAATAATAATAGTACCTCATAATGTTGTTAGGAACAAATCAGACAATGTGTAAAGCCCTGGGGTACTTTGTATAACATGAGCCTCACTAATCTTACTATGGAGGGTAAAAAGAGTTAGTTTGCAGTAACACTGAGTCTTAGATGTGATAATAATGTTAATCTAACATATAATAGACCATACAGAAACATAAGCACTGCCAAGGACTAAGATTATGTCAAACATGTGATAAGTTGGAAATCAGGGTAAATATAAGAGAAATTTAGGGAGATGGGTCAACAAGTTGGAATTTGCATTGACTATAATTCTGCTTTTTGATTATAAAGAAGTCAGTACGGTAGCCAGACACCACAAAAAGCATTTCAAAATCAAACACAATGGTTATCTTTTTAAAGAAATTATGAAAACACTTTGTGTAATATCATAAAAGGACAACCTTGTATGCCAGGCTTTATACAGAAGAGAATTTATTTCCCCACATTTTTCTGTAGCTTTCAATATTCACCTTAAAACTGCACTAGAGGGGCAGGAGAGATGACTCAGTGGTTGAGAATACTGGCTGCTTGTCCTAAAGGACCAGGGATCAGCTCTGATCATCAACATGGTGGCTCATAGCCACCTGCAAGTCTGGTTCCAGAGGCTCTGTCACCCTTTTCTGCCCTTTGTGGGTATCAGGCATGAACATGATACACAGACACACATGCAGGCAGAACACCCATACACATAGAATAAAATAGAATTTTAAAAAGGATACCCAAGATGCTACACACTCTTCTTATTTATAAATTATATTTTGTTTTAAAAATTCACAACAGTGAGAAAGTCAAATAATGTATAATAAAATGATTACAAAGCCCCCCTACGGCTAGACTTTATTACTGCCCCAAGCAGCAACAAACTGATGTTATTTTGAGGGTTCCTTAACATTTTTATGATTTTGTGTCATCTTTTGGTTAACGTCTAAGTAGAATGCTCTTTCCTTACTGTAGAGAATTTTTTTTTCTCTTTCGTTTATAAACTTTGATTGCCTTTGGGTTTTGTTTTACCTTGTCTTCTAAAAACTTGAACTTCAAATCACATTAAGAGGATAAAGCAAGAGGAAAAAGAGGGAGATGGAGAGAAGGGGGATGGAGAAGAGAAGGAAAAATGGCAACAGGGGGAGGAAGAGGAAGACCAGAGGAAGAAGAGGGGGTCGGTGAGCGCAAGGTGCTTTGGCTCCTGGCTTCACTGTACTTGATCAGCCCTTCTCCCACGGCCATTACATAAATGTCTGCAGATGCAGCAGGGGCAGAGGGGACTGCTCAATGGCACTGCCGCTCCGGTCACATGATATTCGCATCTGCTCCGTGCCTTAGACTGTACGCTCTGTGCCCTTTTCGTTCTTTACTTTTGTCCTCTAGATCGTCCTGCACTTCTTAGCTCTCAGATTTGAAGGCTCTTGGGCTGAACGCTAAGAAAAGAATCTCTACCGGAAAATAATCTATCCAAAGACAAGGTTTATGCTCAAATGGATTAATGCTTACTTGGTTCTATAATGGTTTTCTGTATTAAGGTCAAGCGTACACACCGTATCTGATTTTTAACACAAATACCTCTTCCCAGCTCATTTCTTTTTCTGATGAAGGTGGTTCATTTAGCATACACAGCATTCCATATTCATGCACACAAAATGTTAAAACATAATTGAGTCTGCTTCATGGTTCATCATTTAGAAACCTTAAGTAAGAAAATAGGGCTATGGAGCCTGCAGGATGCCTCAGGGTCAAGGATTTGTTGCCAGGTCAAGTTTGATCCCTGGGCCCCACATGGTAGAAGCAATGAGCCAACTCCTGCAAGTGGTCCTCATTCCTATATGTGTGCTATGGCACACCTGTGCCCCCTACACACACACACACACACACACACACACACACACACACAGTGCAATAAGGAAACAGGACTTACTTTCTCATGGTTTACCTCCTCCAAACATGTTAAGATCTGCTGCAGAGTCTGTGGGATAGTCCACTACGTTGCCCTTTTCTCTAAGCAAAGGTTTTGGGATGAGCTTTGGACTGTAGCATGTTCCATACTTGGGAAGGTAAGGCAAACTTTGAAAAACAAGCATTCTTGACTGTTAAATGTTACAATGGCCTGTTCAACAGGCACAAAATCCCTTCCTTGAGAGGCCACAATATTAAAGTCACAAGGAACAGCCATTGATGACAACTGCATTTCCTGTCTGAGCCCCAGTGGTTACGGACCCCAACTCCAAAAGAAGACAAAGAGAGGAGCTACCCCGCAGATAGTCACACCTCCTGTCTTCTATTATCACCATCAAAACCCCCTAAATGGCTAGAATGGAATGCAATGGCATCATTCAATTTTTAAAAGTGCTATAATACAGTCATTAAATGAATAAATCCAGAGTAAACACAAGATTAAGAAAAAAGATTTTTTTTCAAGATAAAAATAAAAAACAATCCTGGGGTCACCTGGAGTTTGTGGAACACCAAACTAAAGGATGCCTTGGCATCACACTCTTCTGGGACTGCCTTCCTGGGGTGATGGTGAACATGCCAATAACAGAGACGGTGATAACGACGGTTGACATTTCCCTAGTTTATGTGTGACAAACACAGGATGGACACTACTTTTATCTTCACTTTGGAAAGGAAGAAACTCAGGCAGAGACAATGAAAATGGTCCAAACTTAGACAATGAGCTTGGAAAGGAAGCTACAGCCACCACACAGCCCAGGTGCTGTGGCATCAGAGCTTATTCACTTATGAACACGGATGGCTGCCTCCACATTTCTCTCAGTAAAACAAAATTCTTTACAATAGGAGGAAAAAAAGAGACCATAAAGATCAGGCAGTGTTTTAATCCTCCCACCTATCTAATAACACATATGCATCAAACAGGGGTAAATGGAGGCAGGAAGGAAGGAAGGAAGGAGGGAGGGAGGGAGGGAGGGAGGGAGGGAGGGGAGGAAGGAAGGAAGGAAGGAAGGAAGGAAGGAAGGAAGGAAGGAGGGAGGGAGGGAGGGAGGGAGGGAGGGAGGGAGGGAGGAAGGAAGGACTGATAACCCAGATGTGGTTTTTCTCTGATTTCACTTGATATTTTTTCGTGGTCAATCAAAAAATTTGCTATATCTCACCCATATGACACTAGAAATAAAGTTTATCTTAGAAAAGGAGGGTGCTGATTGGCCATGGGAGCCTCGTGGCTCTGACTAGTGACGTCATATATTATAACTGGTTTGTGCTTCATCCCGTACCTCCCATTCTTTCTGCTTACAGCAATGGCACAAACAGGGAGCTGTGTCCCATTGTTTGGAGTTTTTGCGGTCATAGTACTCCCCTAAGTGCAAGAAGCCACAGGGCTTGTATTTTGGGAAGCACTTTGGCTAGATGATCCCCCCAAATTTCTGTCAAACAGAATATTGAAGGCTTCTAGGGAAAAAAAAATTCAAATTTTATTTTTTAAAGTGATAAATTATGAGGAATAAGAGGGGAAATGGGAAATGTTTTTAACTCTAGAGAGGTAATTGAGCATTAAAGCTAACATTAACTTAATAAGTGATTATTAATGGTCAAGAGTTTGTCACAACTTTTTCTTGTAGAAAATCATGTTACAACAAGAAGCACGTAAATGGAATGATATTTGGGAGCACTCGTGTACAACTCTGTAAAAATTTGCATTGTATTTACTCTGCATGACGTAAGTACAGAATACACTCAGCGTTAAATATGGTGGGCACATATTTAATAGTAAACGTGTCTAATTTATCTAAATAATGCCACTAATGCATTTATAAATGGTTTTATAAATATCACTTTTACTTTATGTTCTGCTTGAAATGACTTTATATAATTCCTACTCAAAATGTTTAGGGACGGGATAGATGACTCAGCAGTTTAAAGCCCTCTGCTCATCCAGAGGATCCTGGATCAAACTCCCAGCATCCACACGGCAGGTCACACCCATCTGTAACTCCTGTTCTAGAGGATCTGACATCCTCCTCTAGCTCAAGTGGGTGCATACATGGTGCATAGGCATACATCCAGACAAAACACCCATACATATAAAAGCTTAATTTTAAATTATATTTTGAGATTAAAATATAATCACATCATTTTCCCCTTGACCCCTCAACCCCTCACAAGTACTCAAATTCTTGATCTCTTTTCCTCAATTTCTATTATTTTGGTCTGTATAAACTTACTCATCTGTATGTGATTTCAGGGTCGACCATTTGATATTGGACAATCAACTGGAGGGTTCTTCTTTTCAAAAGACTATTTTCTCCCGCTCTCTGCATTATTTAGTTGATCTGTAGTTCTTCATTTAGGGCTGGAGCCCTGTGAGATTTCCCGTTCATATTAACAAGCCTGTTGGTGTCATCCTTGCTCAGGTTTCGTTCAGGTAGCCAAGCTCTTGAGACATCGTGGGTGTAGTCCCCACCCCTGGACATTTCTATGATGGCCTCCTCAAAATTATTACAGCTGGTAAGCAGCTGAGTTTTTTTTCCTCTAATAAAAAAATTGAAGGAACTACACAGTTAATCGCTTTAATAACAAAATTAAGAAATCATAAAAGGTACCAGAGGCAAAATCCAAAGGAAATTCAGAAAAAGAAAAGAAAAAATCCGAAGCAAAAACTATTGTCATAAAAGAGAATGCAATGAAGAAGAAAGTTGAAGTTGATTGTGTCAAGGAGAGAAATCAAACAAGTCTCGGCACAAAGTGAGGTAAACACAATCCAGACACAATCATCCCAGGCTTTCTGATGATTAGATTGTGAAAGCTTTATACCAATCCATTTGAAAATGTAAACAAATCTGTACATTTTACAAACATATATCTGTATAAGATGAAATTTTAAAAGTCTTATTGATTCTGTAACCGTGGGAGAAATGTGAGCAGTGGTTGGAAACCTTACAACAAAGAAACAGTGGCCCAAACAGCTTCATGAAACCTGTATTCAAAACATTCAAGGGCAGATCGCTCTGGTCACACAAATGTCCCTTCAAAGAAGGAAGAGAAAGATCCCTTAGCCGCGAGTCTTGTATAACCTTGACATTCATACTAAAAAAAGATGGTCTGACAAACACAGAAAAAGAGCAACTTAACCTGGGGAGACACTTTAAAAATAGTCAGTCATTAGCCACTGAATTTCTTACAATAAAGTGAATTTGACTTTTAAATCTATGGTCACTTTGGCGTTGAAAAACGTAGTGTCAGCCGGGTGGTGGTGGCACACACCTTTAATCCCAGCACTTGGGAAGCAGAGGCAGGCAGATCTCTGTGAGTTCCAGCCCAGACTGGTCTACAAGAGCTAGTTCCAAGACAGGCTCCAACGCTACAAAGAAACCTTGTCTCGAAACTGCCCCCTCCAAAAGAAAACCTTTTGACTCATCTCATCAGAACATATTAAATAAAGCAACATAATCATCTCAATAAAAGCAGAAAATATATTCAATGAAATTCAACATACACAATTTCTGTTCAACAAAGAAATATATAAGAAGTCATTTAATCTAGTAAATAGCGATCGGTAACAATAAAAATATATGGCATATGTCATAGTGAGTACTAAAATATTAAAATAATTTCCCTTAAAAACAGATTAAATTCAAAAATTTTTTATGAGCAAGCGTATAAGTGATAAAAGGACATCTTAGAGTTTTAATAGCACAAAATTGGAGAAAGTAGACAGTGATTGGCAGGTAGAAAAATGATCACTTTGTTCTTCCTTACACATACAAGCTGGCAACATAGCTCAGTGGTAGAGCACTGGCCTAGTACATGTGAGTTAAGAACTACAATTCCCAGCACCACCATTCTACACACAAAGTCAACAACAACAAAAAACATACACATAAAAGCCCTAGTATAATACAGCTTAGAGGCAGTGCCCTTCCCAGCATATGTGAAGCCCTACATAAGATGCCCAACAAAAACCACACGCTAACACAAAAACACACAGATAACCAAGAGCAAACATGAGTGTGCATGTGTGTGCAAATGCATCCACATGTGTGCTTATACACAAACGTATAGCACATTTTTCATTATGTGTTTGCTGATGAACTGAAACAATTATTTTATTAAATGCTAACCAAAGCAAAAATGATGGGCAAGCTAAATAACATATCTACAAAAGAAAACTTAAGACCCTCTCATGATGTTAAGCCCAAGTTTGATTTCCTAAAAGTCATATTTCTACAGCAAACATGGGCAACATTTGGGGAATAAATACCCAATGCAATAATTGTTCATGTTAGCACAGACGTAGAGATGAAGAACTGCATTTTAACCTCATTCAGTGTTCTCAATAAATCTATTGCAATTAAAGTTTCAGCACTGAGAGGTCTACTTTGTAATCTATAGGTTGTTTTTTGTTTTTTTTTTGTTTTTTTTTTTTTTTTTAGAGCTGCTTCATTTTAAAAACTCAATTATTTAATAGTCAAAGGAAAGCTGTCCTTGTCAAGGACTTACATTGACCACAGAGTTCCTCCCTGTGTCCTACACATTCAATCCGGTCCCCTCCCCAACAAAGTAAGTTTCCCACTGCTGTGCTGGTGTGCTATGCACAGCTGGAACATCCATGCGGTTTCAGATTTTCAGTTTGGTTTGTTCAGGTGTAGATGTTCTGGGGGGCTCTGGGGTTATGGTAGGGCATCCAGGGCTAACGAGGGGGATACTGAAGAGGATCAAGAAGAACTCTCCCAGTAGGAGATGGAAAAGAAAGGCCCGGCATTGTGCAGAAAGAGTGCTTTTTGGTGGTTTCATCTAAAGAATTGTCTCTCCAGGTTCTCAAAGAGATAAAACAGGAACCAGATAATATTCAGGAACTGCTTTGGGGTAGGGAAAACAGGATAGAATTTATGCCTTCTCTGAGTAGCATCCAGAGGAGAGAGCAGAACTCATTCATTTTCTCTTGCTTAAGAAATTAAAGTGTAATAAGTAGATAAATGCCAGTAGTTAAATCAGATGATTAGTGTTTCATTTTGGATGTGTGAAGCAAGCATCTTTTTTTTCTTTTTGCCTGTGACTAAGACCCATGGTCTGTGTTACTGAAAATATTTATTTTTAATTTGAAAGCCTTGAATTTTTCTTAGGAAATGGAATTTCTACCTCTATTTTCTAAGTTTGCAAAATACTGTCAAGGTTACTGCAGAGATCCAAACACAGTGCCCAGCTTATGGCCACTTACACTAAATGGCTGGTTCGAGCATTGTAGTTCTGAATTCATTAACACAGTGACTTGCCAAATGTTCTGAAGGGGGAAGGTTTTGCCAAGGACACCTTTAAAGAGATAGTCAACAGGAAGTCACAACAGTTAATTCAAAGTTCCAATACTTCATAGAAACTAGTTTCTCTGAATTTTAACACCAAAGTAAGGAACTAAAATAATATCTAAAGGGATGTGTTCAGGGAAAGAAACTTCCTCTATTACTGCACATAATCTGATTAATTTTTTCCTTTTCTTTCTCAACTTTCACGTGTTACTCTCTGCACTCTCCGTCCTCCCAAGTGTTATCTTGAGAATAACTTCAAATAGAAATTGTGCCCCAGGACATGACCCTGTGAATGGCAAAGTTCTGAAACACAGGAGATGACGGGTATGGAGCTCCCCCTAGAGACCATCCTGTGGTCAGTAGAGGGGACCTCAGTCCTGTGCACTAGGGCTGCGTGGACGCTGGCCCATCTCCTGTGTAAGCTCCTCTCACTGGAAGTTAGAAAGGACAGGGAAGACACTTCAACCGTGCTTGCTGGCATCCCCAGAAGTCAAATCTGATGGAGCTGATAGAGCAGGCTTATTTGGTCAGCTCCCTTGTCAACAACAGCGCTGGACAGTCCCTACACAAGGGATCTCGACATTACGTAAGGCACAGAGCATTCACTTTCCCGTGGTTCATCCATCCTTTGGATCACAGTCAGACACGTTCACTTTCCTGTGGTTCATCCTTTGGATCACAGTCAGACATGTAGTCATAGCAAACTTACATACTCACTTCACAAAAACCTGATGGTTCAAATTAAAATAGAGACATCAATAAGAAAAACTAGCCTACTTTTAAAAAGCAAAACAAATACAAGGAATTAACATGTTTATAAATAACTGGATCTTTTCGGCCATATTTTCTTCTTTGCTTAGAAAAAATAAGACACAATAATGAAAAACCCAGTTTTCCATATATCATGACTATATTAAAAATAGCACAGAACAAAAAGCTTTCTACTTCTAAAATATTTTTGTTAAATGATGCCATTAGAGACGGAAGCATTCTATTTTGACTTGATAATGGTGACAAGTATTTATCAGTTGGAAAAGCTTCATAGGAGAACCTAAGTGCTTGGGTCTTGAACAGTTAAAAAAAAAATTGCTCCCCACAAGGTTTAAACACAGCTCCCCTTTCCAAGAGTCTGCAGTCAAAGTTACAAAAATAGTTTACGATTATCTCCAAAATACATTCCTCCTTCTTTGAGTTGTTACTCCAGACAAATAAAAGGGGCAGTGACTACACCTGTTAACACCAAGTTAAACTCCTAACTCAATGTGCTTTTTTAGCAATGTGCGGAACTCAGTCCAGGAACCACAATGATTTTTACAATGCTGTACAATGTATCCACTCTTTTCTCCCTTAATCCTCAGAACAGGGTAGATTAGTCACACATGTGACATAATTGTCACTGCTAGGTGAGACACTGTGATTGCAATGGTTTCTGCACACTAAAATCTGTGGTTACTAAAGACGCCTCCAGGTCTGAGCTCTTCAGCCATAGCACTAACGCCAGAGTAGCATGGACGGCTAAGCTTCCCAAAGCCTACTGTAGGGTTCTTTCAGTGTCTGGTGTCTCATGGGCGTTAGTTCAATATCCCTGAGAACACAAAAGATAAATGTTTCTGTTCGGTCTCTTAGATTGTAAAGCCCTGGCTCTGGTACTTATCCACCCGGCTAAGGTTGCTCCCTGGTTTTGTTCTGCTTTAATTTCACCCTACATTTGAAGTTTTCCTAGTATTTGATTTCTTGGTAAAAGCATGGCAAAACATGAACAGCGGGTAATATATTTTTCATGTCTATAACACTTTGAAATATTCTATAATCTTATGAAATCTTATACAGTTGTATAAGCCTAAGAAAAATAAACCCAAGAAAATGAAGACATATTTAGATGGGCTAAGTGCCTGGAAGTGTCTTGAAAGATGATGATAGCTAACAGTTAGCATTACATTTCACAGTACAGCCTAGTGCAAACATATGTGTATACTCATGTAAATATTTTAAATACATTTTATAAAACCCTTATTATCTGCAATTTTTATTCTGTTTTAATCCAGTGTCAGCATTGATCATTAATCTATTAAACAGATGTTATAACCATCCAATGGTCACTATCTATGGCTTTTAAAACAATAAGTACAGAATTCCTTTCTCTATGAGGGTTTTTGTAATATAAGTGGTTAAAAAGTTTAATCATCTTGTTAAAACTAAGTTAATAAATGCATAGGCTCACAATATCACCAGTGATTGATAATCTTGTATTGATTAAATCAATCTAGTATAGCTGTACTTATTTTGTAATGTATTATAAATACACTCATTTGAATACTCTCTGAGTTACCCTTTGGAGACATTACAGAAATTAATTTAACCTTTCAATTGTTTACCTAGACTTTATAAGCTAGGACTATATAAGAACACCTTGTTATATCCCAGAGTGACGTTTTCATTTCTTATATTGGCTTGCTTTGATATTCAGCATTTCCATCACCGCACAAGAAGTCTGACCATCTCTGCTCTTGGACAGCTACATCTTCCAGTTTATCATAGCTCCCTGTGCAAGGGGCAAAGCCACATGTCTTGATAAATAGCGCTCGCTTGCACACAGCTCTGTATTGTACATTCCCACTTTCTCTTCTGTGCCAGGTCTTTTTGAGTCATTGAGAAGCCAAACTTAACAGGCCTCTGATGTTCTTAGATCCCATAGGCCATTCAATCTCGAGCCTCGTCCTTCCTGTTTTGCTGACAGTTCACTAATCTTTGGTTTCCTTTGTCTATGTCCCTGTTGTTCACCACAGCTTGATCAATTCTCCTATTTGTTGAATATTGGATCTCCTGTCAGTGTAACACACATTTCCTATCTCAGTTTTTTTAGCTCCCCATCTTGGTTTTTTTTGAAAGCAACTAAGAACCATGTAGAACATTCTTCCTACACCCAGACTGTTTGCAAAATACCTTTAAATCGAGAGTCCTTGGCTCTCTTTCAATTGCTCTCAGATATTGTTTTCTATTAGGGCACATAATGGGAAGAATTCTCTTGACTAGTTAAATTCTGCACGCCCACTTCTGAGTTAAGGGCACTTTTCAAATATATAACTATTTGCTGCTAATTTCTATTACCCTTACTTACTCCTCCACTAGCCCATTCATTGATAAATCATAATCTTAAAATCATAAATAGTTGGGAAACTAACTTCCGTAGTGAGGAACGGCAGTCTGCATTCTACCCAGCTCCCGCACGTCTAGCTTAGCCCCATAATAATTACACAGAAACTGTATTCTTTTTTAAAAAAAAGATTTATTCATTTATTGTGTACACAACATTCTGCCTCGATGTATGCCTGCACATCAGAGGAGGGCGCCAGATCTCAGTACAGATAGTTGTGAGCCACCATGTGGTTGCTGGGAATTGAACTCAGGACCTCTGAAAGAGCAGTCAGTGCTCTTAACCTCTGAGCCATCTCTCCAGCCCCAGAAACTGTATTCTTTTAAACACTGCCTGACCCATTATCTGTAGCCTCTTAATCTGTGTACCATCACAAGGTGGTGGCTTACCAGGAAAGATTCTAGCCTACGTCCATCTCGAAGAGGCGAGCTATGGCATCTGATTCACTTCCCTTCTTCCCACATTCTGTTCTGTCTACTCTGCCCACCTAATTTTCTGCCCTATTAAAAGTTAGATGACCCTCTACATCATTTCCCCTTTTTCTGGCCACCACCTCGTGGTGCTAAACACATTAATAGAAATGGGTTAATCAAGATGTGAGAATTAGCCAATAAGAGGCTAGAACTAATGGGCCAAGCAGTATTTAAGTGAATACAGTCTCTGTGTAATTATTTTGGGTAAAGCTAGCCGGTGGCCGGGCAGCCGGGCACCGGGAACGTAGCCCGCAGTCCCTTACTATAAATAACTTCACTCAAACTAATCTTCAGTATCTTTCTTCCTTTTGTACACATACATAGGCAGCCTCTTTGCTGTTACAGGTCTTTATTTCATTAGGCTAAGAAAGATGCCAAAATTGATTATGGCCAATTCCATACCAGCAAATCTATTTCAGAAAAGTGTGTCCTCTCATGCCAGAGAGATGACTCGGTGGTTAAGAACACTTGCTGCTCTTCCAGATAACTTAAGTTCAGCTTTTGGTACCCATGTCAGACAGCTCATCATCACCTGTAAGTCCAGCTCCAAGGTATCTGATACCTTCTCCTGCCTCCATAGGTTTGATCGTGCATGTGAGCCGCACACAGGCACATGCACACACACACTTAAACATATATGTGTGTGCAGGAATACACACAAAAATAAATCTTAAAGAAGAAATGTCTGCCTTCTTTAGTCTTTTAGGAAGAGATCAGAGTTTGTGTCTCTGCTGGAGTAAAAATAAAGCCCTTCCTCTTGTAAGTCACTCATTTTCCTATTTTATCTCAGCAGGAAAGATGAGAAAGATGATCAAGATGACACCTATGGTGATCAAAACTTTTAATGGTCAGATGCTGGGCCACTGGCACATCACAGAACAGAGCCACGGTGATGATGTCAAATTGTGTTTAATTATGATGTTACGTCTGTGAATGTCCAGGATGTTGAGGGTTGTTCTTATTGAGTTTCTAAACGCTCCAGTGACTTTCATAACAGCACCGTCTTTAAGTCATTAAATAGTTTGTCTACGATTTGTATCTGAAGCAGTCTCTTTCTGTCAGCATTAATATCTTGCCTGTTATTATTAAAAGTAAAGGTCAGCCTTTCTGTTTGTCCCCATGTCAAATAAAAATTCTCGTTGACTCATTATGATAAGGAAAACTCACATTAATTAAAGATGGTGCTGACCCCCAAAGTTCAACTGTATTATGAAAATTATACTTTAAAAGTGCTCTAATTATCATACCATTAATCCCTCAAATTGGAATTCTCCTGGAGTGTTCTTTGCTTCGTACCAAAGTGTTCCAAGTTCTCTCTCCACACACTTATATCTTTACACACACTAAGAAGTGGTCTGAGTCATGTACCACCATACCAGCCATAGATTCTGTGTCTGTTTTTTTTTTTCATTTAAAAGTTTGTTTACTTTGAAAGATTCCTGAGGTAGGTGCAGTATAAATGCTGACCTGGCTATCTGGACTCTTTCCTTGGTCATAGCATCATTACAAAGAGCAACTGCTAGATAGGTATTTTAATAGGAAGCTTCTATTACTCTACACTCTAGTTAGGCTTTCAGTATATTTATTAATTATTTTTGAATAAATAACATATTGCTGACATTTTTATTATATAAAAACTAATATGCAGTTTTGTGCCAAGAGCATGGAACTCATAACAGACGTCTGTCATATGGCTTATATGGGTCCTGTTAGGTTTCTCAGATCTTCACTTAAAACCCTGTCATTAGAAAAATTGTTTGTTTTGACATTTACACTAATATATTTTACAACATCACTTCAATTGTCACTTTCCTTGTCATACTACATATAAGAAAAAGAAACAGTTTCTAAAATTATTTCAAATAATTTCCTTGCCTTTTTGGAGTGGTGAATAGAAAGATCTTTGAAAGTGTATCAATTTTTTAAATTGACAACTCATTATGTACAATGCTGTTAGGAAATGAAAACACCCTTCACTACCCCCACACACCCTTCACTACCCCCACACACCCTTCCCTCTGCACCTGCAGGGACATTTTCAATGGTCTGGTGGGGAAAGATGCTTGTTTAGGGGTAGTTCAGACACTGGATGAAGGGTGGATTAGCTTCCCCTCGAAGTATTTCCTGACATAGTGTAGGATAGGTTGGCTTCTCCCCTTGACGTAAGAACTTTCTCCCTAAAAACAGGTCTTTTTTATTGTCCTGAACACTGAGTTTGCACTTGAGTAGACACCAAGCTTGTTCCCTCTTGGGAGCTTTCCCTTCCCAGCTCTGCACACACCACTTCTGAGCAGACACTACAAGCTCTCTGGGAGGTCAGTGTGAATAAATCTGCACTAGTGCCCTGAATGAAGAAACCCAAAATCCTGGAAAATACTCTCTGTTCTGTTACTGAATGTCCCTGGAGTTCATTTAAAAATAAATTTTAAAAAATAAAATAAAACCTGGAACAGGTCCCACTCTTCAAAGACAGCCAAAACTCGTGATTCTCACATCAAAGCACCATTCTGAATAGCATTATTTGTTGGTGTTGTTTTTACTGATGTCTTTTCTTTGTGAGAGACTAAATGGTAATAGAAAAAAGATACGTTGGAGACTGAGATATGATTGATTGTTTCTTAGTGTTGTAATAAAGATCATTACTTGAACATCAGAGAACCCTCCATTCGGAAAAATCTCATCACGAAACAGGCCACCATGTCACAACCATAGCCATCAAAGAACAGGAAAGTGTTTCTTCAGTAAAGCTGCTGTTGAAGCACAAAGATAATGTTATGACTCTCACAGCTATTTCCTTCTCATGGCAGGACATGAGAAATCTAACACTCCTTCCATATTTTTTCAATATGATAATCATTTTTCTCTTCACTAATTAACTCAACAGAAATTTATTGAATATATATACATATATGTATATACATATATGTATAATGTGCCATTTATATAATACTACTATGCACCTTGGTAAGATGACAGCAACCACTCCTAACCGTCAGTCACACAGTGTTGTTTTGTTTTCATTTTGTTTTACCATGACCCAGATCCCGATATATACATTAGTTCATTTCACTGCACAAATGTCCCAAAGTAATTAGAACCATTTGCAGGCTAACAACTCAGGCATAGAAAGCAGTCTCTGGGCTCACAAAACTTGCACCATGCATCTTTTAACCCCAACATACATCTATGTTCTTGACCTCTTTATCATATAAAGAAAAACGCGAGGTCCAACTGTCAGTGTTCTGGGGACAACAGACCTTTACTAAACACATGAGCAATCTGTAATATCAAATGCTCATGGAAAAGAGCAGGGTGTCATGAGAGGGGATGGCTTAACACTGCAAAGGTTCTGCATAAAAGACTTAGAGCCATAGCAATGACCTTTGGTGACTAAGTAAATGAAGAAAGTTGGTTGGTTAAAAGTACTTATGAGGAAACTAAGACAAAGATGCTGGGAGACACTGAGCAAGCAAACCAGCACTTTGCCCTCACTGTATAGCCTTGCCTCTGTGGCGCCCCTCCCTCCTGGCACACTCAGGAGCCGAGGATGTGCTCCTGAAATGAAATCCACTTCTGTTCTATTACCTCCTGAATAAGAAACCTAATCTGTGAGATCCCCTCCAACACACAGATAAAAATGAACACTTCCTTGTTAGCTGTCTTCCACCAAGAAGTCTGGAGCAGAGACAAAGTCTTAAATTCTACCATATCTTAGCCGATGAAAAAGAAAATATCCCTGACTTAATAAATAAATAAATTAATTAAAAATAAAAAAAAGAGTTAAGAAAATTACAAAAAAAAGTAATAAAAAAACAATAAAAAAAAGAAAATATCCCCTTGGCCATGTAATTTCTAGAAACAACTTAAGATCTACAATGAGTAAGTCAAGCAAATAAAACATCTCTGTAGAGTTTGGCTATTCCTGGACCTTGGGAATATTGGGATATTATATAATACTGGAGATTGGAACATTTCTTCAGAGAGACAGTGATAGAGAACGAAGTGTTTGAGTAATCAAGTTCCCTTCGCTGTTGACTTAAGGAAGAAATGGGACTTCATTATCTCACCTGACAATTTACAGATGCATTTTCCCTTTGTGTTACAGAAATCACAAAAGAAAAAAGTTTATCTTGTCTTTTCAAAGAGTTTTCTGTCTGAAGATATGAGAAAGGTTTGCATCTCTGGTTTGCACCATTATTTATCCCACCCATTATTTTATTCCCCAAGTCTCTATACTAGGCATAGTCCGTGTGTGTGTGTGTGTGTGTGTGTGTGTGTGTGTGTGTTTACTCCCAAAGGCAGAGTGACATATTAGTTTCTAAAAAGTTCCCCTTCTCTTCCTCCTCCTTCTTTCTCCCTCCTCCTCCTCCTCCTCCTCCTCATTTTTTTTTTGTTTTGTTTGTTTGGGGGTTTTTTGGGTTGTTTGTTTTTGGTGTTTTGTTTTGTTTTGAGACAGAGTCTCTCTTCACAGATCTGACTGTCCTGGAACTTAATATATAGTCCAAGCTGGCCTCATACTTACAGAGATCCACCTGCCTCTGCCTTCTGATTGCTGGGATTAGTTTTGGGACAGGGTTGCTGTTGGCCATGCCAAAGGAGAAGTGAGTTTCAATTGAAGTTTCAGGTGTCAGCACACCAGAAGGGAATCCTCTGATGAGACAATCTGGTTTAGGCAAGACCACGAGACTGCAGACCCGGGAATGTCTTTTGCTTCTGTGTGCCTTTACATGTTTGCTGTGGCTCTCTTTCTCTAGTATCTAGCATGGTGTGAGTGGACATGAAGAGATCTCCACTGCTTGTAATATAGTGCGTTTATCTCTTGGAAACATCCTGTTCTACTAGACATTTTTACCTGTGGATTATCAAGATGACCCCTCCCTAAGTTGTGCTGTCTAATTTGATAATAATAATGTTAGACTTTACAGAGTTTTGATGAATAAAAATAAACACAAGGATATGTTTCACAGCCAAGGTTTGTGAGTCTTGCATAAGGCACTGCATGGATTGGAGCTCAAGTTAATGACTAACATTTGAGTCCCAGTAGCCCAGCTAGTTTAAATTCTTTTAACCTTAATTCTGCAAGATGTGTTCATGGGTCTCAGAGTGCATCGCAGCTGAAACAAAGCTTTGAAAATAACAAAGTTAGACTAAGATGTTTTTGTTAAATAATTATGAGGCAAAATTCCCAAGAAGGCAATCTGAAGTTTTAGAAAGGCACACAGTTGAATGAAGACCTCTTTAAGGTCGGAGTATAAGAGCACAGCAGCCCAATTACTACTGGCTGACATACTGCCCTTGCTAGCTTTGGTTGATGACCAAGGGTGATGTGATTAATTCCTTATACCCACTTCTACCCTCAAACTCCTGATTTAAAACTATTAATGAATGGAAATGTACCCTAAAGATTTAAAGCAGAACTGACTGATTCTTTTTCCTATATAAACATTTAGGTTTGTGATTCCTTATAAGATTACTTTTCAAGGTAAGTAATAAAGTCATTGGCCCTTTCTTTGTAACTGCAAAGTGCAGCTTCCCAGTAAAAGATCTGACAAGAACACCTTGCTTGCCACATGGTTAATCTATAACAAGTTGCTTGGGCATGAATATATGTGGGTTCTTGGGATACTTTGTTTTTCACCTGTAATACATAAAATGTTTAATCGTGTGAGGGAGATAAAAAACATGATTTCCCTATAATCATTCACTTGAAAAATGGAATGCAGCTGTTTTGACTCTGGTACTGCCTGGAAGATTCTGTTGGGGTATAAAAGCTGTATAACATGAGATAGAGAGAGAATAAAAAGAATGAAGAAGGAACACATCAAGAGCCTGTGTGAGTGCCTTTCCCCCTAACTACCCCCCAGATAGTGGATTCCTATCATCAAAGCCCTGTGCTGCTGGAGGCTGGCCTCCAAGACAGAGGTACGGGGTTTCTCTTCATAGATCTGACTGTCCTGGAAATTACTATGTAGTCCAGGCTGGCCTCATACTTACAGAGATTCACTTGCCTCTGCCTCTTGTGCACTGGGTTAAAGGCATACATGACTGCACCAGGCTCATTAAAAAAATTCTTGATATCATGTTGTTACAAAACAACCTACATTCATCATCTTAATGTATCACCTCATTTAGGACTTGATACTTTACTTGACTTACGATGCTACCGTGTTAAAAATAATTAGATAACCACACGCCTGTGCATGCACATGCACACACACACACACACACACACACACACACACACAATGTTAGTTATTTAGCTTCAAATTAAGGTTAAAGAGTATCCAATAATAAAATACTTCATTAAATCTCACCTTTCATATTTATAAAATGTTCCTTTAGATTATTCTGGGTAATTAAATTATAAATATGAAAATTTTATGAACATTAAAGAGTACTAAAAAAGAAGACATCCAAAGTTCATCATCACTTCCAGAGAATGTTTGGTACGTCATATACTATGGTGCATTTCTTGCATCCCCCAAATTAATAAAAACTAAAATCCATGTTGAATATAGCATTCCTCATAAATATCTTTTAGATCTCATTCCTTTAAAATTTGTAGATACACCTGATTTGATTCTTAATTGATCTCTTGTCATAAGCCATCATTTATTAATATGGTTAGTTAACAAATGAAACTAGAAGTAAGATAACAGATTTCAGAGGGTTTTTAAAACATACCTTGTAAGGATCCTAAATTCTCCAGATGGAGAAAATTCCCTCATATGTACTGCAGTAAAAACACTATTATCACATTTTAATGGAATGGAAATCAAAATACTACATTTATGACAAGTGTCTGCATACCTAACATCATGTTTCATTGCTCCAGCGGTTATTATGCTCTACGTAATCTGTTTCAGGAAAAGAGAAAAGGCTACAATGAAGTGTATGCTAACTTTGAAAGTGATGATTTCCCTCAAAAGATAGCTTTCTTTCTTTATTTTTATTTAAAAATGTAGTTTTAGAATATAAAACTCCACCAAAATAAAGCTTTTAACTATGTGTTTTTGCAGAAGTACCACAAACTACTCTCAGACCTTACAGAGGTCTGAGAAGTAATCTAATTTGAATCACTAGTTTAAATAGGTCATTTAACTTAGAAGAATTAAAATTAGCAGTGTAGGGTCAAGTCAACATATGCATCCTGTTTGCACTGTTCTTTTTGAAGTCAAAGCAGAGGAAAGTATCGCGAACAGGTAGAATATCTGAGTCTACTGAAAATCTCAGTCATTCTGCTTCTGAAACACCCCTAAAATTAACAAAGTAAAAAGACACAGAGCAATCAATTCGTTCAGGTTGGGGAGGTAGAGGGGTAAAAGGCAAATACCCTCATTTACATACAGGAAGAAGACAGCACGCTCACCCCTCGCTTTTCACACACATACTTTCACACTAAAAGCAAAATTAGCAAGACAAAGCTAAAACTAACACTCCAATATGCGTTAGGCTCACATGGGCTTCACTTCTTCTACGAAATTAACAAGATTATGAACCTTTCCAGAAACACATACAGTGCCTGTGATCCCAGTTCTTAGGAACACCAAGGCCAGGCTCTGCTATAGTCTTGCAAAATAACAGCAACCTTAGCATGGCCCAGCACCTTTAACTATTTCCTCACACACTTTGTGATGAACTCAGTGGTTAAATCCCCCCCTCTCCTAGGAGACTTCAACTATAGAAGAAACAATATCTTAAAACTCAGTGACTTAAACAATAATAACACATAAATGAAGACGTTTAGCCGCCAGAGACCTTCAAGATCCCTCCAATCCAAAGGACTTCAGCAATGTGTCAGGAACTCAAGGACCCTGATTTCAGAAGAGGAGGCAGGTACAGTGGCAGCAAGGGAGGTGTCAGAAGACCAGTGTGTTCAGCACTCTTCGAAGCCACCAGAAAATGGACTCATAATTATTTCTTGATTGAAAGTAACTTTGATGCTGGGGGGGGGGGAGGCGGGGATGGGTCTTCCTATTGCTCAGCTGGCATCAATCTACCCTGTATGGATAGGAGTGCTGCCATGCTGAAGAACCGCCTTTCCCCATATCCACTTTCCCAACAGGGCTTCCCCCAAATGAGATCTTGAGAAATCCCGACTCCCTCAAGACCTCCCAATCTGTTTAGAGATAAGATGGAAGGACCTTGGCTGACAAGGAGACTCTGGGGGTGTGGCTTTGAAGAACTGCTAAGGAACACTCTAAGCTACATTTTTTATTTTAAAGAAAACCCGAGGGGGGGGAGCGGACTTAGCAAAATTAGATTTTACTCATCACCAGATGGATGATAAAATATTTATGGTTGCCCAAGACAAATTTACACGCCCCCCTCACACACACACATCCTGAAGCAAAGACAGAAATAATCCCAGGAAGGACTAAACAGACTGGCTTGATCCTTCGACTACAACATCTCTAAATCCGCTTTTCACCCGCTTGTACCAATCTTTCCTAGTCACACACACAAACACACACACACACACACACACACACACACACACACACACACACACAGCTTGTCTCTAAGCGGCGACTTCTCCGCCCCCCAATTCCATCTTTAGTTCTGAGCGGACTCTGCCCAACAAGGGCTCAGCCTCCAGGGCGTCCCTCTGGGTGGCGTCCCTAGCACTCCGGAGGTTCGGAAAAGCCTGGGCACCTGGCACCCGTGCCAAGGCTGAGGAACCCGGGGGTTCCTCCTTCCACACCCCTCAGCCTGAGAGAGGATTAAGTTGTCCGGACTGCAGAGCTCAGGGAGCGGTCCCTCCCACTCCAGCCCCTCCCGAGCTAGGACACCCAGGGGTCCCCCGCCTCCGCGGAGGTGAGCGCGCACTCACCGGAGGTGAGCTGCATCCAAGCACAGATCTTGTACACGGTGGCTGTGTTGCAGAAGAAGAAGAGGGTAAAGCAAACGATGCAGGCGATGATGAGCATCATGGAGAGGCCGATGAAGAACGAGGCGGCTTTGAAGGCGCCCGAGGGCAGCGTGGAGAAGTCCGTGAAGCTGCCCCTGCAGGTCAGCTCCCGGGAGAAGCCGTTGCCGATGCAGTAGTGAAAGAGCCCGAAATAGCCGGCTTGCGGGGTGTCCACGCCGTCGCCGATCCAGTAGGGCTGGATGAAGCACACCACGTTGACGATGGCAAAGCAGATGGTGAAGATGGCCCACAGCACGCCGATGGCCCGCGAGTTCCGCACATAGTTGGTGTGGTACAGCTTGGCAGCCTCCTGAGCCGGGAGCATCGCGGCGGCGGCGGCGGCAGCTCCAGGCATTCTCCCCCTCCTCCTCCGCCTCCTGGTCCTCCGCCTCCCCCCGCCTCTGGGCGCGCAGGAGACACACTCGCGTTGCAACTCCCCTGCCTCCTCCTCAGCCCAGCAGCACCAGTTCTAGAGTCTGCATCCTCGCTCCCGGAAGGAGGGCGGGGGAGCGCGGAGCACCCCTCCGGCTCTCCTGGCACAGCCTCAACATCCCCCTTCACCCCCCCCCCCCGACACACACACATACACTCCCCGCCGCCTTCTCTCCCTCCCTCCTGGCCCCGACTCCAGCCCTGCTCAGTACCCTCCACCCCTCTGCCCGCTGCTGCAGCTGCTGCAGCTAAAGCCAGGAAGTCCTCAAGCCCCCCATTCCCTTTCCCGCCTCTGATTCCCTATCCAGCGGGCGCTGCTGGTGCCCCGGGGCGCAAAGGTGGCTACCCTGAGATGCTTCTTAAGTGTCAGGCAAGAGCCAGAGTAGCGGCTATGGAGTTGTGAGAATCAAGGGGGCGAGCGCGCCCACAGGAACCTTAGAGGCACTCCCTGGATCCAGGAGGAGGCTAGTTCTGGGAGCTTTTCATCACCACACAGGAAAGAGCTTTGACCTCTGCATCTTGTCAGAGAAGAAAGAGGCAGCATGGCAGGTGCGGGCGAGAAAGGGAGGTGGACGTGGCGCCCTAGGGAGGGGCTTCCCTGTCAAAACCACAGAATTGCCCTTAGCTAACTGTTAGGGTACCTCAGATCCACAGATGGGGACGGAGAAGTTGGGTAGAAACCTGTCAAGCAATAATGTAGAAGTCAAGCCTGCAGGCTGACCTCCTGTTTCTAAGGAGCTTGTTTCCCTTCCCACTTTCCCACTGTGCAACCAAACGAACTATGGCCAACTGAAGTCCCACGTTTCACCTTAAGTCAAGCTATTTCTCATTCGCAGAGCTTGCAATAGATGGGGCCTGCGTGCACAGAAGTGATTGTTACAGCATTTTAGAGTTTGTTTGGAAACATCGGAGAGTTTGGCAGGTGTTCCATTCATTGCACAAATATTCATTGGCAGCCAGTGTGTGCTAAAGATATAGAGAATGGCAATGGGTATCTTAGCGGTGGAAATATTCCCATCTCCCCCACAACCCAAGGTTCCAGTTAACGAGATGGTTGTTTTAGGTTAACTTTCCTTAATCGTCTGCAAATGCCTTGCGTGGCTGGTGTGAACTTTTTACCGTTTCCTTGTTTTATTTGCTTTCTCCGGCATTGCCGTTGAAATTTTTAACAGTTCTATCTATCAAAACGAGTTTCTCTGTTGCCATTGCTTGATTTTTGGTTCCTTCTGTGAACCCAGAATGCTCAATAACAGAAATGTGTTTTGTTAGAAATCATTTTAAGCCCTATGCTTGCTTAACTCTTTGAGCAAAAGGAAGAATACCCCCTTAGACTTCCATCCTGAAGTCTGGACTATGTAAATGGCCTTCAATGAAAACGGGCCCAAAGCCTAAGTAATAGAGACTAGTTATGCTCTTCGTCTGATACCCTGAAGGTTTGCACTTGTGTGGAGGCAGGAAAAGGAGAGGGCTTAGGGTAAAGGCCACACAAGATCAGGAAGAGGCTTCTCCTGCACCTGTGAACCATCTGGAAATGTGACTGAGGTCTCCTATAGGTATGGAGTTGAGGCATCAGGATTTTGAAACGAGGGCATCATTGAACAGATCGGGAGATTGTTGACTGAGGTGAGCCAGAATCCCTATCAGGTGTTGCTGCAAATACTCAGAAAGCCTTTAAAACACCAAAGCAATTTAGGAGAGATGGTAATCTAAAAGCGCACCAGCCCAATGTAACACTCTATGTCTTCAAAGATCTAAGTCAAGGGGACACATCTTCGGTGTATTGTTGGCAGTGAAGGGTCAGAATGACCGTTGGGTTTCATTCTGAAATTGCCTATGCCTGTTGCTAAATTAGCATTTTAATTTGGGAGGAAGAAAAGGAAAGAAGAAGGTAATGAGATCTGTAGGGCCAGTTGGCAAGCACTGTGTACCACGGCGAGAGAGTTTCAAGGCAAGAACTGACAGTAATTTTTAGTGCCTCTTCCAAGCCCTCAAATCCCTAAACTTGCTTATATAAAGTGCTCTTTCTTTGAAATCAATGCCTTAAGAAAAACTTACTGTTCCTGGGGTGGGGGTTGAGTTTGGAGGTCGCTGAGGAGGGAAAGCAGAGAATCAAAGAGTCTGGTTTTTTATCTTGGTGCTTACATTGCCTTCGCGGGACAAAGAAAAGACTGGCATGTGACTCCAACTCAAAGGTTGTGAGTCAAAGAGCTTTTCTATTTGAGTCATGCCAAAGGAAAGCCTTATTCTTAGTCCAGGTTTGGAACTGCTTCTGGGTTCGTGCTCAGAATCCTTATACCAGAAGGCGCATTCAGCGGTGTCTGCTCTTGTCAATAACCAATGAGAAGAAGAACCCTGAGTTAGCAGGCTGTTAAAGTGCGCTTGTGCTCCCCCAAGACTTCATCTTTCCTCCTTCAGGTTAAGATCAGGAAGGCGTGAAATGGACCATGTCAACAGACCTTCCGTTTCCACAGTGCCTTGTACTACAGCACATCTTCAGACTGAAGTAGGGTTCTCCAAGGCTCTAGGAACTAGGGATGAGCTAGCACACTAAATTCTATTGGAGGCTATGCCTTCAGAGAGGAGGTTCTCCACCATGCCTCAGACTCCCTTGCTACTAGCCCTCCAATCTTGTCCTTTGCCACCAGGAATTCCAAAGGTGAGACCGATCCCATCCTTCATGCAAAAGTTTTGACTTGCATCCTATAGGTCAGTGGCTCTCAACCTGCGACCCTTCAGTACAGTTCCTCCTGTTATGGTGACCCCAACCATAAGATTATTTTGTTGCTACTCCATAACCTTGATTTTGTTACTGTTATGGATCATAATATAAATATCATTATGCAGGCTATCTGATATCATTTGACTCCCAAAGGGTTGCCACCCATAGGTTGAGAACAAGTGATATAGATAGACTTCAAAAGTTCGAACAGCTAAACATATGTGAAACTCTGCAATCATTCTGTGGGACCAAGACAGCTGTTTGGGGAGGAGGAAACAAAAAAAAAAACTAGTCTGATTCATGCTACGAAGTTGCTATTGATAGAAAGGTATTTTGAAATTATAACATGATTCATAAGTGCTAAGTAACTAGTAGAAGTCTGTCGTTGACAGCATAGAATTAGAAACACTTGAATGCTCAAATCTCAAATCTCACTACTGAAAATCCTTTTCTCTTACTGCCATATAGGATCAGTAGTGAAACTCCATCTTCACACTCTGTTCAGTGTGTACTACTTGGGACTATAAAATATAAAGAAACTGAACAATCGTTGGGTTGTGTAACACTCCTAAGGTCCTAAGTGAGATGAAGAACTAATGCTTGCATTGAACTCATCTGATATAGCACTGGGTGGTATAGACTTAACTATCTTTTCCTTGCCACTAGAAGTCCAGGCTCTTAAGGGCTCCATTTCTCTTCTCTGGAATTTGGTGAAGAAGAAAGGAGAGAAGATGAGTATACTATTCCTCACTACAGTAAAATTCTATTTTACAAAGACTAAGATTACTTCTTTAATAAATTTTAAAGGAGAGTAACAATCTAGCATTTGAAAAACTAGGGAAAAAAATCTAAAGAAGGTTTATCAGACTATGACAAAGTAGACATTGTATTCAAAATTGAAAGTCTTTTCTGAAATTGCATAGATGTAATTTTGCAAGCCATGGATGTTTAGAATTTCCAGATGAGCCATTGCTTGTGAGCAAGGTAATGGAGAAAGAGAGGATTTCTAAATTCTGTTGTTTAGTTGATTTTTAGAGTTATGTCTGAGGTCATTATTAGATGTCACTTCGGAATACGAAAATTCTAACAGCTAAGGTCTTCTCACCCCCGAAGGACCTCCCCTCTCTCCTCAGCTATTCAGGTTTTTGTAGGATTTTAGAAATCAAGAACTACCACTTAGTTAATCAATCCCTGGTCTGCCAGAGGTAATCAGATGGCCTGAATGTTTCAGCACTTTCAAAAATCAAGATAAAATTGAGAGCCAGGTGTACTGACTGGTTTCATGTCAACTTGACACAAGCAAGAGTCATCGGAGAGGAGAGAGCCTCATCTGAGGAAATGCCTTTGTGAAATCCAACTGTAAGGCATTTTCTCAATTAGGGATCAATCCAGCCCATGTTGGGTGGTGCCATCCCTGGGCAGCTGATCCTCCTGAGTTCCTATAAGAAGGTGGGCTGAGCAAGCCATGTGAAGCAAACCAGTAAGCCACTCTCCTTCATGGCCTCTGTATCAGCTCCTGCCTCCAGGTTCCTACCCTGTTTGAGTTCCTGTCCTGATTTCCTTCTTGATGAACAGCAATGTGGAAGTGTGAGCTAACCCTTTCCTCCCCAACTTCTTTTTTCTTTCACAGTGTTTCGTTTGTAGCAATAGAAACCCTAACTAAGAGACCAGGTGAGATGAATCTGCAGAGAAAGGGGCCTGATTGTTGTGGATTCCACTTTGTGTGCTGGTTATGTGGGATTTCCCTTTTGTGATTATTTCGTTTCAACTAGTCATTATAGCCTACCTGAATGAGGAGAAAGTGCCCTTTAGTGGGGTTTTCAATGAAAAAAGGCCAATACTCATCATGCTGTATGATTAGGCCTGTTAAGAATAAATTTATTTTTCTTTTTATTGAAATTAGCTCCCACCTGCAGCAGGTTGGGAGCTGCTCCTGCCCCCTACCAGTTGCAATACTTGAGATCAAGACCTAAATACCTAGGCAGCGCAATAAAGTCAACCCTGTTGGTGCAGATGCAGTGAGACAGCCCCGAAGTTGTGAGCAAGGGAAAGATGCCCCCGTTATTCATTCATCTGTCATAGAGCAGTGTGGGCAACATGTATGTGTGGGGGATACCCACCTTTTACCCTCGCTCACCACCTGCCATAGAGGAAGGAGATGTCCCTCCTCCCCCTTACCATCTACAACTCTCAGAGAAGCTGGAAGCAGGCTCTGTTCCTCACCTGACAGCACAGTAGAGGTGACCCTGTTGGCAGAGTTGCTGATGAGAGCCCTGCCAATGGGAGAGCTGGCCACACCCCCAAATCTGTCATGTGATGGTGATGGGGAGGGGAGGAATTCCTAGCCTCTTGCCCCTTGCCAGCTTCGGCCCTCTCGAAAGTGGACCCACATCTCACCTGGGCAGCACAGTAGAGCTGACCCTGTTGGTGTGGGAGAGTCAGCCCTGAAGTGGTGAGCATGGGAGAGCTGTCCCCATAAGTCAGTCAGCTGTCTTGTGGTAGTAGGGGCAGAGGGGAGATCGTCCTCCCTCATCTGAGACAGGTGGGAGAGTAGGGCTTGAGGTCATAAGATCGGGAGAGCTGTCCCTGTCCCCCATCAGCTGCAGCACTAGAGAAAGAGGCCCCTATACCTTGCGTGGGCAACACAGTAGAGCTGGCCCTGAAGGTGTAGGTATGGGAGACCAACCCTGAGGAGACCAAGGAGGGGGAAATGGCTCTGCCTGTTCCTTATCATGGCGAGGGGTGAACAAGCCAGGGAAATGCTGGAGAGCTTACCCTAGTGATGAAGATAGGAGAGCTGGCAGACTGCTCAACCATGCATCGATCCAGGCCCAGAACCAGGGTTATGTGTTGGTCCAATCCCAATCCACCCCATCTGTGATCCTCTAGAGCATGGGGGGTTGAGAGTTGGTCCTTCGAACCCAGAGCTGAAAGATCTCCACAACACAGGGCAGCAACGGGATATCCAGGAAGAGTCCTAGTAAGGGCCCAGCATCAATGGTATAGCAGAGACCAGGGGCCTCGAACCAGAACAATGATTCTTTGGGATGAATGTCTGTTGCAGGAAGGCCACTTATTGGTTCCCAGCTGCTCAAACCCGAAATAACCACACAGAAACTACATTATTTAAATCACTGTTTGGCCCATTAGCTCTAGTTTCTTATTGGCTTGCTGTTACATCTTAATTTAACCTATCTCCATTAGTCTGTGCATCACCACGAGGTTGTGGCCAACCAGCAAAGTTTCAGCACATCTGTCTCCTGCGGCAGCCCCATGGCTTCTCCCTGACTCTGTCTCCTTTCTCCCAGCATTCAGTTTAGTTTTCCCCATCTACCTAAGTTCTGCCCTATCAGCAGGCCAACGCAGTTTCTTTATTAACCAATGATATTCACAGCATACAAAGGGCACTCTCACATCAAAAGTCTGCATGTAAAAATGTACGGGCTACTGTGTGACTCACTACATCACACTGCCGCCTCCAGAATGAGATTCTCTTCCTCCCTGTGCTTTCTTCTTCTAAATCTTATTTTGTTTTATTTTGGGGAGGGGAGGGGGAAGAATAATATTGTGAGACATGATGGGGAGCCATGGTGTGAAAGACGAAAGAATAAATGAAAAGAAAGTTAAAAAAGGAAATTAGCTTGTTTTTTTTTATCACATAATACATTTGATTATGGTTTCTCCTCTGTCTAGTCCTCAGAGTCCTTCCCCATTTTCCCTACCCAAGATTGAGCCCCCCTTTCTGCCTCTCATCAGAAAACAGGCTTCTACGGGATCATCATAAAATAAAAATAGCATAATATAACATGAAACAAAAGCTAATACATCAAAATAGGGTAAAACAATGAACAAATGGGAAAGAGTCCGGGAAACATCATGGGAACCAGACATAGATGCAGAAAACCACTCATTCGGGTGTTCCTACATAAAAACTCTCAACTGGAAGCCATAATATCTGTGCGAAGGACATGTAGTGTAAGAAGAGGAAAAGCCATATGAAAAAAAGATTAAGATAAAACTAAAAAATTAAAAAACCTTGACATGACGTTAAGAGACTGGGAGCTCCCATGATGCCGTGGACTTAGTTTTATAACGTTAGGAGTAGTTTGTGTCTCCAGTAAGACTCTATTGAACAAAAATTCAAATTTCATTTACAAGTGGTTATCAATTGGGATAGCTTCTGCGTTAAGGATGGGGACTTGCGTCTGCTTCGTCTTTCAGCCCCAGGGCCCACCCCATGTGGTACAGACCCGTGTAGACCCCGTGCATGCTGCCTCAGGCTCTGTGAGTTCTTATGTGCACTGGTGATTTGGTCTTGGTTTCTTGGTGTCTCCATCCACTCAGGCTCTTACATTCTCTCTAACTCCTCTATCTCACGGTTCCCTGAGCCCTCAGGAGAGGGATTTGATGGAGACCTCCCTGTTTAGGGCTGAGTATTCCAAGGTCTCTCGTTTCTCTGTGGAAAGTCTGGCTGTGGCTCTCTGCCGCGGGAAGGTTTATAGCTAGTAACTACCTGCCTACTGGGCCATGGCCTCATAGACTATTTACCCGGATGCGGAAGCGCGTCCAGCTCTCTTCTCTCATCCCCCTGGTTCCCGTTCGCTTGTTCTGCTTGCTTTGGATCGGATCTTCATCCATCGTTCAAGCAGAGAATCCTGGTTTTGTAAGTTTTCCCCCTAAATAAATAACTGTCTATCTCTCAGTTCTGAGCCAGTGTGAGATTTCTTTTAAGCGCCCGATATCTCTGGCCATCAGGTCTCTATTTGTTCCCCTCTGCTGCAGGAGGAAGTCTCTCTGATGATGGCTAAGGAAGGCACTGATCTATGAGTATAGCAGAATGCCACTAGGAGTTATTTTATTGCTCCCTTTTTTTAAAGCAGTAGTATTTGGTTTTACTCTAGGTTCCTGGACTGTCTAGTCTCAGGTTCTTGGTCACCAAAAAAGAGATGGTTGTGGGTTGCAACTTGTGGAGTGGGCCTGAAGTCATATCGAATATTGTTTGGTGGCTCCACAAGATTTGTGTCACCACGGCGCATGCTTGTCTCGCAAGCAGGACCCCACTGTAGATCAAAGGGGTTGTGGCTGAGCTGATATGCTTTTCTGGTGGCTTGCAGAGCACCTTCCTCTACCAAAGAAACTAGAATGCAAGGGTGACGGTCTATAAAAGTTCCAGCTCGATTTCCCCAATGATTCCTATAGATGTTGCCTTCTGCAGTAGGTCCTTGTGGTCAGTCTGTGGAGGGCATGTGTGTTTCTAAGTATATTGAGTATTGGGAACTGACACTTAGGAATGGGTTTGGGTTAGAAGAGGGGTCCCTAGACAGTCCACAGGTGGTAAGCAACAGGGTATTACCCCAAAATCTGCTCAGTTCCCTGAGAATAGCATCAAAGAATGAGGGAAGGCCACCATAGGTCGTCGGCTACAGATCTTGGGATGAAACTTGAGAAACTGGATATGGAGGAGAAGGGAGAGAGTGAGGATTTGAGGCTGGCCTGCTTGCTTCTCTGGCAGCCTTGGCTTGTAGGTTCCCAGGGAGTGTGTACTGAAGTTGGAGGCTGGGATAAATTAAGGAGTAGGGAGAAGAAAGTTTGGGGGGGGGGTCTGTCTGATCCACTGAAAATGGGGGAAGCAGGGAGGAAAGGGTGCAGCCGGTGCTCCTGAGCTGGGGATGAGCCAGGGGCGCTGGATTTTAAGGAGGAAAGACAGAGGTGAACGTCCAAAATCCAAATTCTCCCCTGGAATGATAATTTATTCTTTTAAATAGAATTTAGTTTCAAAGTGACAAAAGAATGTGTTTTCCTAAGAATTTCCAGGAGTGTTCGTGAAGCTGTGGATATTGGAGGAGAACCTACAGCCAGTACTTTCCTAAACTAGCATCCTTCCTAACGGGCTCAGGGGGCCCTACTTCTCTCTGCTGAGCTATTGGTTACTGAAAGATTTAAGGACGCGGGAGTCATTGCCTTGAGTTGTGAGCAAGGACGCAGGAGTCATTGCCTTGAGTTGTGAGCTCAGTGCTAGCCAAGCATCCGCCTATCTCTGACCAACTGGGAACTTGGGCTTGGTTGTTTAACAAAACAAAGAAGAGGACTTAAGGAAATGCCCAAGGATGTCAGAGGATAGTGCGCTCATGCGTTTGATATATTTGAGCATAAACAATTGCCTGAGCACTAGGGTATGAAGACTCGTAGTCTTTAAAAAACAGGCTAAAATATAAGGATAATAACTTCATAAAAATGAGCACAGACATTAGCAACCACACACCATCGGTTAAAGTTCAATCAATTTTCTGGGGGAAAAAAATCTTTAAGAGAGAAAATTAGACTCTAGAGTTACTATCAGTTCTTATTTAAAACGTTCAGTTTTTCAACAAAACATTATGAGACAAACACTAATATCAGGAATGCATTACCTTTCATTGGGAGAAAAAAAATTCATTCTATGTGAAGTGATTCTGAGAAGGCTGAGATCACTTTCTGAGGCAAAACTGAAACAGCTTTTTAGGATATATTTTCAAAAATAAAAGAAACCATGCTTAAAAAGAAAATGTGGCAACTCCCATTCAGCAAGTAGAGAATCTCTGTAGAGAAAATGAAACCCATCCCAAAACCCACAGAAATTCTGTAATTAATAAGAGGTCCAATAAATAAAATGACAATTCACCAGATGTCATTGAAGGTTTGATGTAGTATAAGAAGACATCATGAACTGGAAGATGAATCAACAGAAATTTTCCTATGTAGAAAAGGGACATAAAGGTATACACGTGTATGTATGCATGCAACACACATGCACACATGCACACATGCACACATGCACACATGCACACATGCGCACACACCCACATATGTGCACACACATATACATGTACATACATGCATATGTACACACGCACACACATACACACATACACACACACACACACGCATCTATTCTTACAAGGAAGAACCTGGATGGATCTCTATTTATGCTGAATGAAAAAGTCACTCCTAGTAAATGATGTATTGTTAAGAGCAACAATGTTGAAATAACAAAATTACAGAAATGTATAACCAGCTAAAAGCTATCAAGGGCCAATAAGTGGTGAGGCTTGGAGGACAGTGGCAATGACCACAAAAGAGTGGAATGAGGGATGTCCTAGTGCTGGTGGGTCTATTCTGTGTGGTGACTGCATCAACGTCTGCACCCAGCTCTACTGCAATACTATAGTTTTGGAAAAGAAGAAACTGAGTAAATGATACCCATGAATCTCTGCATATTATTCTGTATGATTTAATGTGAATATATGATTATCCCAAAATAAAAAGTTGAGTTCTAAAGTATATATATAGCAAAAAAATGTTTACAGATTTTCCAAGGAAGTGAATAAACCAAATACATTAAACTGGAAAGAGAGATTTTCCAACTGCCAAGGGAAAACAATATAAAATATTCATCATTTGCAAATAGTTAAACAAAATGTGCTTGATCAGTGAGTGCAATGCAATTGGTCCAGAAATAAAAGAAAATGATAAAAGTGTGGTTCAAACAAAGCATTGTGCTACGTTAACAATGCCAGAATCAAATTTTATAATAATTTTATAATTTGTCATTTCTAAAATTAGGAAAACCTGTAGAGAAAGTGGATCAATGAATGCCTGGAGCGAGAGCACAGATTGACTTCGAGGGGCACAACAGGGCACTTCTATTGTAAAACCAGTGTGCAAGAATGTTTCTATAACTGTGCACATTTGCTAAGGTATCACTAAGCTACACATTTAGAACAGTTTAATTTTACGACAAATTGTACATCAATGAAACTGCTTACAAATTAAAATTAAACTAGTATTTATATCTCTTATCTATTTGTAAAATTATCATCCATCGCCAAAACGTGTAAGGTAAATTAAGTGTAGCTACCAAACTAATGAAATTTGGATAAATATTTACAAAGTATAACTGTTAGCATTCAAAGTATCACCTTTTTATTGCATAATTATTTATTCACTTACACTAATGGTCCACATTAACATTCGAAACTATCTTATTCATACAGATTATCTCATGACTCATTTGTCACTGTGAATTTGGTCATTGGTGAGTTGGCACAGGTTTTTGGCTTCAAGAATATTCTAATGTCTAGACTGCAGTAGGCTCCTGGCAGCGTCATGTGCCAGGTGGGTCTCAGCTTAAGAAGCACTGACCTAAATCCATTTGCATTTCATCCGTAGAGTTTCTCAGCTCTGTGAGTAATCGTTTTTCATTGATATCCTCATTAAAAGCACAAATTAGCGGTATTGGGAAGGGTATTCTATTGGGAAGGGCATTCTACTAATTAGCTCTATGTTGAGAACCCCTCTTCTCAATATTTTTCTCGTTCTGAGTTTTTTACTACTACATCATACAGAGGAAAACAGAAAATTCAACAAAACACCCCTTAATGCTAATGCAGAGGCACATGTGTGTGGTAGTTGCACGCCAGGGAAGGGCACAGGGAAATTAAGGTTGCTCTCTAGCAACCTCAACTCCACCCAAACAGAGGCATGACAGCCCTTTCGGGAAGACTAGCTGTATTGCAAAATATCCTCCTCAGAACGCTGGTTCTGAATTTGGGACTCAGACACACAGAACACAAATGAATAAACCTTGTGAAGTAGTGCATTGCCACTTCAAAAATTATCAGAGAATTCTTCAAAGATTTGATACCCCAAACCCCATTTTAAAGACATGGTATTTACATTTTTTAATGTGAATCTAGCTTTTTTAAAATATGGAAGACTTTATTCATAAAAAAGGAATGGGATACTGTTGCATGTTACAGAACTGATAAGCCTTAAAAACAGTATGCACAGTGAGACAGGTACAAATAACCATATGTTGTATGGTTGCATCTGTTTGATTTTGTTTTTGTTTTTATTGAGCTATATATTTTTTTTCTACTCCCCTCCCTTCCCTGCTCCCCTTCTACCTTCTTTCATGTCTCCCATGCTCCCAATTTATTCAGAAGATTTTGTCTTTTTCTCCTCCCCATGTAGATCCATGAATGTCCCTCTTAGGGTCCTCTTTGTTGTCTAGATTCTCTGGGGTTGTGGACTGTAGGCTGGTTTTTCTTTGCTTTATGTCTAAAAGTCACTTATGAGTTAGTAGATATTATATTTTTCTTTCAGGGGTCTGTATTATATCACTCAGTATGGTTTTTTTTTCTGCTCCACATTTCCCCCCACCCCCCATTAACAACTCCTCAGAATGGGTAAGCCTTCCCATGGGGAATCAACAAAGTCTGACACTTTACTTCAAGGCAAGACACCCCCCCCATCTATGCTGAGCAATGTATCCCTCCAAAGAGAATGTGCTCCTGGATGCCAGTTCAAGTACTAAGGATAAATCCTGGTCGCACTGACAGTGGTCCCACAGACTACCCAAGCCTCACAACTGTTCCACACACTCAGTGGGCCTAGTTTGGTCCTATGCAGGTTCCCCCGCTATCAGTCCAGAGTCAGTGAGCTCTCAGTAGCTCAGGTCAGCTGTTTCTATCATGGTCTTGACCGCTTTGGTCATATTATCGCTCCTCCCTCTTTTGGGCTGGTCGCTGCTAGCTTGGTCCAGTGCTTGGCTGTACATCTCTGTATCTGCTTCCATTAATTGCTGGTTGGAGGTTCTATGATGACAATTAAGGTACTCATCAATCTGATTACAGGGGAAGACCAGTTTAGGCATCCTCTCCACTGTTACCTTGAGTCTTAGCTGGGGTTATCCTTGTAGATTCCTGGCAATTTCCCCAGTGCCATGTTTCTTACTAGCCCTTTAATGACTCGCTCAATCCAGATACCCCTTCCCTTTCTCGCCCTCACTGTCCTACCCACTTCCTGAGCATCCTTTTCCCTCATGTTCACCCCTCCTTCCCCTTCTCCCTTTCCCATTCCTTTCCACCCTCTCTTCTCTCCCCCTCCTAACTCTCTTCTCTCCCCCTCCTAATTTTCTCAGGAGATCTTGTCTGTTTCCTCTTCCCAAGGGAATCCATGTATGTTTCTCTTAGGGTTCTCCTTGTTACCTAGCTTCTTTGGGATGATGGACTAGAGGCTGGTTATCCTTTGCTTCACATCTAATATCCACTAATGAATAAGCACATACCATATTTGTCTATCTGGATTACTACACTCGGGATTTTTTTTTTTAAGTTCCATCCATTTGTGTGCAAATTCTAAGATGTCACTATTTTAGGTACATGTTTTTTATATTTGGGTGAAGTGTTCTATAAATGTCTGTTAAGTCCCTTTGAGTCACAAAATCTGTTAGTTCTCTTTTTTTCTCTGTAAAGATTCTGTCTGTCAGACCTGTTCAGTGGTGAGAGTGAAGTGCTGAAGTCTCCCACTCTTAGTGTGTGGGGCTTAATGTTGTGATCTAAACTTTAGTAATGTTTCTCTTACATATGAGGGTGCCCTTGTGTTTGACACATGTATTTATATGGGAGCTGGGTGGCTGGCCCCCAAAAGACCAAAGAGCTAAGAGAAAAAAAACCCTACCAACTTCTGGCTCATTACTGACAGTTTCACTGCAGATTGTCAATGGTCAATATTTGCATGACCTTTCATTCAAGAAATGGAGAGACTACTTCAAAATAAGCAAATAAGTTTAAAAGTTTTAAATCTTTCATCTTGTCAAACCCTCTACTCCCTTTTCTCCCGCTGTTGGTGTCTTCGTGTTTGTTGTAATTTTATGACAAATTCACTTGCCAGAAGACAACTCTCTCAGTTAATTTGTGTTGGAAGCTGTGGAAATATGCACCCTATGGCAATTGATAATAAAGATATCAACCCATCAGATGAGTGACTCTTTGATGGAAGTTAATCCAGTCTAGGCAAGGCATGCAGGATCATCTAGAAACTGTGGCTCACTTTTGCTAAGCAGCTTTTTGTCTCCCCAATACCTGCATTGTATTGTATAATCTCATGTGGCACATATATGCAATGTCAGGATTACGTCTCAATCTTATGGGCACACATATATCTGTGGATGATCAGGAAGATGACTGTTCATTAAACTGCATGATTTTGATATATAGAGTATATGCTAGGACATGCTTCATAACTAGATCTATTGTCTCATAAGAACTGTAGACCCTGCTTTGTTCCTTTTGCTCAGACTAACTGCATACAATTAGCTCACTTTTACCTTAGAGCAAGTTCAAACTAGACTAGAAGCTTTTTATACATTGATCATAAGTTTAAAACTTTGCACCTGTACCCAAGGTCAGAGTCACAAATATCCAACCTAGATTGCTACATAAAGAGCCCTAAGAAAAGCACGACAACCCTTTGCTTGTCAGTCTGCTGACAGCAGACCTATGACTCAAAGTTTGTCTCTGGGGACCATGCCCCCCACCCTGGTCTGGTCAATGTCTTACTCCTTTAAACTTGGAAACTTGTGTCTCCATGACAGTGGCTCAAGTCTTTTTTGTTTACTCTAGGAATGTGCTTTTGACCAGTGAGAGGTAACTCTTGTAATTTTTTTTTTATTGCTTTAAGGCTCTTATAAGAAGAGTTTTTAGGCTAGAGAAGAAGAAGCTAGGAGGAATTAGATTTAGGACAGGAGAATTAAAATAAAGGCAGAAGAATAAAAACACTTGTTCAGAACAGCATGTGTGTGAGAGAATTCATTCACCCTAGATATCCTAAGAAAAAAGTTCCTTTCACTTGCTGTAGCATCCTGTGTGAACTCTAAAAATGACCTTGGGCTGGACCCAAAAGGACATTGATAAATTGGAGTATAGCTTGAAGAACTGTGATATCACTAAATATTCAGAGCATTGAATAGTAACAGAATTTTCAACCAATTTCAGAGAACTCACACTTTGCAAAAGCAAGTCTCTAAAAAGAGAATTGGTTAATAAAACTTCAGGTCTATCTATATGGTGAAGTACTTAAATGTGATCACAAGAATTACTGTCTAGTGAGGTAAAAAGGAAAACAATGTAGTATATTTCCTTTACTGTAGATGGACAAATAGAGTAATACTACACTAGGTCAGAATTGAGTATAATAAAAGGTTAAAATATTTAAGGGTAGAATAACAAATCACAGTCCTCTTCATTAGCAAGGAACAGGAACCAAACCCAGCAGCTGAGAGAGAGAGGGGCCACCCAAGCCTTACGCCTGCATTTGTAGTGCAAGAGACCACACCCATGTTGACTGGTATTGTCAACAATGGACTATTGGCGGAAGGAATTAACACAACAACTCCCACTTTTGTCTAAATAAGACTTTTCTAAACCTAATACAAAGCTATATACATACAATAAGGACAAATATCAAGTAAAAAATTAGAATTACAACCAGCATTAACAATATCAAGCAAGAAACACATGCTAAATGTTTTAATAGTTATCCTATCCTAAAATGTCTGAGTCTTGTATTGGAAATGGCTTGGCTAAGTCATGAGAGGAAAGTAACTATGACTACCTAGTCTTCAACCCCATCAAAGACCTGAGAAAGGAAATAATATTACGTGAGTGAACAGGACATGCAATCAAGCAACTTCCAAAATGTGCAATGAATGACAGAGACAACTGGCTACCTGGGAAATCACCCAAAGTCTCATTTGCAAATTTGGAGCAACCAACTCTAGTTGGCAGATCATTTTCAGAGTCAGGAAAAATTTTAAACCATCTTACATGTCTTGGCAATGTTCTGATGCTTCTAATATGATTGTTCAGGCCCAAACATGGGTCATCCACAAAAGTAGTACACACTCCTAACCACTGGGCCACCTCTCTTGCCCCTCACAAGCATATTGTTGGTCAGTAGAAAGTTAATAGGAATACATGTTATAATAATTATCCTAATAAAGTTAAGAGGCTAAATTGATCAATAATAGATAAGAAAGTGATTGACATTGAAAGTAGTTATGTCTAGGAAA
>NC_022025.1:14472929-14477860 GCF_000317375.1 Microtus ochrogaster | reverse complement strand
GCCCGGCTGTATTTTATTTCTTAATCCAAGGAGAAGATACACAAATATGTTCACTTGGAGGAAATCTATCCTTTATATACAAACAGATTTCCTCTGTGTTTATCAGTCTTTCAACTCAGGGGAGAAAAAGAGCAAGCAACTTGGCTCCAGTCTACAAGCTAAGGCAACAGGTGTATACTTTAGGGTCAAGAGAACATCTTCAGTTCTTCATATCCATCTCGGTTGTACTCTGAGAGACCAGGGACCAAGTAGAGGACCAGGGCAACTAAAGAAGACATTTGTTGGCTTTTCTGAATAAGTAGACACAATCCTATCTCTACTCAGACCTTTCAAGTTTTGTTCTCACTTTCAACAAGTTCTTTGGGGGTTATCATACATTCTTGTTATTGACTGAGCTTCTGAGCAGCTCTTTCTCAATCTCCTGTGTTTATATTCCTAGACTTCCATAATAATATACTCTATTTATCTGACTTATTAAACTGAAGCCAAAACAGAGATTGAGCTGCACTTCAGCATTCAGAGCCTGCCAGTTTTGACTGTGAATGAAATTGGGCTCTAGGCAGAAGCAGGATAAAACCTATAGAGGAATAAGTGGAGGAAGGCATAGTGGTTTTTGCTTACGATAGAGTCTGCATTTCATTTCCTGGCCACCCAGACCTGAATAATCACACAGAAACTATATTAATTACAACACTGTTTGGCTGATGGCTCAGGCATATTTCTAGCTAGCTCTTACATCTTAAATTAACCCATTTCTATTAGTCTATGTATTGCCGCATGGCCATGGTTTTACCTCATTTTCTATATGTCTTGTTTCCTTGGCAACTAGTTGTCATCTGATTGACTCCACCTACTCTCTAAATATATATCTCTGCTCAGATTTACCACCTGACTTTACTCTGATAAGGCATTGTCCAAAACAGTTTTATTTATGAACCAATAAAATAAACACATATACAGAAGGATATCCTACATCATCTCCCCTTTTCTGTATAATTAAAGAGGAAGGCTTTAACTTCAACATAGCAAAATTACATAAACAAAACAGTTTTTAAGCAAGAATTATAGTTATAATATTTAGTCCATTTACATTTGACAAATTAAGGAAAATACTCTATCATATATCCTATCTTTGTGAGTCTAAAGTTTTGTATTTAATTTATCTTTTATCATAACTAAGGAAAATTAAAACTATCTAGTCTTCAACTCCATCAAAGACCCCAGAAGGATATAATAATACCTAAGTAAACAAGAAACACATTGTAAACAACTTTTAAAGTTCTAGAAATGGTTACAGTCTCCAAACACTAACTGAGAACTAAAACATACTAATTAAACTAGAAACACAAGTAGAATAAAGTGCCTGGAAATTATTATAGTGAGAACTCTAATTTTTCTGTTTTCAAAAATTACTTGAGATATCTATGATCACAGGCCATGTGCAGTATATAGATTATAATACTAATAAATTACTATTTGGAGTATCTAATATATACTAGGTGCTATGTGAAGTACTTTTACATTCATATCTTATTTATAATATATAGCAACTTTATATCAGATATTATACTTCTCTCTATTTTATATCTTATACAATTGAAACTTGGACTATTAAATAAATAGAACAGATCTGGAATTTGAATTTGATCAGATCCTATTTTGATCCACCATTCTTATTAGTATATTATACTTCCCAATTATTGTCCAGTATACACTGTGACTGTAGTGACATAATACTTTAGAGAAGTATCATGATGATGGTTCAGAATTCAAAGATGGTATTGCACATGATGACATTCAGGCTTGATAAGGAAAGGCCACTAGTAAAATCAGGCATATACTGTATTATTTTATTTTTATGGAATCTGGATCTGTTGTACAATCGCCAAAGATGTCTTTATCCTCTTAACATTCATCAACCTATCATTTGTTTAGAAACTCAAGGTTTCTGTATGTGTTAACTGAGACTGATTTGTGAACATTATAGCTTTTAAACATCATCTGAAACCATTTTCTATTACTGAGTGCCAAGACTAGGAAAGAGGAGAGAGAGAGAAAGAGAGAGAGAGAGAGAGAGAGAGAGAGAGAGAGAGACACTATAGGCTTATTTTCCTGTATTACTGTTGTCATGGCAACTCCAGGCTCTCATGAGCCATAAACTATCATTCAAAAACTAGTATATTTTTCATTTAAACTCTGTCACTGACTTTTGCAGGGTTTTTTTTACTTCTTATATTTAAGACTCATGGCCCAGAAAACTACATGGCATGAATAATCATCTTAGCTGTGTTGGAATCAGATTCTTTAGTTTGTGTAATTCAGATTTTTTTTAACACAGAAAAATAATTATGGTGCTTCCAATTTAAATTTATGCTGGGTTTTGGTTGAACTGATCATAATATTGGTTGGTTCTGAAATATTACAGCAAAATCAACAAACTGTAGCATGGCCCAGATCAAAACTTTCTCATTTTTTTAAGATCCACTATGGAGGGCAAGGTTACCTATCTGAGTGGCAGAGTAAAGACCTGGATGTGGAGACTGGAAGGAGGCCTTCCCACCTCACTAAAAGTCACCTCCTCTGATACTTGCCACAAATGCCACTCCTCAAGTTCAGTTCCTATGACTACTGAGAGATTTCTGCTTGTGAAAAACTGATGGAAAACATGATACCTATTTAGATGTATACAGTGAAAGAAATCAAACAAAACTTCTTCACGTGAGCAATACAATTCACAATTTGCAGCAGGCCTCACTCTTCCTATAGCTAACAGTACTTTAGATTTCTATAGATATGACGTCTTTGCTTGTCTTTAGAATTTTTCAGCTATCACCTTATCCTAAATACTTTTCTACTGCTGTGAAGAGATGCTGCTGCAGTAGTACTTTTTCACAGGACTGCTGGCAATCAAATAATGATACAGAAACTTATTATTAATTATGAAAGTTCAGTCTCAGCTTAGGTATGTTTCAAACTAGTTCTTATAACTTAAATTAACCCATTTCTATCGATCTATGGGCTCTCATGTGACTCGTGGCTTTTACCTCTGCTCCTGCATGTCCTGTTTTGTCTGCATCCAGTTGGTGACACCCCTTTTCTTCTTCCCAGAACTCTCTGTTTTAGAAGTCATGCTTATGCCTCCTCCTGCCTAGATATTGGCCATTTAACTTGTTGAACCAATCACAGTGGCGTATCTCTACACTGTGTAACCAAATATCTTGCAACTAGACACCATGATCAAGGCAACATAGAAGAAAGTGATGACTTGAGCTTGTGATTCTAGAGATTTGAAGTCCATGATCATCATGGCAGGGAGTATGGTGGCAGGCCAGCTAGCATGGCACTGGAACAGTAGCTGAGTGCTTACATTTGATCCTCAAACAGAAAGGGATAGAGAGATTTCACTTCAAAAGCCGTAAGTCCTTGAAAGGATTCAAGCATCACAGCTTAAAGAATCATCACATGATGCTATGTCTATAGAAGACCGCCACAGAAACCATTCTATGCTTTGAAGGAGGGCATGGGGCATCATGTCCTAGACATGAAAACCCATGAGTTTTCAATTGTTTGTCGGTTTATTTGTTGGTTTATTCATTATTGTGGATATATTTGTATACTCATGATGTGGGGAGAGAGGCATACAAGCCATGACTCTCCAGTGGAGGTCAGGAGACAATGTTGTGGAGTCAATTTAAGGGTTTGCTGGCTAGTTTCATGTCAAATTAACACAAGTTATAGTCATCTGAGAGAGGGGAGCCTCAATTGAGAAAATGTTTCCAGAAGCTTGGGCTGTAGGCGATGTTGTAGGACATTTTCTTAATTAATGGTTGATGTTGGAGGGTAGTACCATTCCTGGGCTAATGGCTCTGAGTTTTACAGGAAAATCATCTGAGCAAGCGATGGGGAGTAAGTCAGGAAGCAGCACTCCTCCATGGCCTCTGCATCATCTCTTGTATATTTGAGTTCATACCTTGGATTATACTGTAATCAAACAAACCCTTTCCTCCCAAAGGGTTTTATATTCTTACTTATATTCTTCTCTTATATTCCTCCTTGCTCTCTTTCAAAGTCATGGCCTCTTTTTTATTAATTGTTGTTGCAATCATATACGTATATACATGTATATTTCTTTGCTCAATCTGTATGATGTTACTTGTATGTACGTTTTCAGGGCTGACCATTTTGCATTGGATGACCAGTTGGTGTGCTCTTCCCTGAAGAACACTATTCTTTCCACTCTCAGCATTCCTAGGTTTCGTGTGTGTGTGTGTGTGTGTGTGTGTGTGTGTAGGATTGGGGCCTCTGGGCTTGCATCTACCCGCTTTGGCTCATCTATTGTTGTTGTCCATGTTCAGACCGCACTTAATCAGTCATGCTGGTGAGACTTTCAGAGTAGCTTCTGACACTACTAGAAGGTGCAATCTCGCATAAATTCCCTGATTATGTGGCTCGTGCAATCTTTTGCCCTCTCTTTCATAAGGTTCCCCTAGCCTCAGGTGTGGGATTTCTTTTGCAGATGTGTCCCTTGGAACTGGGCTCCACAGTTCTGCATTTTCATTGTTAGTAGATTTGTGTAATGTCCTTCATCCTGTACTGGAAACTCCCAGTAGCCAAATACCCAGACCTCGGGCCATCATGAATCTTTGAGAAGAGCCTAGAACCACCATTTTACTAGACCAGTAAAATCTCTAACTACATTCTAAATTTTTGACTTTATATCCACAGAGAAGTAGAGTCCTCACCCCTTATCAAGGAAAATCATAGGATTTTACAGAATTATAGTAAGAATATTATGGTTATCTACACAACTGGAATAACACATCCACTTATAAAAGCCAAAGATGAGTGAATAGATATTTTTCATTTGAGTTAGATATTTATGTCAGAGTTATGAATTTTGTATTGTTGTGAGAGCTGCAGGCCTGCTTTTC
>NC_022025.1:14468696-14470238 GCF_000317375.1 Microtus ochrogaster | reverse complement strand
TCTCAGGCTTTCAGTGGATTCAGTTGTCCACACGTCTGGGCGCCATTCCGTTGAGGGAGCTGTGGGTTGCATTCCGCCACCCAGCTCCTGCCACCGGCTAGCTTTACCCGAAATAACAACACACAAACTGTATTCTTTTAAACACTGTTTAGCCCATTAACTCTAGCCCTTACAGGCTAATTCTCATATCCCAATCAACCCATCTCTAATAATCTGTGTAGCATCAGTCTTACTGGGAAAGATTCAGCATGTCTGACCTGGCAGCTTGCTTCATGGCGTCTGCCCAGGAGAGGGGAGCATGGCCGCTGAGCTCACTTCCTCCTCCTCCCAGCACTCTGTTCTGCTTACTCCTCCCATTTATGTTTTAACCTATGAGGGCCAAGCAGTTTCTTTATTATAATTAACCAATGACCTTCCTCCATCATTGTATAAAACAACCGTTCTGTTCAAAGGAAACTGAATACCTCAACCAGTTGTCTACTTGAACTTCAAACTCTTCACCTGAAGTTATCGACCTTCTAGGCATTGGGAGAATATAAATGTTCCCAGAAAAACAAAGTGGGTTGCTGTAGCTACTGCAGAAGCCTGCAAATCTCCCTCAAACTTATTTTACAATGTCATTTCAAGTATCTAACATCAAAATTTATATGTCACCTTTGAACTTTTTACTCTGTTTCTCTTTCAATCTATACACTTTGGTCTTCTACTACATAATTCATAAGGACATGCATGGGGTGCATTTTAGAATGCATTTCTGATAACACGGGGTGATACAATATGAGCATGTATAACGCATGAGCACCAGGCCTCACACGCAGTTATGTAAGAAATACCAGTCTTCTGCCCCTCTTAAGTTTTCATTTTTAATTCTAAGGCCCACACCAATATGCTCGCAGAAAATTCCAACAGCTACCGAGGAACTTCCCCACGGACCCTCCCTCATACATCATACCTTTACCCTTAAAGGGTACTGAGACCTCAAAAGCTGTCAGAGTACGTGACCTCAAGTTTGAGAAGTACAGAGGAGGATTGTCAGTCATGGTTTATGTAATCATCATGTTCAGACATTTTCTCTGATTTTCAAAGCTCAAACACTCTCAGCTGCTTCTTTGTCATATATAACAAAAGCCAGCAAATTTTAACCCTATGGTTTATCTAGACCACTTCTTTATAATTGGAGGAATTTTGTGTCCAAGCCCTCCTCAAGGCATGCTTGGCATTTTTTTTAGTGCTGCAATTAAAAGTGAGAAGTTTCTAGAATCTGGTGGTTAGAGGCCAAGAATTTTGCTGAAATATGAATGCAAACAGGCATTTTTCCCATTTTCAGCTCCTAATGCCAAACAAACAATTACTCACCCAAATATTAACACTGACAATGTTGAGAAACACTGCTCTAAGCAAGTGAACCTGGCTGCCCTACAAATCATCTAGAGAAGCTGTTGGAGGAATGCGTATTACTGTGGACAACCCAAATAATTCCACCCCAAAATATTTGGAGGTTGCATTATTTACTTTGATGTTGTGATAAAACACTATGACCAG
>NC_022025.1:14458075-14468160 GCF_000317375.1 Microtus ochrogaster | reverse complement strand
AAAAAACAGCTCCATCTGATGTACAGTCATGGTGGAACACCCTGCTTGTAGCAATTTTTTGTGTGTGTGTGAGATTTGGCTGTCTCTTCTCTGAGGCACTAAAGGACATTTTTTTTTCTACTCCAGAATTTTGGAGCTCTGTTTTATTGGAAGGAGCCTCTTTCCTTTTTGCCTCTTGAAATTCATTGTCTTTTCCTTATACCTCTTCCAGTGGGCATGTGCTGTAGTGATACTAGATCCTAATGATTGCCCAGAAGGGCATTTTTCCTGCCTTTTGTTCTCTCTCACAGACAATGAAGCACAGAATCTGCTGCTGAGTTAATAGAAGGAAATGGAGAGGAAATGCTATGGGAGAGGTATGCGTTAACATCTCCAAATATCACTCAAGCGTAAACTTCACCAACACTCCACGACTTCCTGAAAATCGCCGCTGTCACCCTTCACTGAAGCACCTGAATGGGTTCTAATTGGTCTCTTAAAAGAAATTCTTTCCAGGTTTAAAGTTTTAGAGTTTTGTTGAATGGTCATCCGAGTCTCTAATTTCACATTTACAAGTGGTAAGGGACAATTCCAAATGCTCACCTACCATCAGCTCACATTTGATACAGCCAAACCATATTCACTGTTCTGCATCCTAAATGTCTCCGGTTTCTTCCCCACTCCCTCTGTCCATTTCTGAGTTGCCTGAAAGAGGACAACTCTTTTTCCATCATTCAAGGGTAGATTCAGCTCTGACAGATATCTTTCTCTTTCCATGAGTCCAGATTCTAATGTGACCAAGATGTTTCCAATCTTTTTTTTTAATTTTTAATGTGTCTTACTATTTCATCATTCCAATTGCCATAGCTGCCATTTTGGTTCATGATCCTTTTACTTCATGCCTGGCTTTTCTTTTTCTGTCATCTAGGGCCAGAACTTTGTCATGTTCTATTTGTTCCATGTTTGGGATATTGCTGCCATGAGTTCCTGCTTTAATCAAGTCACTGTTCTACTCAAAAGTTTTCAAAACTTTACCTACTGTGTGTTGGGTCGATTCCTCTGTTTTCTTCAACTTCTTTACAAGTTGAGTTGTTTTTTTTGTGTCTACCTTTCCCTCCAGACCCTCAAATCTGCCTGAAGTCACAAGCCTGGCTGTGACTTCAGTATCACTAACACCTGCCGTGGTAGATGATCTGTCATGGAGTTATATCTGAGACCACTGATCATCAAGGCCTCCCAACAAAGGCGGCTTGGGTGTTAGAGGAGTGGAAAGTAGCATCCTGAACTACTGGATGCTAAAGAAAAGAGGGGTAAAGAAAGAAGTTAGCCCTGGGATTACAAAGGCTGAGCAGGCTGGAGAAGATATACCTGAAGATGAAGAGGGCTGAAGATAAGATGATGAATAAGAACGTTGTCTGGAACATTCAGAATGCTGGGTAGGCACCATTTCCTTTTTGCAAAAGTAGATGTTGAGAACTGTGCCAATGAAGTGTTTTAATGCACGCACCAGAAACTGAAAGCTCTGAGACCGCCTCTTCGGTCTCACAGAGAGAAAAGCTGTCTTCACTTAAGTCTCTTAGAGCATTGATAGAGGCAGGTGAACAACTCTACTCTCTTTCTCACAACAGCCAAGAACTGGGGGTATATGCTTCTCTTCATCAAAGTTTCCCTGTCTTGCTACGGTAAAGAACTCCGATAAAAAGAGCTTAGGGAGGAAAGAATTTGTCCCCACTTACACATCCCAGGCCATCACTGAGTGTTTAAGGAAGAAACGAGGGTTGCTTCCACTTACATCACAGGCCACCACTGGGGAGGAAGGGACTGTTTCTGATTACACATCATACATAGGTCATCACTAGGGAGGAAGGGGTTGTTTCTGCTTACATCACAGGCCATTACTGAACAAAGTCAGCATGCGCTCACCCAGAAATTTGAAATGGAAACCATGAAGGAATTTTGGGCTGACAGTGTTGACAGATTTCTGTTTTGCCCAGTCCCACAGCCGTTCAGTCCCAAAGAAACACACAGAGGTCTACATTAATCATAAAATGGTTGGCCTAATAGCTCAGACTTCTGACTAACTCTTTCATCCTTCATTAACCCATAATTCTTGTCTATGTCAACCACTATTAAATGTTTTTCTTTGTAAGATTTGCCATGGTCATGGTGTCTCTTCACAACAACAGAAACTCTAACTAAGACAATGGCTCATGTTGGGGAGGGAACAGCTAGAGTCAAAATCAGACAATAGCACACTGGTGTTCACTCTGTGGATGATGAATCATTCACCACATTGGCATTTTTTGAATAATTACTGTATCAAGTTTGAAAAACAGATTGTAGAGTGAGCTTGATTAGATAAGATCATTTGATTTTTAAGATTCTCATCCCAGCACAAACATTCCATGATTTAATGAGAAAAACCACATTTATTTTTCACAAATAACCAGAATGCCATTCAAAACAGCCATAGATTATGATAAGTTAGCTTCTTGCTATAAAGCCACTATAGATAGATGGCTGTGTTAAGGACTTTATCAATGCATTTAAAGACAACGACAACCGTATGACAAATACTCTATTTGAATTATCATAGCTTTCTACATTATAGACAAGAAACATGAGACACAAAAAAAGTGTAACCACTCAGCAAATGACTTTGCAGCAGGCCAGATTACAGTGCCTAGGATCTTACACTCTGAGCTGTAAACAGTGGGAAATTTTCATTTCCATGGTTTAGAAGTCTCGTGTTCTAAAGAAAGCATCCCCGAGGTGATATGAAATTGGATCTTTCATGACTAGAAGTGACAATTGTATAATCTATATCCAAATTTGGGATACAACCTGTAAAAAAGTTTAAAAAGATGAAGACAGAGAAGGAAAAAAAAAAAACCCAAGCCAAATTCTTTCAGTGTCTGAGCTCAAAAATAAAAAATCAAAACCATTCTTCAAAAGTAGTAAAAGTGTCTGTTTGTGTTACATAAAGCTTTTTAAAAACTTCTCCTCCTGACCCACTAACATCCAATTAAAATTGGGTTAGCCAAATGTTCTTTCAGAGTAATAAAATCAGAAGCAATGTGAGTCTATGATCACGCTCTTTAGAAATAATTAGAGGAGGGTTATTTCCTTTAATTGTAATTATTCTAGATTTTCAGCAAAATGAAAGTGGTTTCAGTAAATGAATTATATGCACAGCAGATGGAAGTCAGACTTTGAGATTCCAGGCTCGGTGGTGCTAAGGGTTACAGTTCTTTTTTAAAATTGCTATTAATAACAGTTCCAAAAGTCAGTAGTTTCTAGGCAGCCTGATACTTGAAGGAATGAACTCACCACTTTAGTAAGTTTTTTTTTTTTCAAAGAACTGGCCCCTGAAAATCGGAGGCCATTACTGTGCCTCCAGTCCATAGAAACTACCTGTAATTTGTTTAACACAGCAATATTTGTCATGCAGTCAGCATTTTAAATCCCTCTGTGTTAGTTCAGCCTAGTGAAACACCTAATGATCTGAACATAAATGTCTCTGATCTTGTTGATTGCTCTGTTAAAACATGATTCAGGAACCTAAGAGCCTATGTGCTTTTCCTTTCTTCATCGTCTGTGCTGCCCCCCACTGTCCTGTTCTCATTATGTGTGTTATTCATGAAAAAGAATATATGCACACAATAATGTATACGCTATACCATGATATATTTAACTTACCACACTTAAATCTGGTTCTCTGTCTGCTTGAAAATGTTTGTGTGTCTGCTGCTCTAGGCCACAAAAGGGAGATTAAAAAGAACTTAAAACTCAGCACACAAACTGACAACTTTTGAGGACATAGGTAAGTTTAACCTGGTTATAATATCCGCACAGCAGAAACATGTTTTGAAGCATCACATGCTACTGTGTTGATACGCACAATTCTTATGCTTTTATAAGCCAGCTAAAAATAAATCCAGCTTAAATTTCACAAAAGAAAGGAAAATAGTCTTGCCTTCAAAGGTACTGGTTTGTTGAGGGTTGGTACAACGGCGGAAGCAATCCCCAGGGACCAGGTGAAAAGAGAAATTAGAAGATTTGGAGCTCCATCTTCCCAGCTTGCTTTGCTTCCCTGGTGCTTCAACCACAAGCTAGCACAAACTTGGTGCCTCAGAGCAGCACAATTTACCTTGTAATTATGAAGGAGAAACTTGTAACATGACTCTTGTTGGACTAGAGTTGTCTGGGGGTTGAATAGGAACTACCCCCACAGGTTCATGCATTGAAGGCTTGGTCCCCAGCTGTTAGGTCTATGCCAGGAAGTTCTGAAACTTTAAGTGGGGGAGCCCAGCTCCAGAACATAGGTCACTGAGGAAAATCCTCAGTGCTTGAAAATTCCTTCCTCTTCCCTACTTCCTGTCTCATATCACACCAAGGTTATGTTATAACTCACTGTGGGCCCCAAATCAGAACTAACTGACCATGGGTCAAACCCTCTGAAAACAAGAGCTGAAAGAAATAATTTCTCTTTTTTGAGTTATTTTCTGGGGTATCTGGTCACAGAAAGACTGAAAACTTAAACAAAAATCAAAGTGTTAACAAGCTTGCTTGCATGCCATCTAGAAGTCCAGGGAAGGACCGATTTTCTTGTCTGTTTCAGTTTCCAGAACTTTCAGCATTCCTTGGCTCTTGACCCCCTTTCATCTTCAAAGCCAGCCATCACAGTGTTCCAATATCTGTCCCTGCTTCTCTCTTTGATTTTATCTATCTTGCCTCCCCTTTCATTTATAGTTTTTTTTATACCGAATGCCTTTGAAAAGTACAAGGTAATTTCCCATCTCAACATTGGTAATTTAATAGCATCTACAAAGACTTCTTGCCTTGATAAGGAAGTGTATGTATAGGTTCTGGGGATTTAGACACCGACATACTTGAGAGTTCTCTGCCTACCAGTTTCTTAGTCATCTTAGCCTCCCCAAGAGCCACCTTGGTCCTTGATAAGAGAACACAACTTATTTAGGGGGAAGGTGGCATCTCTTGATCTTAGCAGGGTCAGGCGCCCATCCAACCCCAGGAGTTGTCACCATGGGGTTGGAAAAAAGACAAACAAAGAGGAAGAAATACAACCGGCCTTCTGATTTAGTGTCACAGAGCCAAGGGAAGCAATAACCTGGCCCCAGATTCCTTATTATATCAGGAAAATAGTACCTTTCTAGTCAGTATGCTTGGATTATGTTCTGTTGTACCTCTATGAAGAGTACTCATTTATGTTCATCTCTTTTCTTTCAATAAGCTGAGTGTTCATTAACGTCAAGAAAAACAAATTCCAGTTTTTTAAAAAAAAATGAGAGGTTATAATTTTTGGGATCAGGTTATTAATGATTGCATTGTCCATCTTGCTGCTCAATTTTTATGTCTCCCCACTAATTTTCATGTTTTAGAATCTCAGTCCCTAATATTATGTGGTATTAGGAGGTGAGTCCTTAAGAAGCTATCGGGCTATGAGGATGTAGCCCACGGAAATGGGATTAATGTCCTTATAGGAAACATAAATTTAACTTTGTTTTCTTTGCTGTATGTTTGGTGTAGATATAAGAAGACTATCCAAAAAAGGCCTGGGGATTGGGTAGGACCCTGTCCAAGATGCTAACCATGCCAGCATTCTGACCTGTTTCCAGCTTTTAAAACTATGAGCAAGAACTAGAGTTTCCAGCCTCTAAAACTGTGAGCAATCACTACTTACTTAAATCACCTAGTGTATGGTATTTTTGTTGATGCAATCCAAATAGACTACTTTTTTTGTTCCTCCTCACCCCATCCCTCTTCCACCTGCGTTCTCTGATGAAACAGACTTTCACAGTCTGATCTAATCTGGTGAAGATGAAGGAATTTAATGTGCCAAGAAGGCCACGAGTCTCTCAGCCCAAGTCCCCGGCAGCACGTCAATTTTGACACCCTGAGTGAGTGTGAAGACAGATTTCCCCAGTGAAATCTAAAGTTGGCTACAGGGCTTGAAAACGCCTTAATTTAGCCAGTGAGAACTAGATAAGCTCCATAAACTCATGACCTTTGGGAGTTGTCACACTTTGATAAATGTTTGTTCAAGCCATTAAGTTTGTGGGTGATTTGCTATGGAGTCGTAGATAACAAATTTGTTATCCAGTAAAGATGTGTTGAAATGTGAAGAATACGTAAAAGGCAGACGTGGGATAATGATGAGGAGAAATGCTGGGAAATTCTCCATGGAAACGGAAGTGTACGAGCTGTGAGCTAAGGAATGAACAAGATAAATAAAGTACACTCGACAAAGAAATCTGTGTACAAGGTGGGGCGAATGCTAAGACAGGTGAGCTAGAAATTTACCAGCAGATTGCTACGCAAGTCATTTACGAAAGGAAGATGGAGAAAAGGTGAGTCACCAGAGTGAGGGGAGCATGCTGAGAGCGTTGCTCTCTACACAGCGGGGAGCAGGGAAGGCTTTCCAAGTACTGAGGATGCACCAGTGATAGCTACAGAGGACGACGGAATGGAGGTGGGAAGGGAAATGACTGGAGGCAGACCCACTAATTAGAAGACTAATGAAAGTTACAGAGAATAGATTGAGACAGCCCAAACTACCATGAAGAAGGTAGACAATTCAGGAGGCAGTTGATTTAAACGATTCTAGGACAACGAGACCCCTGGTGATAGTAAGGACAAGGTTTACCTACTGGGTGAGTGACAGGCCTTGAGGGATGCTATGTTTTCATAGAAACAGGATAAGGGTTGAGCTAGAGACGTGAATTAAGGCACTTTCAACACAAAGGTGAGAAGTAAGGAAGAGGGAGCATTTGATAAGCACATGCCTTGTAGCAAGCCTGAGAGCGTCTCTAAACTTACGGCCTCACATTCATTCCTTATGAGGAGTTATACTAAATCAGCCTTATTGAGGACAAGAGAGCAGAGAGTCAGAGAAGGCGCCTGGGGTCACACTGTTAAGAAGAAGTAAAACCAACAAGTAAACCAAAGTGCTTGTCCCAACCCTACCCTATATCTACTTCCCATAGTGTCCTGAGTAAATAACCAAAGAGGATGATGATGGAATCCTAGGCAATGGGATTGAGAGAGAAGAGTGGAGGATGGCAACATCTGAAGAGAAGGCAATAATGTGGTACTAAGTTGGCAATGCTTGGGGCAATAGTTGAGTAACTATACAGAAGCCATCTATTTAGTCAACTCCTTCCCAAAAAATGTTGCTATGAAAAGAAAGAGAAAGATGGAGAGATGCATGAGGGTGCCCAGTGCTCAGAAGCAGGGGGTAGATTCTGAACAGGAACCATTGTTGAAGGGAGAAAGTGGGTTAGATTACAGGAGAACACTCAGTTTTATGAGCTATGAATGCCCCTACCACATTCTCCAAATTTAGTGTCTTCTCTATGTGACTAGTGATGATTCTGCTTTTACTGTCTGAAAGGCATTTACATTTTTGGTTCTATTATTCCTTATGTTCTTGCAGATTTGATATCTCTAAACTCTGTTTAAAACTTTGCTCCTGAAGGGCTGGGGTTGGGGAATATTATTTTAAGGTGGGTTACTTTTATTTATGCTGCATTTGTTTAACTCTGTGAAACTGTGATCCTTTGCCTGTCTAAAACACCTGATGGTCTAATAAAGAGCTGAACAGCCAATAGCAAGGCAAGAGCAAGGACAGGTGGGGCTGGCAGGCAGAGAGAATAAATACTAGGAGAAACGAGGAAGCAGAAGAACAGATGAGCAAGAGAACAAGAAGAGGAGGACATCATGGGCCAGCTACCCAGCTACAGAGCAAGACACAGAGAAGGAAGTAAAGAAGGTATACAGAAATAAAGATGAAAGTCTAGAGGCTAAAGGTTAATTAAAGATTAATTAAAAAGAGAAGAAACAAGACAAGCTAAGGCCAGGCATTCATAACTACGAATAAGCCTCCAGGTGTGATTTATTTGGTAGCTGGGTGGGTGGGTTTCCCCAAAAGACAAAAGAGTAAAACATCATCCAACAGACTGGTAACATTTCAAAAGAAGCCCTAATAACATCATGTATGCTAACATCTCTACAGCCCTCCCCTCTGCTGAGTTTTAGCTCTTTCCTGTTTTCTTCCACCCAGAGATATTAGGAATTTGGAGATGATCACGTTCCTGTTCATGTCTGCCTAGCACTTGGCATGTCTGTTCACCTAGTGAGTATATAATAGATGTGCTAATGTACAGGTCTCTATAATCCTCTTGATGAAGACTTATTTTTCTGACAGAAGAGGAAACACTCTAACTTTGTATTTACTCCCTACGATCTCCATCCTCTGAGTGAGACTGCACCGTTATATCAGAAATCCTTTATTGGATTTCTATCGTGTAAAATGGTTATAGTGACATCTGAACAGGCTGTGATTTAGGCATAAACAGTATCTCTAGAAAAAATTCCTGAATCTTCTCTTCTTCAGGCTTCGGAGATGTGCTTTTATCAGCGTGGAGGAACAGGGTCGTTTTCAATTCTGTTTGTATCAGAAAGTTATTTGTAAGCAGTCATTACCAAAAAGAATGAATTAAATAATAACATTGTGATGGCAAACTGATCAAGAAATTTGACCCGGAGATAAATCCGTTAATGTGTTTCTAATTTTAGAATTCTATCAGATGAGAGCAGCTGTGAGTAAAACGATATTTCAGCTCAGCATAAACTGAACCCTAGCTTTCCTTTTTTCATCTCTATCTGAAGACCTAATCTACTGTTTAAATTTTAAAATGATATAATAGGCATATAGTCCGCATGTATAGGACGATCGAGCCAGCTTGAGAATACAGAGGAAGCTTACAGCATGAGGGAAGAAAGGCATATTCAGTTATCCACATAAGCATCTTTTGGTATAGTGATGGAGTTATTTCTTTTCATTTATGACTTGGTACAGCTGCTTTCTATTGGGTAGCTACAGCATCTCCACCCCTAAAGAAACTGCCCTTGTCTTGGGTATCCCTTAGTCTTTGGGAGCCATGAACACAAACATCAAAGAATGACGTGGTCAGAAGGTTTGCTGAGCATTTAGATTCAGGATCAGATTAAATAACTGTAAGATTCCTGCTGCCCTGGACTAAAAGATACACTATGAGGGACATCCTTCACACTTTCTTCTACTTTTGTCACTGGGTAGATACTCAAGTCCTCTCAAGCCTAGGGCAGGAGCATGAGGGATGAGGGCTGCATCTGAGAAGTCCTGAAGAACATTTTTGCTACGTTGTAAATTTTCATTGCTGTAGTATTTAGAGGCTGCGTGCCTGAGGGGATTGTCCATCAGCAGAGACATAAAGCAGCAGTCTTGGCTGCATACGATCAATAAATATCCCTCGGCCCTTCCATGAATAGCAGAGATGGTGACCTCAGTGTCACAGCAAAGTTCTAATTTGGATAATTACATTCTGCTTCTCTCTGTTGCTCTTGTGGCTTAAAAAGAAAATTGAATTCTTCATTTTTGCTCGTCAACTGCTGCTTAAGTTGTACTGCTGTGAGGTGATGCTGTGAGCCGCTAAACAGCCGCGGAGCCCTGCTTTGGAGGTGGCTGTTTTTTAATTGAATTTTACTTTAATTGACTTGAACGTACTACATAGGTCTAAACCTGCTTGCAAAATGCTTTCAAGTCTATTTGGATAAAGAGATTCATATAAATATCAAAACACAATAATTACATTTTGGAAAGATGTTTGGAGGATATACTTTTCTTACAAGATATTTTGGAAAAATTGAGACTAATAAAACAATAAAAAGTTCATATTAGTGCTTTTCTTTACAAAACCAAGAGACTTCAATTAACAATACAGTCAGTCAGTGAGTATGTTCTTAACACCTGCTGTGCAGATTGGGATTCAGGCTTCTTGTAAAGAGACACTACACAAGGTTTTCCCACAAGAGGTCAGACCTTCCCCAGGAAGGTAAGTGGTAAGATAAAAAACAAAACAAACAAACAAACAAAAACAGAAAATGGAGACAGGTTGGGAATACCAGACATTCTTCTATCGAAAGTGTCCCTGGTAAAATTCAAGATCCCTTGAACTGTACATTTATGTCTTGAAAGAATTTCTAAACTGTCATGTGATCTTACAGGCACCCATGGGTTATATCCTAAATCAAGTAGACAGTGG
>NC_022025.1:14455109-14456651 GCF_000317375.1 Microtus ochrogaster | reverse complement strand
GAGAAAAGACAGCAGCTGCACTTTAAATACAGAAAGGATGGTACTTGGGTTACTACAGTGTTTGTGGGTAGAAGAGAGGCAGTGTGTCCTGTGGGAATGCAAGGCTGATGAATTCTGGGAGGTTGGCACTCAATAAAGGCAATGTAAGGAAAGTGAAGACTAGCTAAAAGGAATCAAGAAGAAAGAAAACCAAGGATTAATTTGTCCCATCAGCCGTGGGGCCTTGGAAAGAAGAATTGAGGGTTGGTTCGTAGAGCATTGAATCCTTTTAAGGACAGAAAATGACTTAGGACAATTTTTCTACCAGGAAGAAAATACTGTGAAAAGTGCAGATTAGTCACTGTAAACCCGAAAATAACATCAAAGGGCCGCTGAGCCCTTGGAGAGGTGGAGAAGGCTATAGCAGGGGAGTTTGAATAAAAAATGATACAGATAGTCTTAAAAATTACATAACCTTGAGGTGAATTTAGAGGCCGTCATGCCAAAACTCTCCTTCAGAAAGTATGTTAACAGTATCATCTCGGTAACAATTATCTGAGGAATCAACCAATAGATACTAAAGGGATTTTCCATCATTCTGCTGGACCTGGGCACCCAAATGTTGTCCTCCTCAGCAGTATGGCCCACTCTCAAAATTCTGAATACAATTACTACATTGGTTTCACAACCCACGAATGGGTTTTGATCTCTTAAGTTTAAAGAGTGTTCTTTAGGATTTGCAGTGATTCACATACTCTTGAAGTATGGCGAAGTTTTATTGTGCTCTGATATCCCCAGAGACCATGCTGGACAGCAATGAGTCTGATGGAAAAGAATAAACCAACTGAAAGATTAAGGAAAAACAATCTCTCTGAACAAACAGCTACACATCAGCTCCACTCCCCAAGCCTACAGTCTAGAGGGTAAGAAAAGAAAGAATTTGATAAGCAAGGAAGTATAGGAAGGAAAGTAGGGAAGGAGAAAGCTTTAAAGGGGACACAAAGGTGGTTCCAGACCATCTCTGATAGGGTAGCTCTCACCCAAGCCTGACCAGCACAAGGTCATGTTGCTGGAATCAATTAAGTAGGGATTACTTCTGAAAGCAGCAGGGGCATGTGGTCTTTTGGTATTGTGCCAGGTGCTTATTTGAATTGCTGATGGTCCCTAATGAACATCTTATTTGAATTACTGATGAGGTCGGATCTAATTTTGGTATGTCAGGAGTTCAGAGGTTTAAAGAAGTCCGTCTTGGGAGAAAAGAATATGTGTTCCTTAAAGTATTAAACATCTGCTATGAAGCTCTTCATTCATCTTGATTCCTGTCCTTACTGTATTCTTCTGAAGGATCTCATTCTGTCCTCAGGCCGTCCATCAAGAGATGAAGACCTTAGAGAGAGTAGAGAGTGTTGGCCTTTGTTGGGCTTCGTGGGACAGGAAGTGAAGCCCAGTGTAACTTCCTGAGCCTAGCTCAAGTTTGGTGACCTGTCTTTGGCCATAACTTCAGCATATGAATGACTCAGCATGATCCAACCTAAGACTGCCTCTGCCCAGCCACTGCTAACA
>NC_022025.1:14452368-14454089 GCF_000317375.1 Microtus ochrogaster | reverse complement strand
TCCAGAGGACCCAAGTTCAGTTCACAGCCCCCACCCGTGGCAGCTCCCAAATGTAGGCAACTACGGTCTTCTGACTTCAGTGATGACCAGGTATGCACATAGTACATAGACATCCATGCAAGCAAAACACCCATACATATAAAAAGAAAAAGAAGGTGTCAAGGAAGGGAGAGAGCAGTAATGACTGGTTGATTTACAGACTGAAGTAAGCACGCATAAGAAGAGTGTACAGTGAGGATATCAGTGTAAAAGAAACGGAAGGTTCTTCAAAGGGCTATCACCGTACCAGTCCAGTTCCATCATGTCTTGGTTCATGTTAGTCTCTGATGGCCTGGGCTGAGTTACCCCACGGACATCAGGATATCCTTTTTGCTAAGGAATTGCAGGATGTCTTAATTATTCTACCCAACAAGCCTGTGCCCAGAGAGAGGCATAGAATACTCTAGAGCAGCGGCTCTCAACCTTCGTAATGCTGCGACCCTTTAACACACTTCCTCATGCTGTGGTGACCCCAACCATGAAATTATCTCGCCGCTACTTCATAATTGTAATTTTGCTACTGTTCTAAATTGTAATATAATAGCTGATATACAGGATATCGGATATATAACCCCTCCCCAAAGGAGTGACAACCCACAGGTTGAGAACCACTGCTCTAGAGCAAAACTGGGGCATAGCTGATGGAATAATGTCTGGACCTGGACCCTCGGCAGAGAAGTACCATAGCATCTCAGCCTTCAGTGAACCATGGTAATGAGGAAGACAGCTATGGGGATTCTTAAGCGGTCAGTTGACACGGGATCTACACACGTCTCAAACCCAAGGGAAATGCAACTGAGTGTTCACATTCATTTGCTGGCCTGAATTTGTAATTTAAATTAAACAGTATTTGGATGGAAGACATACAACTTCATTGGGCTGTCTTAAAAAAAGAACATCAAAGAAGCTCTTTGTAAATAAATCATACTGCTGTAAGTGTTACATAAATCTTGAAGGACTGTAATGGCTATTTAATATGCAAGTGAGTTAAGGTAAAATTGATAGCAAATGCTGGGACATTGCTGAATACATATTTATATACAAATATATATATACAAATATATATTTATATACAAATATATATATATACTTTCTTTTATAATTTTGAGAAGCAAAGAGGTTGATTTCCATTTCCATAACTTTGGGAGTTATAGAACATCTCTATCTATTTTTCCCTCATCATCTACCATGTGATCTTGTATTTTGAACAAACACCCAACGTAAATTTAGCTTTCCCCAGAACAAACATGGATCTTTGCTGAGAATACTAGCTTATTTAAAAAGCAATAGACTACAGATTGCTTAAAGATAAAATATTCCTGTAACGTCACAGTAAACACATATACCGCTTGAAATCCATCTCTTTATAAGTTTAAGAAACACATTATAGGCACCAGCATCTAAACACAAATGTTTACATTAGTGCCACTGGCTTCTGCAGTTGCTGTATCCTCCATGTCTGTATCTAGCTCTGGCTGAGAATGTTCTTTTGATCCAGTGTACGCGACAGAAGCTGCTCTTTGGAGAGGTTGAACCATGTTCCTTGCCACATGATCTATCTTTACTAAACACTAAGATCTTCTAATTGCCACTCACTTTATGGTTCCTGGTGCTCTTTTCCAATAAGCTACTGCTTTTGTGTGAAGAGTATGAAAAACTTTGTTGTTCTTGTTTTGTTTTTT
>NC_022025.1:14446056-14451393 GCF_000317375.1 Microtus ochrogaster | reverse complement strand
AAAAAAAAAAAAAAAAAAAAAAAAGAAGAACAATTATCAAGTAAAGGTACGTTCATAATCTACTGAATTTCAATTAATTTGTGTCTGGTAAATTTAAAGAAAATACTGCATAATTTATCCTATCTTAGTAAATCCAAAATTTTACACCTAACTTACTTTCTATCATATCTAAGGAAAACTGCAACTGTATCTAGTTTTCAACTCCATCAAAGGCACCAGAGGATATAATATTATTTAAGTAAACAGTGCATTGCGAACAACTTCCAAAAATCTCCAGAATGACAGAGACATCTAACTGCCTGGACAGTCACCCAAAGTTCCTTTGCAACGTTGGGGCACCCATCTTCAACCTATAGGCCCAGAGTTTCTGGCAGACTTTTCAATGAAGTAGAAAATTTGAAAGACTGTCCTACCTTTATTGGCAGTTTGCCAGTCACTTTCTCTTGTGTCCTGCAGAATGTCTGGCAGTTTCTTCTGGGAAACAGGAACCCAGAAAGACCATCCCGCCTTGTTTTGGCCAAGTTTAAAAGCCACTTTCCTGTGGGTTCTGCTTGTCCAGTTTATACAACATACTGCCAAGCAGTCCAGGCAAGAGCAGCTTCTTGCCCAAATGTTTAGCCTTGCCACATTGAAAGCAAACTCCCAAAGGAGTTTCTTCGATGCCCATCATCTCCAAAGTAAATTGGTTCTGCCAGGAGCAGATGTGTCTCATCGTCATGAAAAATCCTAACAAAACATTTTAAATGTCATATTCTGTAGGTCTTTGAGAGGGTTGAAGACCATTTTTCTATCTGAAATATATCTCTATATGATCTGGTAAACATACCTAGTCTATCTACAAATTTGGTTGTTATAGATGACTAACTGACCTGTGTTTCTTGATTGTTTTAAATAGTTAATATAGTTTTCAAAACTAGAATTTTACTCACATTTTAAAACGAACTACCTAGGTACAATATATCAAACAACAGCAGAAACATATATACAATATGTTGCAACAAAATAACCTTAAATCGGTATTAATATATAAAAGACCTTTTTTTTTTTTTTTGGTTTTTTGAGACAGGGTTTCTCTGTGGTTTTGGAGCCTGTCCTGGAACTAGCTCTGTAGACCAGGCTGGTCTCGAACTCACAGAGATCCACCTGCCTCTGACTCCCGAGTGCTGGGATTAAAGGCATGCGCCACCACTGCCCGGCTATATAAAAGACCTTTAGATAACAGTAAAAACATAGATACAGTATAACAAAATTGACTTTGAATATGTATCCGTATGCCAAAATCCGTGCCAATGCAAAATGTCTGAGATTAATAGTTACCTTTTTATCCTCTTTTTCTTTATTCCCCTAAATTATAACAAATATCCATGACCCACACAATAACCAAAAATCACTCACACTCCCTTTTCTCTTGGGAATGTAAGCCCAGTTCTCTCCCTACCACTTCCTGCTGACTTTAGACAAAAGCATCCCCAGTTGTCCCTGAGAAAAATTTGAGATAATGACCAAGTCCTGGGAGGCCCAGTGGTAACCTTTGTTGATAGATATCACCTGTCAAGTTTCAGGAGTTTCTCCCTTGATCAAAGCAAACCCATATCCACCTGGGATGAATCCATAGCCTCTTGTGTCCCGTGGAAACAAAAGCAAAAGCGCTTCAAAGCATTTTTAATTTGTATCTGACAAATACATTTTTTTTTTTTTTACTTTTTTAAAGTAAAGGCTTTCTTATTTTGTAGAGCTAAGGAATTCCTAAAATATCTAGGCTGGTTTATTTCCACAGCCCCTCTTTCAAGTCCATGTCTCTCAGCAACTGTCCTTTGCTTTTCAGTAATCAAAACACTCAAACTCAACACAATACTACACCGGATTCAGACTCCCTGTGTGTTTCACAACTTCACATGTTTTTTTTTTCTTTTATATTACATTTACTGTCTCTTTAAAGACTTTATTTTAACTACGCATCTCCAGTCTTTTTTGACCACGTGAGCAAAACTGTTAAGATACACCTAGATCCCCCACAGGCTCTAGCAGCTGGCTCTACCCACTCTCAGGTTGGGTCATGAAAGCCAAGCCTAAATCCTGGTTGAAGATACATAACCAATAACCGCATTCAGCTTTCCTAGAGCTCTAAAATGTCGATGCTTAGCTGGGCGGTGGTGGGGCACGCCTTTAATCCCAGCACTCGGGAGGCAGATCTCTGTGAGTTCGAGGTCAGCCTGGTCTGCAAGAGCTAGTTCCAGGATAGGCTCTAGAGTTACAGAGAAACCCTGTGTCAAAAAACCAAAAAGTCGATGCTTGCACTGTGGCAAGCATTTTAACTTCCATTTTTGTTCCTACTTAATGTACTGGCTGCTCAAGGGATTGCCTGCAGGCCAAAACTCTTAAAGGGGCCGTGCACTTTTTTTTTTTAAGCTTTCTCAGGCTCTACATAAAAATTCGGGCACACGTAGGTATGCCAAAATGTTGTGTGATGTTTTATTCTTTTGGCTTTTTGAGAGGCCCACCACCGAGCTCCCAAATAAATCTTACACGGTGGCTTATACTTAGTTATAAATGCTTGACCTTAGTCTGACTTCCTTCTTGCCTGCTTTTCTTAACTAATTGTCCCGAACACCTTTTGCCTCTGGGTTTTTTCCTTTTCTTACTTCTCTAATCTTTCCTTCTTACTCTGTGGCTGGGTGGGTGACTGGGTGACTGGCTCTGGCATTCCTCTCTCCTTGTTCTCCTGTTCCTCCGCTTCTGCATTTCTCCTTCTGTTTATCCTCTCTGCCTGCCTGCCAGTCCTGCCTACCCTTGCTCCTGCCTCACTATTGGCCATTAAGGTCTTTATTAAATGATTTATTAAATGTTTTAGAGAGGCCAAAAAAAAAATCACAGCTTCACAGAGTTAAGCAAATGCAGCATAAACAAAAGTCACACATCTTAAAATCATATTCCCCAGCATAGCACATTCCAAGACTAGCTTGCAGTCGTGTATTGAGGGATCTAAGAAGACCATGCACTTTCTGTAAGTGGAACCAAGTGTTTTAGTAAATCATTCATTCGCTTGCTTTTGGCAACTTGACAATTCCCTGACAGAAAGCCAACTTCACTGAAAACTGGACTTGTTTATTTACATAATGAGTTTCATGCCTCTTTCCGGTTTCAATTCCCCTTGAAAATCTGCCAGTATAAATGAATGGAGATGAGTATATTTGTGTACACACTGTCTCCCTACAACCCTAGGAAAGCCTACACGTATCTGAATAGACTGTTTTGTGAGAGCCACAGAAATACCAGCATCTTGAGTTTGTCTTATTACCAATAATGAATGAACCAAACATAAACTTCCCAGTTATTCCCATAAGAATGGGCTGTAGTTCAAGTTGCTCACCTTGCTCAGACATTGTAATAACCATGGGTACTTGCTGTATCATAAAAAATCGATTCTAATATTTATATGGCCCTCTTGCTTTTGGTTTTACAACTGAGAAACTGAGAGAGGTGTATCTGCTTCCTCTTCCGGGCAATCTTATTCATGTGACACGCCTCTAACATGTCGATGGTAAAGGTTTCATTTGATTTTCCCAGATGAAATGCTGCATTTTTTTATGACTTGAGTTTCATTTTTTAAAAAAAGAAAGATGATTTCCATATCTCTTAGGTGTTCATTCCTCAGTAAGATTGAGGAACAAGCTTGCACAGGGAATCGCCAATGGCTTATCATATACCATACTGTAATCGAACCATTGTTAGGGGCTGTAGGTCATCTCTTGAGCTTCAGCAAGGCTACTTATCAGGAAAACCAATATCTTTCTGTCTCAACCAGCCTTACTGAGAACTACAACTTGATTGTCTTACCCGAAGTGATCTTGTGTGAGACTTAATTTTTTTCCCCTTAGGTTCATAGCAACAACTTCAGCTGCTGTGGCTCACAGCACTACCCACCAGGTCATTACACCCACTGCTATGTAGAACAAAAGGAGAATTTCAGTACAGGGCCTAAAGAGCAGGGATCTCTAATTCATGAAAGGAGTATCTGCTGTCTGATTCTTTCTCTTAGACATCGAAAAGTAACTTCAATTTTCTCCCTCCTGGACATATTTTATTATTCCTTCTGTCGGGCCCTTCTAATTTATATGACTGTCAACCCCAAAATAAAATAACTGGTCAGATAAATTGCTACATATACCAATGTTGTATGGCAGGTGGTATCTTTATTTCTCTTTTCATCTGTCCAAGGGCCTGGCCCAGAGTTTCCACTGTCTGTTCTGAGGAAATACCCCTTTATACTCAGATACTCTAGTTTAGATTCTGCTACATCGTTATATAAAATCTGACTAAGAAACAGGATAAAACTCCCACAAAATGTAAAATTCATCCTTGCTTGTTGACTACCATTTGAAATTTATTTCACGGGGGTCAAAGTTTTCACAGTTGTAAACCAGGGGCTAACATATACTTTGTTGTTTAAGATAGTTCAGCTGCAGCTGTTTCTGGGTGTTGATCAACGGGGACACTCAAGTAACATGGTAGTAAGACTAACACAAGAGGAATCTTTGTCAGTTAGACTATAGAAAGTTTCTCATCATATCATGAACCATGCTGAAGAACTATACCAAAAGAAAAAAAAAGTACAAAAATCAGCGCAGTACTCCAGAAGAAAATAATTCCTATCAAAGAAATCATCTTGGCCAGTGGCCTGGTCTATTACAATACACCTACAAAGGAGAATGGAAAGAGAAGAGAAAAACAAGCTATAATTTATCTGAAAATCAAGATAAAGGAGGAAATGTGGAACATATAATAAGGTAGAATATTCATTGGGAACTGTAATGGTGATTGGATACAAAATTGAGTTCAATAAAGAATGGTTATATTAAAATACACTTCTTGAATTAAACAGAGTCTGGTGGAACATGGAAATACTATATATTTATATTGGTGGCACTGGGTTTTAAATAAGTATTTGATGAAATTTTTTTTCCATAACAGCCTCATGGGTAGATTGTTGATGGGACAACAATAATGGTGAGTCATAGGAGATCATGCAACCATGGTTGGTTCCAAGAGTACATCATGTGGGCCAGTCCACTCCCTGAGAGATTCTTAAGACACGGTGTTGTTGTTGGGGGAAGCTGCTCGTTCATTTCCCTGCTGCTTAGACATGAAGTAATGACTCAGAAACTATATCACTTGCAATACTTTTTGGCCAATAGATTAAGCATATTGCTAGCTATCTCTTATATCTTACACTAACCCATTTGCATTTACCTGTGTACCACCAAAAGGTTGTAGGCGATGGGCAAAGTTTTGGCAGACTCCAGCAGAGGCATCTGTCCCCAAAAGGGGCTATATTGT
>NC_022025.1:14438226-14445956 GCF_000317375.1 Microtus ochrogaster | reverse complement strand
TATATATATATATCTTATAGCCTGGCAATATTCTGTTAAGCCATTGGCCAAAAGTAGCTTCTTTATTAACCAATAAAAGCAACACCTATACAAAAAGATTTCCCATACCATTTCCCCTTTTCTGTTTAAATAAAAAGGAAGGTCTTAACTTTCACATAGTAAAATTACATATAACAAAACAGGTATCAAGCAAGAATTAAAGTTACAACATTTATATCTACTTTATCTTTTATCATAACTAAGGAAAACAAAATTATAGCTAACTATTCTTCAACTCCTTCAAAAACTCCAGAAGGATATAATGTTACCTAAATAAACAGGAAGCGCATTGCAAGCAACTCCCAAATCTCCAGAATTGGCAGAGACATCTTGCTGCCTGGACAGTCACCCAAAGTTCTTCTGTATCATTACAGTGTTCATCTTCAGCCTACTGGCCCATAGTATCTGGCAGACTTTCTCATGAAGCAGGAAATTTCAAAGACAGTCCCACCTATATTGACAGTTTGTGTCCTGAAGAATGTCTGGCAGACTCTTTCATGAAGCAGGAACCGTGAAGGATCCTCTCACCTTTAGGCAAGTTCAATAGTCATTTTTCTAAGGGTCCTACATGTCCAGTTCATACAGCATAACATCAAGCAGTCCAGGCAAGAGCAGTTTCTTGCCCAAATGGCTAACAAACTCCTTTGATGCCCCATCATTATCTTAAAGGAGATTGGTGCTGCCAGGAGCAGATGTGTCTCATTGTCATGAAAACTCCTAAATTATTAAAACATTTTAAATGCCATATTCTGAAGGTCTCTGAAAGATTTGAAATATACTTATCTAACTGAAATATATATATCTATGTATCTAGAAGACCTAACTAATGTGACTAGAAGCTTGACTGTTATAGATGATTATCTATTAACCTATATTTCTTAATTATACATTACATTTTTAAGTGAGCTGCACAAATACAATACCTTAGTCAAGAGCAGAAATATACATATATAACAAAATTGACCTTAAATTTGTATCAATAGACCAAGATGCATACCAATATAAATCTCTATATAATTTCCCCCTTTAAATGTAACAAACATTGATAAAAAGTCATTTAGGGAATTTTGGTATAGTTCTCTCCAAACTGCTTCTACTTTTTGTTGGGTGAAGTATTTTCTTTTTGGGGTGGTTCACAGAGACCTTTCAGGGGTTCTTGGTTTATCAAACCACAGTAGTCTGGAATGAATCCACAGGTTCTCATCTTCTATGGTAACAAAAGTAGAACCTCTTTTCCAAAGCAACATATCCTTAAACCCAAATTTTGAAGTCAGGATACCTTTAAAATATATATATATATGTTGGTTTGGCTTAGCAGCCCATACAATGAAATGTTTCTCTGTACTTAGCTCCTTCACCATCAAAAAATTGAAAGAAAACACAATAATATACATAATTCAGACTCTTTGTGTATATTCTATCTCTATATGCCTATTTTTCTTACTCTTTTTAATCTATGATCCTCTGTACTCTATCTCTTTAAAGACTTTGTTTTGTTTTTTAAAAGTTGATTTACTTCTTTTTATAACTCTCTATAATCTTTTTCTTCTTTCTCCCAAGCCTATGTACATTTATCTAACACTGTGATCTGTTTAGAGGTTCTATTTTATCTGAATCTGTCTTTGTTATGTATCTCTAATCCTTTTCTGACCCGGACTACTTCTTAAAATGCTAAGTGGCATGGCTAGAACTAAGGCTGCTTTGCCTTTTTGGCTCTGCCCAATCCAACATGGCAGAGGTCTGTTCACTCCCTCTGAGACTGCCAGGTGGGAGCCATCCTCACCACCTCAACTCTGGGTAACACCATGTAGCATATAAATCCTTTTTATCTGAGTAAAGGCTAAATCTGTCGTGCAGTGTACTATGTAGACTGGAAATAGGTCTGTCTATGTGGCAGGAATATAACATGCTCTTCTGCCTGTGCACTCCTAGCAGACAAGATCAGGAGCTTGCTCAAGCGGAGGTGTTGAGTGGCAGGCATGCTTTCAGCTACTTTCCTTTTAATCCTGAACAGGCATACAATCACCCTGGCCACGTGGTGCCCCTGTCATTTGGGCACCAATCTGTTGGGGAAAGCTGCTCATTCATTTCCCAGCCACTACTACCTGAAATAATCACTCAAAAACTATATTATTTGCAATATTGTTTGGCCAATAGCTTAAGCATATTGCTAGCTATCTCTTATATCTTAAACTAACCCATCTCCACTAATCTGTGCATCACCATGAGGTTGTGGTTTACTGGCAAACTTTTAGCAGGCACCAACAGAGGCATCTGTCCCCAATGGTGGCTATATGGGTTCTCACTGACTCAGCCTTCTTTCTCTATATTTATGTTTTCCAGACTGGCTATATTCTGTTAAGCCATTGGCTGAAAGCAGCTTCTTTATTAACCAATAAAAGCAACACATATACAGAAGGACTTCCCACACCACATTGTGATGGGGTGGCCCCTTCAGTAATGTGGGGAAAAAAAAACTTTATTTCATCCAGTTCAAGAATTTGGAGCTGGAGATGGTCAGTGGTAGCGTATTTGTCTACCATTGGTTTTATGTCTGGGACACTTGGTTTATTACCCAGTAGAAATAAACAAACAAAATCTTTAGCAAAGTTCCAGAAATTAAAAGCTTTTCTATTTCAAATGTTATAATTAAGAATGTTGACTCATGCAACAGAAGATAATTATGAAACATTTACATTTCTACAATTCAATATCTCAACATAAACTATAATATTTAGCTTCCCACCCATATGGTGAAATGTAATACAAATAAGAGGTGGTTCCTGTATTTATCATTTAAAAACATTCCTTAGAAGTATGACCTGGAAGCAGGCCATTTAGCATTCAGGAGAACCCTTCACGTGAGTGAGCTTTAAGCATTATGACGAAATGACTATGACCTGAAACATCTCACAGGTCATCAATCTGTTTTTGGAAAATAAAAGAAAGCAGAAAGATTGTAAGGATCACAACACGGAGAAAAGTGCTTTGAGATGCTGTATTTTGGACATGACTTGACCATTGTAAGCAATCATGAATACACACTACCTACATACCTAACACAGTGGGGGCAGGACATGCACAGCTGAGTATCATGGTCATGAGACCAATAGTGTCTTGACTTTTAGGCTAAGGAGTATAGATCTAAAATATGGTACATTGCTGTTTTAACATCACATTTTTCTTTTTTTTGTTTTTGTTTTTGTTTTTTCATTAACATCACATTCTAAAAAAGACCAATAAATAGTGAAGTATTCAGTTATTATTGGAATATACTATAAATTATATTTAACTAAAACTGTCAGAAGGCAAACATTGCTTAGTGTAGGGGAAACTACAAATACCCACTACAGGTATCTTAAAACATACATAGTGGTTTATGCCTGTAAACCCAACATTTGGGAGGTAGGTGCAGGAGGAATATCATGATTTAGAGACTTGCATGGAATTTGAAGTGAGTTCCAGGCCAGTCTGAGCTCTAGAGACAGACTTTGTTTCTAATCAAAACAAAACAGCAACAGCAAAAAGCATACAATTGAGTAGTTTTCCTAGAGAGTGGGAGACTACAGATTTTTTTTTTTTTTTGTATTGCCATTAATAAGGAAAGAAGTGAATCAAGAATGGGTTAAGTTCAGTTCCATCTGAGGAAATATTGGACTAGCAGGCAGTTGATAGGGATGTCCAGGAAGGGAAGGCATTTCTTTGCATCTCAGAGATGAGAAATGGCTACTGCAACATCCTGTGTGCAGTCACGAGACCTGACTTGAAGCCAAGGGCATAGATTAAAAAAGGATCTCTGAGGACAGACTCTTGACCTCAGAGGAAGATTAAGAAGGAGGAAGACTAAGAAGAGACTGGGAAAAACATTATTTAGAATGAGGAGATAGAAAGAGAGAGCAAGAAAGAGAGAGGGAGGGAGGAAGGAAGGAAGGAAGGAAGACAGACAGCATCATTTCTAGAAGTCAGAAAAAGATACCAAGACAGAATAAAATGTTGAGCAGCGCTGGACGCTTGAGTGGCCAAAAAAGATAAGAACCCCAGACTGCAACCTTGACAAATACAAGGACATTGGTGATTAGAAATTCAGAAACACATCGACCATGTGGAGGGTTGTGAGGAAATGAGAGTTGAGAAATAGTATCTGTGAAAGTTATTTTTATTCCAAATTATTATCTGAAAACCTCCAGGGGAAGAAAAACAGAGGTAATGTTGTGACCTTAACATTTATGCCTCTCCCAACTCCAACACCATGCTGAAGGCCTAAGCTACTGTGCAATGGTATTCAGAGGCAGAATGTTAGTGAGAAAATTAAGGTTAAATCAGTCCATGATCACAGAATGATTGTGGTAGGAGTGCTGACCTTACAGAATGAGAATGAGGTTGCTGGCTGCCCAGCCGGGGCTAAGTTGTATTTAGACCTGAGTAAAAAGTTCTGGTGTGCTATTGCAAGATGGGGTGACCAAATAATGCTTCCACATGATACATCTCAAAGAGCTAAAAGAGGAGACATTTTTTTAAAAAAAATGTATTTGCTATAAAGAAATAATCAATTTTTGAAGGCATAGGCATGCTCAGCCAAATGACACAATGATTATTCACACTGAAGCATTCCTGTCATGTAGTATATATAGTTTCTCTGTTTTTATATATCAGTTAAAAATAAAATTAACTTAAATAAAACAAAAGATTGAGTCAGAAGTGGTGGCTCATACATTTGGGAGTCTGACACAAGGGATCAAGAGTTTGAAGCCAGTAGGAGATCTATTATAATGAGGCCATGTCTTGAATAATCTAATTTTAAAAAGGAAAGGGGATCAACAAGCAAGGAAGTGTGTCTTCATCAGAAACAAATCAAGCTGTGAGGTCGGTCTCAGGCCTCTGGACTCCAGAGCTCTGGAGATTCTTTTATTTAAACCATTCAGTCATAGATTGAGAGACACCTGAGCTGGTAGAGAGCCTGCTGCCCAGCCTGAAAACCCCAGTTCAGTCATTGGAATCCAAATGGTGGAAGGAGAGAGCCAATTCCCCCAAGTTGTACACACACAGTATGGCACATGCATATTTATGCCGCTCCCCCGCCACACACACACACACACAGACAAAACTGATGTTACAAAAATGTGGACCTCCAGTGTGTGACCTTTTGTTATAACAGTCAAAGCTCAATATAGACAACAACCAAACTGAGATTATATATCAAGAAATGGGCTTTTATTTTTAATTGTTATTTAACATTGGCAAGGTGAGTATTTCAAGGATGAGATACCAATGAGCAAGAGCTTGAAATAAAAGTAGAAAGGACAATTTAGGAAGCAGAGATCTCCCAAATCAGTAGGAAGTAGTATCAAGAGCCTACACAGGAACTGATTTAAACCAGGAAAAAAATTCGAGTCTGAATAAAGCATTTTGCAGAATCCCCACTTGGGATCCTTATCAAATGTTTATTATTGTGCATGCAGGCAGTACTAGAAGAATAAAATGCCAGATTTAAGAAAGATGGATTCCACAAAATACTTAATTGGTGGGAGGGAGGAAATGGGGGTGGAGTTGATCACAACATGCTACATACATGTTGAATCCTTAAATGATAAAAGAAACTTCCTCTGCCAAAATAAACAACTAATGTCTAATTAAGAGGCATGCTCGTTTACTACAAACATACAGAAAGTTTCCCTCCTATATAGAGCCTTTCAAATATTTATGGAAACAATGTAAAATTTTTTTTTTCATTATAGCTATGTGCTTTAGAAAACAGACATGGTGGTAAAAGAAAAGTATTTCAAGGGGCTGGAGAGATGGCTCAGAGGTTGAGAGCATTGCCTGCTCTTCCAAGGGTCCCTGAGTTCAATTCCCAACAACCACATGGTGGCTCACAGCCATCTATGGTGGGGTCTGGTGCCCTCTTCTGGCCTGCAGGCATACACACAGACAGAATATTGTATACATAATAAATAAATAAGGAAAGATTTGTTTTTTAAAAAAGTATTTTATTGCTTTTAAGTGCAAATGAAGAAAGGAGGGGCACATTTATCTATTGGAGTCAATGAAAATAAATAAAATATGACCGGTTACACACAATTTCCAGCTAAAAACATGCCTTAGAGTTTTTCAGTGCAAAGCTGAGTGTTAGAATTACCTTTCAATAAGTAGGATAAGTTCACCTTTTGGGAGTCTAATAAATATCCAGTACTTAAATGAAATTTAATTTGTATTGTACTGTTTTTCAGTATTGGGTTCTTTTAAAAACACAATGATGCCTGAGTTCTATTATTCTATGCTTAAAGTATGTTAAATAGAGCTTTCTGGACCCTGTTAGTCTCACGAAGGTCAAGTCAAGACCTTCCCAGCTCTCAAGTCTCTCATGAACTCCTCTCTAATATCTGGCAACTCTCAAACACACATAAAGCCAGCAAACGTAAGTAACAGGTGAAGAAAGCAAAGCCTGCCTGGTGTATACAGATTAATCTATATGTGATATAAATAGCCGGGCTTCAGATAATCATCCAGTCATCCTAGTTGCAAAAGGCGGAAGTCTTGAAACACTGCCATCTACTGCAGAAGTGACAAACTGCATGGGCATTTTGTGAACTAGGAAAGAAGGTATGAGACAATGTCGTACCTGCCATTCCCACCTCTGTTAGTAAAGTGCTGAAGACGGTTTCAAATAATAATTAAGGGGTAATTGTTGGGAAGCATTGCCCATTAAAGGTAAGTTTATAATTGTACTGCTATGGCAGCTCTGAGAATAATCAGCCTTATTGAAAGGCAAGACTGAAGACTGCTTGTGGTCTTTGCTATGTCAAGCCTAGTGAAAGCAGTGTGCTTGGCATAGTATTGATGTCAGGGGACACAAACCTGCTCTGACTCACTAAAAAATAATCACCTTGAGCACTGAGTTCATGCCTGATTTTTAAAACAGCCTTAGAAAGCCTTCAGTAAAACTAAGCAGATTTTTCTCTGGCTTTTAGAGTCCTTGAAATTCTCAGTTCAAGGAAGGTCAAATAATTACATCATAATATATACAGATAAGTCATGTTTTTCTACAGATTTTTTGTTATAATGAATCTACTTTCAGTAATATAATTCAATGCACCAACTTTTTATATCTTGTTTGTGTGTATGCATTAGGCAGAAATTTTTATGAGTATTATCTATAGGGATTTAATCAGTCAATATCAAGAAAAAAATATTGATTAAATTAAGGAAAAGAATGTGCTTTCTTTGCTGTCTCCATGTGAGACAAATACAAGCAAACCAGGTCAGCAGCCTGATGACTCCATGGGTCAGGACTTCGGAGCCTCAGTATTTACCATTCACGGACATGTACCATGAATAGCAGGCATTTTATTCTGTTCCTAGTCTATTGTGTTAATCATTAGAACAAGCAATTTTTAAATGTATAGTACAAAATTCTGTAACTTGGAGTTTGGTGGAACAGTAGGGATACTCTTCAGTTCTCTGGTAAAGTGTAACAAAAAAGAAAAACATGGGTGAGTGAGCGCTAACTTACCACACCCTCTAGGAGAGTTCTAGGTGGTCCATTCACCGAAACCATTCATCAGAGCACAAGAATAGACCTGCCTACGTATCCTGTAGCATTCATATGGAGAATGTTACATCTGAAAGTGTTACATTGGTTTCCTGTAGCCTTCATAAGGAGAATGTTACATCTGAAAGTGTTACATTGGTTT
>NC_022025.1:14433185-14437480 GCF_000317375.1 Microtus ochrogaster | reverse complement strand
GCCTGCCTCTGCCTCCGAAGTGCTGGGATTAAAGGCGTGTGCCACCACCGCCTGGCTCAAGCACCTATACTTTTAACCATAATTATCTAATATTACACAGATAATGTGTGGTAGTTGGACTTGACTTTAGCTCTATTTTAACTCCATGTTTTTAGGAAGATTCATTCCATCAAAACACTTCCTTGGAAAGATAAAAAAATACAAAAAAGTTTTATTCAGTAAGTTTTTATTTTATTTGATACATAGAAAACTTTCAGTCATTATAAGTGTATATAGAAGCTAACAAATTGGGGGGAAAAAAACCTCTTAGTTGACGTACAAAAATAATGATTAATTAGATCCTTAATCCTATGTTTTGCTTTACCTTTTGAGACCTTGCTCTTTATATGTCCAGGATCTAGAAAATCACATACCAGTTAGTTCCTTAACTAGACACTCTTAATACTAACCTTGTAGTCTGGTTAACCTATAAATTATACCTGTATTTGTCTTTCCATTTTCTTCCTTACCCTTATGTTCTAAGATCTTTAGTACAGGAAGGGAGCTACTCTGGATGCTACCAAAAGAGAACAGAAAGCACTGACACAGACACAAACCCTTGGATTGACAAAGGTGTCCTACTTGCAAGACATGCTTGGGCAATGGTGGCACAAAGCTTGTAGAAGTAACAAACCAATGTCTGAAGTAACTTAAGCGTCACTCCAGGAAATGAAACCCATACCCAACACTGCTTAGGTAACCAAGATCCTAAGAACAGATAGTTTAGAAACCAAATGCTACTATTCTACAGCAATAACAACAAAACAAAAAGAAAAAGAAAAAACAAGCAAAAATCATAGCAATAAAATGACTCCTAATGATATTCTACTCTACCCATAAATCAATGCCTTGCTCAGCCATGATCAGAGAAGCTTCCTCCTGCAGTAGATGGAATGGTAACAGAGAGCCAAAGCCAGACATTGTTCTGAGAAAGAGAGACTTGGAACACTCGACCCTCAAAGGACATCTCCATCAAATCCCTCTTCTCAAAGTTCAGGAAGCCCTGGGGAAGAGCAAACAGAAAGAGTGTAAGAGCTGGGGGATGAAAAACACCAAGAAAACAAGGTCTTCTAAATCAACATGACCAAAGCTCATGTGAACTCATGGACACTGAGGGCTGCACCAGGTCCTTTGCATATACATTTTTTCAATAAAAGGAAAAATTAAAATAAAAAATTAAGCTCAGCAAGACTATAATTTTCTTGTTAAAAAGTATATTCTTAGGATAGAAATAGAGGAAGAAGTAAATGAGTGTGTTCTAGTTATATTCCTGTTAATGTTATGAAACACTAACCAAAAGCAACTTGGGGAAGGAGAGTGTTTATTTGGCTTACAGCCTATGTCATCTGGGAAAGCCAGGGTAGGGGCTCAAGGTGGGAACCTGGAGGCAGGAGCTGAAGCAGAGACCTCAAGGATGCTGCATTGACGTACTCAGCTACCTTTCTTTTGCAGCCCAGGCCCAGCTGCCCAGAGGTGGCACCTCCCCTCGTGGGCTGGGCCTTCCCATATCAATCATTAATCAAAACATCTCAGACATGCCCACAAGCCAATCTGACAGAGGTCACTCTCAACTGAGGTCCCTTTCCTCTTTGCAGGTTTGTCAAGTTTACAACCAAAACTAGCCATCACTGCATGTATTCGTAAATGTAGAACAAAAAGAAGAGGCTGGATTAAGCATGTTTTCAAACACTAATCCAATAACCAATGTTTAAGACATTTGGAGCATAATGTAGGATAGAAAGTAACACTTATTTAATAGATGGAGCCATAAGTTCCAGGCTGGCCTGGGCAATTAATTAATTAATTTCAAACAAGCAAGTAAAAATAGGCTTCTCTTTTTGGTTATGGTTTCTGATTTTTTTATTTATAAGGTTGTGTGTGTGTGTGTGTGTGTGTGTGTGTGTGTGTGTGTGCTTTTTCTCTGTTGCTGTTGCTTTTCCTCTGTTTGCCTTGGGATTTTTTTTTCTGGTTTGTTTAGCTTTTTAATTGGCCTGATTGTTTTCTAAAAAGAGAGAGAAAGAAGATGTGGAGTTGGGTAGGTAAGGAGATGGGTAGGATCTGGGAAGAGAAGGTGGGGGAACTGTGGTCAGAATGTACTGCATGAAAACACAATTATTGAAAAGGAAAGTCGGGAGTGTGTGTCCCACCTGTCATTACAGAATCTTCAGAGGAGGAAACAAGAAAATCCCTAGACTTATCGGCCTCCAACCTAGCTCTGGGTCCAGGAAAAGACTCTGTCTCCAGAGAATAAGAAAAAGGATGATAAAGCAAGACACCTGATGGCCTCCTGTGGCCTCTATGTGCACCTAGTCACATGAATCCAAAAAACATGTGCACATCCACCATGTACACCACACACACACACACACACACACACACACACACACACACTAGTTCTTAATAAGGACAAAAGATAACCAGGGAAGATAACAGACAACAACAAAAAGGATGAAACTAAATTGAAGCCTTTGGCATGGACAGTTACAGAGACCATTAAACACAGTTCAGTTTCTAGCCAGACTGACATGGAATCTCACACTAAAGGCCTATATAATTGATGCAAAATGCCTGGATTCCAAGAAAAAAAATAAAGGAATACTAAAAAGTAAGAAAAAATAAACAGTCTAAAAGGTGAAGCAAGAGTCAGAACCAGAATTCTATGATACTTATTCTAGAATTATGAGATAGTATATTTTAAAACTAGTAAGTTAAGGACTCTACTAGAGAAAACTCTACATAGAAAAACTATGACAACATGCATAAGCAAATGGGTATTATAGGCAAGGAGAACACCAAAGAAGCTAAAGAGGAAAGAGAAGCACCTTAACTAGAGAAGAGAGAGCCATGCTGGCAGAGAGAAAGGGAGACAGAGAAGAAGGGACAAGAGAGGTCAAGAAAATACTTCAAGTACTGAAAGAGCTATAAAAGTCAAGCAAATAGAAAACCCTCTAAACTCAGCAAGACCACGGGTTACTGGCATGTGCAGTCTTGGCAATTTTGTCTTTTATGTCAGGTCTGATGCATCGGGCAGCTGGATTGGAATAGCATTTCCTCGTGACCCTTCACAATCGGGTCTGGATTCTCCTAGATGCTGGCCTACGAGAAGTAGGGATGGGGCTGTAGACAATGAGCAACCTGTGCCCTCAGCCTTGTTAGCTTCTAGAAGGTTGATTGGATTGGCAAGTGGAGGCAGGAGAAGGAGGTAGGAGGTGTTCGGTTCCATGGGTGGAGCTCACCAGGCAGCTCAGTTTCTCGGGGTATTTTTGTAATATGTGTAAGGGGTAGGACTCTGAGCATCTCGGTTCAGAAAACCCGTCATCTCTAAGCACGAACATTTCTCTACTTTTCACCCTAAAACCGTACTTAGATGACAGGGAGAGGAGCAATTTACCCGTTACTCACCTCAGAAAGAGATTGAGAAGTCCAGCCTTTGAATCTGGCACCATCAGCAAAGCTGGTTTCTGTGCTCTGCCCCAGAGACTACCTCACCAGGCATTTTTAGTACTAATATTTACCTAGTCCTTCAGGTATCTGGGCTTGGGGTCGCTGGATGTAAAACTTTCGATTGAGACCCTTTCATATTTAAAGCCCTACCAGTGGCTCTTAATTCTTAAGGACTCATTTTGTAAATTAACGTTTACATGGGGGAAAGTACCGAGTAATGAATGATATTCAAATCATGGGAAAGCGTCCCAACTGTATAGGCAGAGGAACCCAGGCGTGTAAGATATAGTTAATGCATTGCACGCCAGCCATGCGGCAGACTCTGCCAAGTGCAGAAGCAGTGCCATATGGGACAGAGAGATAGATGCTGTTAGCTTGCCCGTTTTGAAAGTGAGGAAGCTGTGCTTTTAACCACAGCCACCCGGCGACTAAAATGGCATGCACATATTTTCCTGTTTCTTCTTCCTATTCCTCCTCAGTTTCTAAGTTTTCTCCCGTGATATTTATACTGTGTATATGGAAACATTGCATTTTAAGTGATTCCTTCAGAGAAGCAGAAAGTGTTTGCCCTGGGCTGTCTGTGCCCCTATCTCTCGGAACTGAGCGTGCTCTGGTGTGTGGTGATGTCACAGGGACCACTGCTAAGATGGAGGAGTGTGCAGGGAGAAAGTGCGCTTCTGATGCTTCACACACAGTTCAGGTGTTTCCAGGGTCCTTTGTCCATAGAAACTCGAGTGTAGAACTGAGCAGCAGACTTCCAGACCAGGCAACCCCACACAGAAGGGAGGATCAGAGGTACTGTGTTTGTGTGT
>NC_022025.1:14429752-14432237 GCF_000317375.1 Microtus ochrogaster | reverse complement strand
TGTGTGTGTGTGTGTGTTTGTGTGTGTGTGTCCGTGTGTGTGTGTGGACCTGTGTGGACTTGTGTGTGTGTATCTGTGTCTGTGTGTGTGTAGACCTGCAAGTGTGTCTGTCCATCTTTCCGCCTGTGTGTTTGTCTGTGTACAGACATGCGCACGGGTACATGAAGAGGCTAGAGATGACTATCACATGTCTGCCTCTATTGCTCTCCACTACCCTGACCTGCATGGATTTAGTCCTGGGAACCTGACAGGGACAGCTAGGTAATGCAGAAAGAACAGCGACACAGGCACAAGTACCGAAAACGTGGGATCAGATGGGCGGTGTTTGCTTTGATGGAGAGCACCAACATTCTGAAACCTCAGGATATTTATTACCCACGGCATGGAGATGAGTGGGAGCAAGGAATAGAGGGGCGTTAGCTAGCCTTGGTAGGGGGCCTCCATAGGTGAGGGGTATCACTGGCCAGGCTGGGTGGCCAGTTAGCTTCAAGGAGCTACCTGTGTCTCCAGAGTTACCCCCACTGGACTTTCTCCAGCAAATGGGGGCTTTTTAACAAATTTGTTCAAACATCCTGTGGAGAGGTCTTGGGTTTCTTCTTGGATCCACTGTCCCAGTCTTGATGATTGAACTTCGGTGACAACCCCTCCTTTCTAGAGATCTATCTATTTGTCATTCAAGACCCCTAGGAAAGCCCTCTGCTCTTGACCCCGGCTGCCCACCAACACTAGCAAAGGGAATCTGCTCTCTCCAACCCAACTGAAAGCTTAAACTCTCACCCAGCATTGCTGGTGCATCTTAACACTAAAAATAGCCGTAATAGTCCCTAGAAAACCAAACAAAATAAAAACTGTTGTAGAATATTATTTTAAGCTGTGTTACTTTTGTTTATGCTGTGGAACATTTGTTTTAATGATGTAAACATGCGTTGCTTTTGTTTATGTTGCATTTGTTTAACTCTGTGAAGCTGTGATCCTTTGTCTGTCTAAAACACCTGATTGTCTAATAAAGAGCTGAATGGCCAAAGGGGAGGCAGGGGAAAGCATAGGTGGGGCTGGCAGGCAGAGAGGATAAATAGAAGGAGAAACCCAGGAGAAAAAGGAGCAAGAGAGCTAGGATAGAGGGCTCTAGAGGCCAGGCACCCAGACACTCAGCCAGCCAGAGTCAGAGTGAAAATAAAATGTACAGAAGTGATCTGTGTTTGGGTTCCTGGTTGGAGGGCTCTGCTCTTGTGCCCTGGCCCTAGGAGGCACATCCCGCACCTCACCCCTAACCACCAAACCCTAGAGAGCCCAGAGTAGCCTCCTGAAACGCACAACCATCCCCCATTGCGTCTGCGCCCACTGGAGCCTTGGTCCAGACTGCCCCTGGAAAGGCGCATGAGTGCCCCCACTCCATCTGCGCCCACCGGAGCCTTGGCCCAGCCTACACCTAGAGGAGCTCCAGAACCATATCAGCATTTGCTAGAGGCACAGAACTGCCTGTACCTGGAGGAAGAGCAACCACCTAAGCCACAGGTCCCACCTGCACCCACTGGAAGAAGAGATGAACAGATGGCAGTGTAAAAACACACTCAACAACATAAAGAGTAATATGGCACCCACCAGAAACTAGTGGTTCTACAACAGGAAGACCTGAACATCTTAACCCGGAAGAAGCAGAAGAATATGACCTTAAATATAACTTTATGGAAATGATAGAGACCCTTAAAGAGGAAATTAAAAATATCCTTAAATAACGGAGGAAAAGACAAACAAAAAATTGGAAGAAATCAATAAATCCCTTAAAGAAAGCCATCTCTAGGATATCCCATCTCCGCTTGTCCCTACCTGCTTCTGACTCTGCTTGAAGCTTTGCCTTGTACTTTCTATTCTCCCATTGGCCACCAAAACCTCCACCTGACCACCACCAGAACCTCCACCTGAGCACCACCAGAACCCATCTGCGGCCGTTCCCAGTCCCCCTTTGATGTGCAAAACTGCTAAGGTCCCCTCCTTTCAGACCACCACTAGAGCTTGCCAAAGCTGGCCCCCTCTGGTCCTGAAACCACATCCCGTGGCCATCCGCAGCTGCTGGCCACCCTGGTTCCTCTGCATTGGTGGGCAGCCTCTACTGGCAGCTGCTTCTGCTCCATCTGATCATTCTAAAGCCAACTTACCCACCTTTGCTTCCACCTGAGTCCACCCACTCTGCAAGACTCAACCCAACAGGGAGTCAATGCACACTCTCAGAGGCCAGCTACCCTTTCCTTGACTTCTCCTCTCTCTCTCTCTCTCTCTCTCTCTCTCTCTCTCTCTCTCTCTCTCTCTCTCTCTTCTCTCTTTCCCCCCTCTTTCCCTTCTCGTCTCTCTCTGAACCAAACTGGTATTTACCAGCTACCCTTTCCTTGCCTTCTCTCTCTCTCTCTCTCTCTCTCTCTCTCTCTCTCTCTTCTCTTCTCTTCTCTTCTCTTCTCTCTCTCCCCCTTTCCCTTCTCATCTCTCTTTC
>NC_022025.1:14426928-14429339 GCF_000317375.1 Microtus ochrogaster | reverse complement strand
TTCCTCCTAGTTAGCCATGTTCCTAACTTAACCCTTTCCCCTTTCCTCTCCTCCCCCTAGGAGCTACCTATAATTCCATATAACCTCTACCTAGAAGATGATCCCATGAGCAAAGTGAGTTGAAGCCAACAGCTTGAGATCACTAAACAGAACACAGATCCCAGCCCTGAGGATATGAGGAACAGTAGTGCAGAAATAACCACCATACATGACTATTTATTATAGAAATGTCATCAGTTGAGATCCTCAGGACCAATTCTGAGGTTATCTCATAGGTTTATTAGGAAGAATCCTTGATAATAGTAGCTGTGGAAGGGGAAGGCAGGAAGCAGATCAGCAATGAATGAGATTAGGGGTGCAATGAAGGCCTAATATCAACTTTGACTGATCGCACAAGCAATATTGAGGCTGGAACAGATCTTCAATGTGACCTGGAATGGGTCAAGATGCCCAGGCCTTTATATCCCCAAGTCAATTAATTATTAACTGGCCTGGAAAGAGTCATAACCTTGAGTGAAGCTCCTGTAGGCAGCTGAGCCAATCCTTGATAGAGTTTAAAGGTGAAGATTCCCAGCAGGTAGGTCAACAAACTTTCACTAAAGAGAAATCTGGGAAGTGCCTCCAAGCGTTTAATCCAGTAGACAGTTGGTGCCACTTTGATCTCCTTCATATGTTTTAGAATGAAGCTCTTCCAGGTTCTGATGGACAGTGACCCCTGGGAAAATTTATCAAGACCACCAGCCCAATGAATTATGACATTGTTGCTTCAATTATAACAAATGATACCATCATAGCCACTCCTCACTACCCATTCTAGCTTCTCATGCTCCATTTGAAGTTCTTGATGTCATATCACTCTGCTTGAGGGTGCACTACAGATTTTCATTCACCATTAGAATTGGGCATGGAAGCACCAAATGATATCAGAGTGGGTCATCTACATTTGTACATTTATATATTCCTCTCAGCTTTTTTTTTCTAGAAAATTAGAGTCAACTGCCACTGCCAAGATGGTGATTCCACATCATAGCCATTCCCAGAAGTGCCCAAACAGCATGCATTAGCTTACAGTGAAACATTACAATTCATTTGTAGTGGACGTATTTTCCCTCTTAGAATCAGTATCTCTGATTCTACAAAGAGTATGGTTGTAAAGATGCAACACACCAAATAACTCACATGAAAAGTGACCCTCTCTATGGACTGGTGCCAAACACATTCACTCCTGGTGTAGGAGGTCCTTCTGTCTATGTGTTGCTTTCATTGGTTAACCAAGGAACTGCTTTGGGCCAAACACATTCACTCCTGGTGTAGGAGGTCTTCTGTCTATGTGTTGCTTTCATTGGTTAACCAAGGAACTGCTTTGGGCCTATAGCAGAGCTATAGGGGAACAGAGCTAGGCGTGGAAAACTAAATGGAATTCTGGAGGAAGAAGGCAGAGTCAGAGAGAGACGCCATGGACCTACTGCCACCAGAGATAGATGTGCTGAAACTTTGCTGGTAGGCCACAACCTAGTGGTGATGTACAGATTAATGGATGGGCTAAATTAATATGTAAGGATTAGCCAATAAGAAGCTAGAGCTAGGGGCTGGAGAGCTGGCTCAGAGGTTAAGAACATTGCCTGCTCTTCCAAAGGTCCTGAGTTCAATTCCCAGCAACCACATGGTGGCTCACAACCATCTGTAATGAGGTCTGGTGCCCTCTTCTGGCCAGCAGGCATACACACAGACAGAACATTGTATACATAATAAATAAATAAATATTAAAAAAAAAAAAGAAGCTAGAGCTAATGGGACAAGCAGTGATTTAGTTAATACAGTTTCTGTGTGATTATTTTGGGTGTAAGCTAGCCGGGAGGCCGGAAAGAACAAACAGCTCCCTGCAACACACTCCTCACCTTTGATTGGTTAAACCACCTATTCTTCCTTCTGGGAACACAGCACCTTGTGAAATTCTACCATTCACAGACTCATTGTAAAATACGGTCTCCGAGTCTCCGTGTCACTAGCCTTTTCATTGGTTACTTCTCTCGTTGCTGTTCAAAATACCTGACAAAGGCAACCAAAGGAGCTTGTGACTTGAGAAGATATACAGTGTGTCGTGACCAGGAAGACATGGCAGTAGGAATAAGCTGGGGTGGGTTGTCACATTGCACTAGAGCAAGCAGAGTGTAAACAGGAAGAGAGAGAATGTTATATGACCTCAAGACTGACCCCCAATGAGGGTCTTTTCCAATAAGTTTCCAATTTTTAAAAGATCATCTACTTTTTCAAATCAGTGATACCAGCTGTAGACTAAGTGTTCAAACACATGATCCTATGTTTTACATTAGAACTATAACACCCTGGGGTTTGGAGTGATCCAGTGGATATGCTTGTCACATATAAACTTTCATCTAAATTGTTTCCAT
>NC_022025.1:14424049-14426469 GCF_000317375.1 Microtus ochrogaster | reverse complement strand
TCTCCTTTCTTTCTTCTTCTTATATTCTTCATGAGTGAACTTATCCATTGCTGACCTTTTTCATTCATCAACTTGCCACCAATGAATCTCACCTCAAAAGTGACTATAATCTCGAATTTCTGACTCAGCTATATCTGTGTGTTAGAAAAATAGGCTAATGTTTATGTGTGTTAGAAAAGAAACTATTGGAAAAATGTAGAAGATGGAGTCATAAAAGCACAGTACATTTATTTAGTAAATATTCATTGAGTTCTTACTAACTTGCTAGATGAAGAGGGGAAATTCTAGCAGCAAAGAGACAGGCACACAAGCACTGATTGGAGCTACAAGAGTGGATGATATCGTACAAACTCTAGATGTAAGGATGAGAAAAGACAAGCAAATCTGACCCTAGGAATCAGAAATATTTAACAAACAAGTAGTGCACACCTCCTTAACCTGATCACTGAAGAAGGCTCAAATTCAGCATGAAAAGAAATACTAAATTCTGCTTAAATGAACTTTTTCTTTTGATCATTTGCCAAGCCCCTCAGGCTGTCATGTTGGAAACCTGGGAGTCATCAAGCCTCTCCATTATCACCTTCAAACTCTATCCGATTAGTGACGGAGTCTTGCTTTACCTGTTGTACAGGCAGAAACTATAGCACTGCTGCCTGTTTATTCTTGTGTAAGCTTTTACCCACAGGTGAGATTCACCTCTTTACCATCTGAAACCAGATCAAAGGACTAGAGAAATCTGACGTGAGAAATATACACATTGGTGGGAAATGTCTTGAGACTGGGCCAAAATGCAGCTTGTAACTGGTTATTACTCTGCAGCTTCCTGCCACAGGAGAAGTCTTCATCAGAGTGGTAGTGAATCAAAAGGTCAAGGGTTGGGAGGACAGTCACTTGGTGTGACACACTGAAGATGTTGCGTGCAAAAACAAAAACACACAAGGTCACCTGTAAAGCTAGATGTTCCGCTCGTGCGTTCTGATTGCCTGTGAAAATGAGATTTTAAAATACTGAGCTGGATGAGGTATTGGTGCATCTCTAGTCTCTAGTCTCCCCCTCTTCAAACCTGATACGTGGGAGGTTATTATCGAACACTCCCTGCATTGTGAAAGGGGCAGGTTTGTTCTCCACCGTGCCTTTCACAGTTTAGCATTGGTAACCTGAAGACTTTGGCAGAGGGTGAGAAGTTGAAGGGGGCCCATGAGTACTATTGATCTTGTGTGTGTGGTGGGGTATAGGTGCATTTGCTGGGGCTAAGCATCATGGCTGTTACTTTATTTTCCATCCATCTCTCTCTTGTCTCTGGCTCCTCTCTAATCCTCCAACCCCATTCTAACCAAACTTAATTTCTTGCCACTCTCGAATGCTCAAGTCTTTACCCTACACATTTCTAGAACACTTCTGCCTGCTTATGAGACCTCTGACCACTCCCTGCCCCCCAGTGTGAACCTGGGATGCCCTCTGGGGTTTATTTGGGCTGTCTTTGTAGAATTAGAATTCTTTGGCATTCAGATCTATTTCCATATATGAACTCTGTACGCATGTGTTTAGTGAAAAATGTCTTTTTTCACTAAATTTGGGACTTCTTGACAAGAGAGACCAATGTATTTTCTTCCCTCTACCCCAGTACTCAATGTACACCCGAGGAATAAAGAGCAGGTCCCACATGTTTGTGGATAGAAACTGCTTGAAATTATATTTAGCTATCTGGAGAGGTAATTTTCCAGCCTCTGAGTGGAGAAGGTCAATCAGCAGAAATAGAACATATCCAAAGGTACTTCACACCAAAGGTTTTCAAATGGAAGTTTGTAATTACGAAGCAGGCCATTTTCACTTTCTTTTTTTTACAAATAATTAACATTTCTATTTGAACCAGAGATGCTAAACTTTATCAGCTTACTAGGCCACAGCAATGTAAATGCTAGCTACTTTTTTAAAAATCTCAACAATTACAAACTGACCTTTAGTAAAAATCCATCTAGCGCTGCAGGGACCTCCTGGCAGGTAGCGCGATCCCCTGCTGAAGCCGAGTGTTGTCACCACTGACAAAGTACAGAATGGACGTGGATGCTGTCACACTGCGTATTAAAGAGGAAGAAAAAGTCGCGCATGTGGGCAGACGCCTTTCAGCTACTGAAATCTTGACAATTTGGTTTCCTTTTAAAACGTAACTTCTAAAATTATTCTTATGTGCAAACTACAAATGATTGTTAGTGCTTAAATATCACATCTATTTGTAGCTGATGAATAAAGCTACCTTGAGCTAGAATTTATTTTAGTATAATTTTCACAGAGTTCTCACACTTTACTAATAGAGACTTCATATCCTAAATATACAATACACAGTAAAGGAGAGCAGTGGGGAGGGAGGGTGGAGGAGGGCAGTGGGGAGGGAGGGGGAGGAGGGCAGTGGGGAGGGAGAG
>NC_022025.1:14417559-14423287 GCF_000317375.1 Microtus ochrogaster | reverse complement strand
AGTGGGGAGGAGGGGGAGGAGGGCAGTGGGGAGGGAGGATGGAGGAGAGCAGTGGGGAGGGAGGATGGAGGAGGGCAGTGGAGAGGGAGGATGGAGGAGGGCAGTGGGAGGGAGGAGGGAGGAGAGCAGTGGAGGAGGGAGGATGGAGGAGAGCAGTGGGGAGGGAGGATGGAGGAGGGCAGTGGGGAGGGAGGATGGAGGAGGGCAGTGGAGGAGGGAGGGTAGAAGAGAATAGTAGAGGAGGGAGGATGAGTGTCAACTACCACACAGGCTGTGCAGCAAGCTTCAGCTGCTGTGGACTCTTCAAATATCCTGAAATGTTTAAGCATATGAGTATATTAAAAGCTAAAGATAAGCTATCTTTAAAAAAAAGATTTATGTACACCTACATGTAAGAAGACAGCACAAGATCCTCTTTAGAGTTTGGTTGTGAGCCACCAAGTGGTTGCTGGGAGTTGAACTCAGGACCTCTGGAAGAGCAGCCAGGGCTCTTAAACTCTGAGCCGTCTCTGGAGCCCAAAGCTAAAGATATGCTAGTTTGTATAATTAAAAAAGAAAAGAAGTGGCCAGGCAATGGTGGTGCACACCTTTAATCCCAGCACTTGAGAGACAGGGGCAGGCAATTCTCTGTGAGTTCGAGGTCAGCCTAGACTACAGAGTGAGCTTCAGGACAGTCAAGGCTACATAACAAAACCCTGTCTCAGAGAGAGAGAGAGAGACAGAGACAGAGAGAGAGAGATACTTGGGGGAGAGATATTTTGCTAGGTTTTGAAATAAAACAAACTACACATGGACTATGTAACCCATAACTCTGACTGTGTCATTTACTAGCATTCAGAAGGTCTGTTTGCGCATCAGTAAATTTGAACCCGTACCTGAAGGCAGCTGTATTCAACCGCTTCTCCTGTTTGTGAAATAAACAACTATGTAACTCTATACAGCACTTTGGTTCACACAGATTTACTTTATTGGACAAAGGTCCCTGGTTTATTTTTCAAACCATGGAATGGATTTTTTTTTAACATCCAGCTTATTAAAGCTATTTAGACAATGTGATTGTTAGTATCAATTATCCACTAGACAGTGTCTAGGATCACCTAGGCAACGAACTGCTGGGTACACCCTAGATTACATCAGCCTGCAACCATGACGGTAAGAAATAATCTTCAGTAAGTTAGTTGAGGTGAGAGACCCACCCAAATAGTGGGTAACACCTTTCGGATGTGGTTTTCTAGGTTGCAGAAAAAAGAGAAAACTGAGTCCCAGCATTCATTGCTCTCCGCTTTGTAGCTGTAGATGCAATGCCCCCAGCTCCCTAACCTCCTTGCAGAGTTTGACAGACAGATTTCCCCTCCATGGTGGAATTTACCTAGAACTGGGAGTCATGACAAACTCATTCTGCCTGGAGTTGCTTCGTTAGAGTGTTTCATTGCAGCGTCAGGAGCAGCTAAGACAGTAAGGTGCCTTGTTTAAGCCATTCTGTAACATTTACACAAGTGAAGATGGATCCCAACTGTAGAGAGGGTCTAAAGAGAAAACTATCTCAACGGCTTTACGGCAGAATTCAGGACCCATTTCTCCTGCTGGAGCCCCTGTTTTAAGGACAGAACACCTACCGTTGTCAATGTCCCCACAGTCTGACTGTTCTGACTTTATTAACCTTTCATAATTGACAGCGAGGTGCCTCCAAGTGAGACATATTTTGTATTTCTCTAATTATGGAGCTATCTTGACAATGACAGTCATTGCCTGTAATTACTCACCCTAGTTTCCTGGGAATCTAAAAAAAAAAAAAAAAAAGAATAGTCAAGGCTGACAAGTTACAGTAATATTTCAAAAATAGTTATTTCCTTGGGTGTAAAAGCGTCCCTCAGTCCCCGCCCCTGTCTAGACTGCCTGCTTGATTATCTCCATGCTCCTGCCTCTTCTCCACAAAGGTCTTTCCTAACTGTTCACAAACAGAGACTACACATCTTTCTTACCTCTGTGGCCACTGCCTCAGAGCCCCAGTACCCAGAAGAGATGGGTGCAGACAAACACTTGAGGGCAGTGTTTGTATCTGTGGCTATCCCGGAACCGCTGCAGTTTCCACCAGGGCAGCAGTAGAAGCAGAATGACAATATATTCAGAAACCATCTTCCAGACAAAGGGTTTCAAGTCTGCCTGCCATGTCACTGTTTTTGTGAAAACAATGAACACACTAGTAAAGTATACTGAAGCATATAAAGAGGGAGACAGACACAGATCCGCAGGGGTAATGAAACATCTCTGTAAGTTTTCTTAAATTAACAACAGAAATATGTGATCTTTCACACACAATGAAAGTTTTGGGCAGGAGAAAATTACTTAAGAAAGATCACCATGTTTTGTATTATCTCTTGTCTTGTATTTCTAATTTGCATTATGCTCTGACACAGGAAATGTGGCTGCTATAAATCTTTGCAAATGTAGCCATGCAAGTTCCCTGCACTTTCCCCCTTTGCATCTGCACTATTCTCTTTAAATACCCGTACTACTTGAATAAAAGTTTGTTTTTGTGCAGACCATCCTACTGGTGGCTTCCTACACTGAGAAATTTTAATTCATTCATTAATGTTCCTTTTCTAGAAGCCTAATTTGGTAGTAATAACACATATCCTTATCAGTCATCACCCCCATCTCTATTTCACACTGACACCAGTCAATAAAAAGAGTTCATGTTCTACGTGTGTTCATTTTATCAGTTGCTAAGAACTCAACCAACTCTGTGGTCTCTAGGAACACAGTACTGAGCATTATTAGATATAAAAACTCTACAGAAATGATACAGCTCAGACTTGCCCAGCTTGGCTATTGGTCAGAATCACCTAAAATCATTTTTAAAATTACAAGTGCCTGGGGACGGTAAGATGGCTTAGTGGTTACCAGCACTGGATTCTCTTCCAGTGGGTTCAATTCTGGGTTCCATTCCAAGCACCTACATGGTGGTTGACAACCATATGCAACTGCAGTTTTAGGAGAGCCGTAACCTTCTTCTGGTCTCTAAGAGCAAAAGGCACACACATGGTACAGAGACATACATGTGAGAAAAATGCCCACATGTTTAAAATAAAAAATTACTGCAGGAACCTGCTTTCTACACCCACATAACCATTGATTCAGAAAAGGCCACTATGGGGTCTAGCATCTCTGTTCTTCCCACCTTCAGATTGGTTTAACAGGTAACTCTGAGAATGAGGACAGTGGACTACCAACCTGAGCCCCTTCTCTTGTTTCAGACAAGAAATAAACTGAGGGTCACAGAGGCTTTTCATGGATCATTTGTCCATTGTGTGGCAGTTAGGCCTAAATCTAGATTTTTCAACTCCTTCGTCCATGTTCTTTGGTTGCAAAGGGGAAAGGACCCAAAGTAAACCATGGAAAGTTAAAAATATATATAACTACATATGAGAGAGAGAGACAGAGACAGAGAGACAGAGAGAGAGACAGAGAGGGAGAGAGAGAGAGAGAGAGAGAGAGAGAGAGAGAGAGAGAGAGAGAGGGGAAGAAGAAGAGGAGAAGGATAATACTTAGGATATGGGTTATCACCCTTCTGGCGAAGATCTCTCCAATATATCCATGAGAAGCCTTAAATTTACCCTAAAACTCATGTGTTATCATCTAAGTCACTCTGGTGAAAGGAAGGGGTTGGTCCTATTCCTCTCGTACTCAATGCACATAAAATCCAAAGAAGGATTCTGACTGGACAGACGGGTAGCTTCCTCAGATGATGATTATGGTCCAATGAACTATGCTCATAAGTGGTTCTATTACCAGGAATAAAGTAGGTAAGAAGATAGATATACAACGTGATATATACTTAATGTGTAATCAATGCTGCAATCTAATCCATGGCCTCTATATTAGTAAGGGTTCCAGAGAAATGAAATTGATAGAGAGTGTGTAAACACACTTTTATAAAAGGGTGGTATTAGATTGACTGATATGACAGAGACTAGGTAGCTTAACAATATCTACCTACAGTCTAGAAGATCTGAAACCTTAGGAGCTGCTTAGTCCAAAAAAACAGATGTCTCAGCCACGCCAGCCTAAGATGGAAGACTTGGGAGAGGCCAGAGAGGCTGCTAGTGTTTGGTTCACACGAGAAAGCTGAAGAAACTGGAGTCTGATGTCTGCAAAGGGGAGCAGCAAAAACAGCAGCAACAACAGAGATAGATCATTCACCATCAAAAAACAATAAATGTTTCCTTGGAACTCTCCCTATCTCTATATATACCACACATTTGGAAGTGTTTATTTCTCAAGGGATTTTTCTCCACTCTGTACATCCTTTCTGCAAACCCTCGGACAACCACCTAGAGATGCGCCTCTTAGCTGAAGACTGATCCAATCAAGGTGACAATCAAAATTAACTGTCGCAGTCCTCAAAAGTTTCTTTTATGATCTGCATTATTAAAAATAGTTCCATCCTATGACTCTTGACGTTTGTCACGAGTTTCATAAAATAGTCTGTTTTATGCTACATGGTAATATTTTTTCACTCTATCACATCCTACTTCATTTTGTTAAAAAATAAAAATTCACAGCCCTCAATCATTAAAGCATTTTCAATACCTGTAACTGGGAACAATGTGAGATCTGATTTGGCTGATAAGATTTTCAATTTGTCAAAAACTCACTGAGTTGTCTAATATGTATTATACAGATTTTAAAATGGATTCTATGTCACTCTCTGGTCTCTGGGTATATAAGTAAGTCAGGAGATACTGGGCAAGTGAGAACAGCACAGAATGCTAATCAGAGAAAAACCTAAAATGCAGTATCTCTCAGAATGATGACTAGGGGGCTGAGGTATACTCAATCTATGCAGAGATGACCCTGGATAAGAACCAAGGTTGTAAGAGGAATGTAAGATGTCCCATTGCCAGAGAGCAAAACACAAAACGAAGGTGGACAGACCTCAGGGTCTAGACAGTCAAGAAAGAGCGACAGAACAGCTGAGAGCAGAAAGTAATGACATTAGCAAGATGCTGGAAGTAGTGTCAGCTACGAGCCTTAAGAAGGTGTGAAAGGTCCTTCTGTCTGTGTATTGCTTTTATTGGTTAATGAATAAAGAACTGGCTTGGCCTATAGCATGGGAGGAGGAAGGTGGAGTTGGGGAGACGCCATGGAGCCACCCTGGTGATAGATGTGCTGGAACTTTAGCTGGTAAGCCACAACCATGTGGTGATGCACAGATTGCTAGAAATGGGATAAATTAAGATGTAGGAGTTAGCCAATAAGAAGCTCAAGCCAATGGGCCAAGCAGTGATTTAATTAATACATTTTCTCTGTGATTATTTCGGGTCTAAGCTAGCTGGCTGGGAAGAACAAGAGGCCTTCTCCAATAGAGACCAGCAGCATGAGAAAATAGGTCAAGGGCCCATTCTACAGCTTGTCCTGGAAACCTGTCAGTGGCCTCTGGGGAGGTGGTAGGGCAAACACATCCTAGGTAGGAAAATGGAAACCTTACCCAAGTCTTACTCTGGTCTGTTTAGCAAGCAAGCCTGCAATGGTTCCACTTCTTTCTCTGCCTGTTTCAATGGGCATCATGGAACAAACCCTCATCTAGAATACAGAATTAACAAGAATCTCTAAAGGGCATACGGATTTCCAGCACTAAATGGTGATGAAAAACTCTAAGCTAGTAAACTCTGTGGTGAATTTTTACAGATCATAGCAATGTTGTTACATAAGAAACATACTAAAA
>NC_022025.1:14407653-14416691 GCF_000317375.1 Microtus ochrogaster | reverse complement strand
ATTTCTTCCCTGACTGGTAGGTTTATACGCTCCCTAGAAAGTCCAGGTTGCCCAACAACATATTACTTCCCGTCACAAGCATTTGTCCCGGGCTGACGAATTAACTAACCGCCAGAGTGATGGTCCTTCATCTCTGCTTGTGTGTTTTGTTTTCTCTAGTTGGAAATAATGGTTTACGTTTATCTGGAACAATTATTCTATGTAACTAATAGGATAAAAAGTATGACTCCACGATCACCTTTCTAAAACCCTTACAGTTAACTCTTTTGGAACTTGGAATTTTGAAGATTTTATAAAGAAAATATAGGACATAAACCATACTTGATTTCATAGTCCTAGCATGTCTGGGTGACAACAAAGCAGACTACTCTTTCTTTTCTTCAGCAACGTAGAAAATCAGTCACATGCCATAAATCAAATAAAGAACATTAATTGTTTTAATTCACGTTAACATTTCTTGCAAATTACAGAAAGTTTCAGTTTTCAGAACTTATTGTTGTTGTTGTTGTTGTTGTTGTTAACTGTTGGCCTGTATTAAAACATAGTAGCTACTAAGGAGCTGCTGACCATGGCCAGTTGTGGTGATGGGTGATGTCACTAGCTTTGACCAATTGTCTGCTGAGATCTTGGCATTATTAGCACTGGTAACTGGGAATCTTCATCAAGGGTCTTCACTTAACCCTGCAGTGTTTTGGAGTCTGAGACACATGATAAGATACCTGTTCCTTTGTCATCTGTTTGTGACTTATTTATGGTGTTGAATCTGAGGAGGTTATGCAAGATTTCTTTGAATTTGATTTTAGTGGTATCCCTGAGTTGTTAACTTATAACTTTACCCTGAGTTTTTCTCCAGTCCAGTTCCAATAAGGCTCTCAGTCCCCACGTTTTTGTCTTCTATTATATTTTTTTTTTCTGAAAGCTTGAAATCTTTGGTTCAGGGGCATGAATTGGAAATAAATGAAACGTGATGGTTTTCCACTTCTTTTTATTTCTACCATTATAATATTCTCTTTTTTATATGAAGAAGACTAATTCCCACAAGGTACTTATTTAATCCAATAGGTTAATACTAAATGAGCATATGGAAGAGAGAATTAAGTTTTTATAGCAAGAAACAGTGAGCCAAACAATCCAGCAAGCTATTAATATTCTGTACTCAACTTCAGCTGTCATTTGACACAAAGAAGTCTAGAAAATTATCTGTTTATACCTTTACCCCTAAAATATACAGGAAAAAAGCTTGGGTAGCTAAACCAGTGCCATAGAAAGGAATTCCTTCTCACCTGGGTGCCAGTGGATACAGCACCCTCATGCTTAGCCTGGGAGGGGGTGTCAAGCTCCGTCTTAATCCTCTCCATATCTGCCCTGCTGAGAAGCTTCAGAGCCACGCCCCTCCTGAGACATAAGGCACCTACCTTGTCAGTCTTTTATTTATCTTGTTAGCTCTATGAAATGCATGCTTGGTATCATTGATATTTACCAGAGAATTGTTAACTATGTCTGTGTGGGTCTATAAACTGGAAACCTTGTGTGAAGGGAACATCAAAAGGGAAACATTAAGAGACCATTGGAGGGGGCTGGAGAGATGGCTCAGTGGCTAAGAGCATTGCCTGCTCTTCCAAAGGTCCTGAGTTCAATTCCCAGAAACCACATGGTGGCTCACAACCATCTGGAATGAGGTCTGGTGCCCTCTTCTGGCCTGCAGACATACACACAGACAGAATATTGTATACATAATAAATAAATAAATATTTTTTTTTTTAAAAAAAGGGGCCATTGGAGAGAACACAGAAAGAATAAATGGGACATGATGAAAAGATTTAGATGAGTTAATTTATTTACACTCAGACATCACTAGTCATGTTTTTGCCTGCTGTACGATCCTTCTGATTCCTGAGGGCTCTAGTAGGGCTTAATCCCAGCATAAACCTCGATATTATATTGTTATGCTCCTACTGTTGTGTGAAATGACGTTCACCCTTTGTGCTGTCAACGCTGTGAAATCTCTCTGAGCGCTCCTTTCAAGGGAATGAGGTTTTCTGCCAGTACCACTTCCTCTTGGGCACCTCTACATTCTTCATTGTCCACCCTTTGTTGAGTCTGTGTCCTCCACAGAGTCCCCGCCTGAATCATTCCGGCCTTTCCTGAGGAAAACCAGCACCCACGTCATTTCTTCTGAACCTGTTCTGGTGAGTGGTTCCCTTTCACTCTCTCACCCATAAGCCTCACTTCTTCCAGGCACTTGCTTTTGCTGCCCAGGTTCACTTTTCTGATTACCCTTTTTATAATACGTCGTGTGAGTTTGTCACTGGGAAAGTAGAAAGCAACACGTGTTCAATACGCATCCTGTCTGCGTTAATAATGAGCAGACAGTCATCGTGAACAGATGCAGAAAGAAGTCATGTGGTTGATCGCTGATCAGGATGCTCGTATGTTTTTCAGGAACTGACTTGTAGGCTGTGCACTGCATGGACTCACTCACAGTTAATGCTCCATGATCATTGAAACTGGAGGCAAACTGATTGGAAAGTTGCTCTTAAACAAAGTGTGTAACTGGCTCTGTGTGCAGATTAAAACTGTCCAAAGTGATGACTGGTTACTGATTGTAATATTGCTGATTTCTATAAAATCCAGAGCAGCAATAAAAATGTATATCACAATCTAGTTAGCAAAGAGGGATATATATATATATGAAGATTATTCTCAATAATTACCCCAAATTTATGATTCATATAAATAGAGTAAATAGAAAAACTTTTATCAAAAATATATGTTAGTGAAGGACAAAGAGAGATGTGAAGAAATGGAAACAACAAGATTCAGTATGCTATAGGTATTAATTCTCCTTCCAATTATAAATTCCATGTAACTCCAATTTAAACAAATTAAGAAATTCCAGGCTGTTGACTTTTAAATTTTAGAATAAAGTAGCCACTTCAATTATAAATCTAAACCCAAGATTCAAATCATAAAGCAAAACACTAATAAAGTTTGCTATTTAAAAATTAATCTCCTACAATGAAAAAAATCTACTCCTAGCTCCACAAAAAATATAGACAGAACCTAAGGACACCTTTGCATTATATGTAACAGAAAAGACAAATGTTTATTAATAATGTAGAAAGAGCATTCTCTCTCATCAGCAGTGACAAGGATAAGTTTTAAAATAATTGTGCTAAATGCAAAAGGCCAGGTTGAAAAAAATACTATATTTTATAAATAGTCTAAGTCAACTTCTATGAGACAAGTATGAGTCCATTTATATGAAACTCTAGAAATGCAGTCAGTTTTTAGTGACAAAAACAAATCAATGACAGCTGAGCTGGGGCACATAAGAGTGCAATAAAAAAGAGGCATAATAAATCTCGGTGAAGAGATAGGGAAAGGACTTATGTAGATTTTGGTAGCAATTTCACAAATACTATTCAAAAATTTGTCCAATTATGTACTTCAAATATGTAAATTCTACCTGTAAACACATAGTAAATCAACTCAAACAGGACTAAAAACAAATAAAAATAAATAAAAATATGCATAGCCAGTTCATGAAAAGAAGTCAGTAGCCAATAAAATTATAAGAAGATACTTTCTTAATAACCTAAAATAAACAATCACAGTTTAGTGTTCAGGAAATGCTAATTCACAGAAGGACTCAGCTATGATAAGTTTAATGGAGGTTTGACCTCCATCCTTACCGACTGCCTCCTCCAACTATCAGGTGGCCAGGGAAAGGGCCCAGGAAAGCTCAAGGAATTTGGGAAAGCACACCCTTCACCAGAGGATGGGCACAATGAGAATTGTCCTGGGTGGCCGCCTCTGTCTTTCTTCCCCTGAAGGTGGTCGGCCCACAGAAAAATGAAGGCAATGAGCAGATGCAGTATTAGCCCCCTGCCACTAGTGATCTCTATAACTGGAAAAACCAAAACCCTAGTTTCTCAGACAACCCAAGGGCCCTTATTGACCTTTTAGATTCTGTTATATTTACCCACCAGCCCACCTGGGAAGATTGCAATCAGTTGTTACAGGTGATGTTTACCATGGAAGAAAGAGAGAGAATTCTAACAGAGGCCCAAAATTTAGGGCCAGGACCTGAGGGGAACCCAACTGTCAATCCTTCCCTAATAGACCAAGCCTTCCCCCGACCCATCCTAACTGGAATTTCAACGTGGCAGAAGGTAAGGAGAGGCTCCTGGTCTATTTCCAGGTACTGATGAGGTCTCCATGAAGCCGCTCACTGGCTCACCAATTTGGCCAAAGTCAGTTCCATCGGCCTTCTTAGAATGGATTATAGAGGCCTTTGGGGCATACTCCCCTTTAGATCCTGAGGCCAAGAAGAATAGGTTAGCCATGGTTATGGCTTTTACTAATCATGTGCAAGTTACAAAAGATAGATGAAAAATGTCAAGCCTGCCAACTTACCGATGAAGACAATCAACCTAAAAAAATCCTGGAACCAGACTTTGGGGCACCAAATCCGGTTCCCACTGGGAGATAGACTTCACTGAGGTAAAAACCTGGCAAATATGGTACAAATATCTTCTAGTATTTATAGATTCTTTCTCTGGATGGTCAGAGGCTTTTCCAACCAGACATGAAACTGCCCAGACAGTCATCGAAAAGCTACTTGAAGACATCATTTTGAGGTATGATGTTCTCATCCTCTTAAACTCAGACAATGGACCAGCCTTTATCTCTCAGGTAATGCAGCTCCTGGTAAGGGCACTGGGGGCAAGTTGGAAATTACATTGTGCTTAGAGGCCCCAGAGTTTAGGTCAGGTTGAGAGCAAGAACAGGACCCTAAAAAAGACCCTTACCAAATTAACATTGGAAATTGGCGGTGACTGGGTGACTCTCCTCCCCTTCGCCCTTTATAGGGTTCAAAATTCACCCTATACCTTGGGATTAGCCCCCTCTGAAATCATGTTTGGGAGACCCCTTCCTATTTTGCTCAACTTAAAATCTGAGCTTACTGCTGAGTTTGATGATGCTAACCTGGCTTGTTTTCCTCGAGGCTGTGGCTCTTGTGCACAAGGGCATATAGTCTACATGAGGGCCACTTATGAGACAGCTCCACCCCCCACACCACACAAGTTTCAGCCAGGGGATTGAGTCTTTGTAAAGAGCTGTACTGGAAAGGACCATATACCATGATCCTGACAACTCCAACGGCCTTAAAAATAGATGGCATTGCCACCTGGACTCATTACACCCACACCAGGCTGGCAGATCCAGAGATAGAGGACCCCACAGACTCATTCCAGAAAAAAAAAAGGCCCCTCAGGGAGAGTTGAATATCAAGATAACCTGCTTAAGTTTAAACTTAGCCGTCACCCTCCATGAAGGTCCTATACTCTCTGGCACTGTTCCTCCTTTGCCATCCTACATTGCCTGCTAATCCACACCAACCTGCAGGTCGCACTTGGCCTGTCCTCGACACCTCTGGAGAAATCCTCAAGCAAGAATCAGCCGCGGCTCCTCCTGGGGCCTGGTACCCTCCTCTAGAATTTGAGGTGCAGGATTTATTTCTGGCCAACCAAGACAGGTGCCAGCTGAGAGAGAGAGTGCCGTTTTGATGTCTTCCCAGGACAGAAGACTGAGAAGCCCTGGAGCCGGCAATGTGGGGGAGCCGAGCCTTACTTCTGTGCATCTTGGAAATGTGTGAGTTCTGGACCTGTCTGATGGTCACCATTGGTAAGAGATGATCTGATCATTGTCCAATGGGGCAAATATGATATGGGTTGTGGGTCCTATGGGAGATAGAATTTACTGATCAAGGAGAACAGACTCTGACTGAAGAATGGACTATTGACAAAACCTGGGGAATTCAAATCTATGATGGCCCTGGGCCTTATCTTGGGCCAATCCCAGGGGCCCTCTTCACTGTTAGAGGTTCAGACAAACCACCCAGTGGCAATAGGACATAATCCAGTCTTGGGACCTCAGGAGGCTCTAGTCACCACACCCCAAGAGGGAACCAGACACCAGTAGTCCACTTGGGAACCACCCCTCAGGGCCAATATTCCTTATATAGTCAACACCCTTTATGGGACTTGATTTCTAAAACCTTCTAGGTGATAAATGACTCGAAACTGGATTTGACTAAAGAATGCTGACTTTGCCTGAATACACAACCCCATTTCTAAGTCAGAGTTGCAATAGCTGGTATTGCACCTCAGTCTCCCCAAAATCCTGCTCTTGGGGAAAACAAGGAAAAATTTCACTACATCCATTGACAGGTACGGGGACCTGTGTAGTGCCCCCTGGAAGGCGAGCGCCCACAGGTTTATGTAACCAGACCATCAGTATACAAAATGACACCCTCTATTCGGCATCTGCTGGATGGTGGGCTTGCACTTTGGGGCTCACTCCCTGCATCCATGGGACAGACCTTAACACAGGACAAGGTTTTGTGTGATGGTCCAATGTCAGTTTGAAGTAGTTGCAGAATGGAACACGTCAACCCATGCTCCCTGCCCAGAATAGGTTGAAAGGCTGGAACAAGGGGGAACTCCCTGGCATGGGGGACAAATAACTACCTATAGTGCCCGTTGATATACCAGAAAAATAGGCCCAGAGTTGTCAATTAATGAATTTATTAACTAAAATAGTTCTTTGTTGATGTAAGAGCGGCGGAGCTTCGTCCCCAGCATCCGGCCGCCTGCACGGCTAGCTTTATACCCGAAATAATTACACGGAAACTGTATTCTTTTAAACACTGCCTGGCCCCATTAGTTCCAGCTTCTTATTGGCTAGCTCTTACATATTAATCTAACCCATTTCTATTAATCTTTGTAGCCCACGAGCTGGCTTACCAGGAAAGATCTTAACATGCTTCTGTCTGGAATGGGACAATCATGGCGACTCACTGACTCAACTTCTTTCTCCCAGCATCCTGTTCTGTTTATTCCACCCACCTAAGGGTTGGCCTATCAAAGGGCCTAGGCAGTTTCTTTATTAATAAGAAATCACTCCCACATCAGTTCTTATGTCCCAATAATATCATCTCCGGAAAACCATGGGTAAGCATAACTGGGTCCTGTCGTCGGTGCTTGTGAAGGGGAAGTGCAGGACTCAGCCAACCATGATAAGCTTGATAGAAACAGAGCACCCAAAGGAAGTTCTTTACTTCCAACCGTTATCATCTGCCAGTGTAGGGCTCAGCCACAATAAGTTTAATGGAGGCCTGAGTCTCAATAGTTGACCCTGAAGCAATACCTGGTTGCAGGAAGGACCACAAACTGAGATTACCTGAGCACCACCCAAGAACAGACCATCCAAAGGAAAAGCCTAACGTTCCAACCATTGTAGATAGGATCACTTTCTAGCACACACTCACCAGGACACCCCTAGACAAAAGTCAGCCAAGCAGAGGACCTCAACCTTAGAAATCCCTCACCACCACCACCCCCTTTTTACTACTATAAAAACCCAATTCTAACTGAGCTCGGCGCTCAGATTATTCCAATACATTGGACATGCGGAGAGACCAAGTTTGCAAACTTATATAAAATAAAGGCTCTTTGCTTTTACATATGAGACTCGGTCTCCTTGTTGGTTTTGGGGGGACTTCACAGATCTGGGCATAACATTCACACACTGGCTGTTTACAGATGTTCTCTGAGAAGCCTAACTCTTTGAATACTCTTGGGCCCAAAGATCTTTCCTCTCACGTTGGAGGTAGCTCCCGGTCAAACTGGGGCAGACGAGACAGACAGATTCCCAGAGTCACAGCTAAGTACTGTGCAGGATTTCCACTCGCTAACTTTTCTTGTCACATATCCGACTTAGGAAGAAAGAAAACAATCATTTGCATTTAAGATTTTCTCTTTCCTGGGAATGAGCTTCCAAGGCCTTGTCTTGGAGTAAGGAAAGCTACCTGGATCCAGGAATTGATATTTTGATTCCAAGAGCGACATCTAGAGACGGAAAAGTGCAGCTGCGAGGCTACTCAAGCTTAAAACTCCTCTTTCCCAGGTGACGGGAACTGCTGACCCGGATACAGTGACCAGAGGCCAGTTTCTGACTTCTTCACATTTCAGACTGCATTTCATCCAGACTTGGCCCTCCGTTCTAACAGACATTGTCAAGGAACCACACGGTGCGCTGTCACAGTTCAGCCAAAGGACTCCAAACTAAATCCGCTAGCGAAGTTAGTATTACTTCCAGGAAGAGAACATCAGGATCTTAGGGATGGAAGTGGGGAGGGCAGGCTACCAGGTCTCACCCTTGTCTTTCTCCAGTCTCAACAGACCTGAACAAGATAGGAATTCTCTGGCTGCCTGCTAGGAGTAGTTTGCAAAACAGCACTACAGATCGGGGTGACTGCCATCTTCCTGGAGTAGGAGGCAGTTCCTTAGGAAGCCAGAACAATGTGCCCTAAGCCAATAGAAACAGAATTTTTCGGTCTCCTTGACCTCCCTGTGAAGCTCTTTCTCAGACTTGGCTTTCTTTCCTCCTTCTAAAGGGTTGATTTGCTTTGTAAAAACTAGCTTTTGTCTCTCTCATTTCTCCAGTCCAGCAGCACCTGTGGATCTGCCCACAGACATCTCTCAACCCTTTCAAGCTTTCCTTCTCTTTGCTACAGCTGTAGCAGCATGGAAATATCCAAATAATTCGGGTCAGGGCCAGAAACTCACCACTGTTTTCAACAATCAGCTTGGCCGAGGGATTTTCCTCCTCCTCCTCAGGCTGCTGTGGTCTTCCAACCTCGGGCTGAAAGGTTTCTCTGCTTCGAAACTGGGAGGGTGTGCCTGCAAGTCTGCTTTGGTCAGTCTAACAATTTGTGTTGTGATGGCACACTCTGAAATCGGTTGTTGCTAATCTATTAAGTACTTGTCAGATGGGTTTTTTATTAATTAATTAATTTATTTATTTATTAAAGATTTCTGTCTCTTCCCCGCCACCGCCTCCCATTTCCCCCCCTCCCCCAATCAATTCCCCTCCCTCGTCAGCCCAAAGAGCAATCAGGGTTCCCTGAAGTCCAAGGACCACCCACCTCCATCCAGGTCTAGTAAGGTGAGCATCCAAACTGCCTAGGC
>NC_022025.1:14403744-14406478 GCF_000317375.1 Microtus ochrogaster | reverse complement strand
AAAAAAAAAACTTTATTGTATGAGTGCTTATGGTATGTGGATTCTGGGGATGGAGTTTGGGTCGTTAGGCTTACGCAGCAAATGCTTCTACCTGTCGAGCCATCTTGCAGGCTTTTATTCAGAGAGGCTATCTACTCACTTCTAACTGGAATCAGACAGCATTACGGACTTGGGACCACTCACCACATTTGAGGTTGCCCGATGCAAAGCAGAAGTTCCAGGTTTAACTGTCACATTGATTCCCGTGCTGTCCTTCTAACTTCTCTTTGCATACACTCTCCTTGAGCGAATTAACCTGCATGAATTTAATAACCGCCTAAATGTAAATGTAAATGTAAATGTAAATGACTCAGATCTGAGTGTTCAGTTTAAATGGCTCTCCCCGAGCTCCAGAACTGTTTAGCCAAGGAAGCATTACCATTTGGATGGTGTCCAGGTCCCTAAAATTCTGCCCGCCAGAAACCAAACTCTTTCAACCTTGTCCTCCCCAAAGTGTTCGCTGGCATTGGCTCATCCAGTGATAGCCACTGTTATGCCCAGTCCATGGGGACCCCAAAAGGCCACCAGAGAGACCGACTCACCGAAATGCAAAAACAAGGCTTATTGTGTGCACGATACTAGCTGTCAGGGACCTAGTCAGTGCAGAGTTCCAAAAGGAGGTACCCTGCCCTTCTAGAGGGCATTATGTAAAGGTAAAAACCAGAAAAGTTACATTATCAGGGTGTGTGCAAGCAGGTGATCCTATCTACAATGGTTGGAACATTAGGAATTTCCTCTGGATGGTCTGTTACTGGCTGGTGCCTGGGCAGTCTCAGTTTGTGGTCTTTGTGGGAACGAGGTATTGCCTCAGGCCTCTGGTGAGCTTGTCATGGCTGAGTTCTACAGCCACTGTTCCTCTCAGAGTCTCAGACATCATTCTGCGTTCCTCTCTAAATAAATCTGTCACTTCTGCCTTTTTAAATAGCTTTCTGAAATGCATTTCTCTTCATTTCCAATCTCTTCCTGGTGCTGGGTTATTGAATAACAGCTACACTGCATGGCTGGCAGAGAGGGGAGCCCTAAGGAATTCCCACCTCTTTGACTGCTTGTCATGTAAGAATATTACCTCCATGTGAGGCCAGCAAGAGGGTGCAGCAGGTGAAGTCGCTTGCTGTCGAGCCTGACAACCATGCCAGATCTCAGTTGGTGGAGGAGACCAATTCCTGCAAGTTCTCCTCTGACCTCCAAAAGCACGAATGTGTTATATACTTGTGTACACGCATATAGTAAATAATCAAATGTAATGTATAAGCTTTTTTAAGGAATTTTACTCTTATCTGACAAGCTGACTCGATAAACCAAAACCTAAGAACAAAATATTGAAGAGCCTGCATTATCCTCTTCCCAAGAAATAATTGATAAGTAAATGTAAACAAAAGACAGTCCTAAATGGATGTTCTTCAGAATCTTCTTAACTCGCTTAGTCATGGAACTTTTTACACTCTTCTTTATTTGTTTTTTACTTTTAAAAGGGTTGGAGGAAGCATCAGTTAGTGTTTCTGTTTGGAATCTCCATGTTGGGGTCCCATTCCACATTCAGGTCTTACTCCTCCCATTCCAAACTTCTCAGTGTGTCGGGCTGAAGCCCCTCCCTAGTAGCTACCCTCTCCAAACTCTGCCCCTGAGAAAACCCACTAAAAGTCAGTCATTGGAGCTGCTCAAAACCACGCCTATAGGCTGCTTAAGACATGGCAGCCATATTTGCCATGTGATACCTCTCCTGCCCTCCTGAGGGTCACCCGGGAGTACTTTGCTCTGTTCATTACTCTGTTCATTAAATTTGGATTTATTAATTTGACTTGACTGGTTTATTACATCGGTGGCAATAGATTCCCATGAACTGGGGGTTCAAAACTTACCAGTCCCAAATAATAAGAAAATTTTATACTCAGTCATCCTGTCAGTCTCACATGCAAAAGCTGTGAAAACAGAGACATGAGTTATGCGATCACCACTCCACTCCCCAAAGAAGCAAGAGCCGGATTATACCCACAGAGTTTGATTGCACATAGAGCTGCTTTCCTCAGCCACTCGCTTGAGAAGCATTCATTATTGGTGCGTTACGGGTCTGAAGGCAAAAGTAACCTTGCAGTAGGGAGCCAAGAAGTACCACAGTCACACTGCACAACAAACACCACACAAGAGATTTATTGGGAAAGACACAAGACAGTGGTTGCCTCTCTTTGGATGAGAAACATCAAGGAACTAAGCAGGAGACAGGCTAATATGGGGTTCCTTGGGAGAGGACATAAACAAACAACCTCGGGCTCCTGCTTCCACAGCTAAGAGCTGCCTCTGCTGCCATGCGTTACCCCCATTTTGGAATGCACCCACAACCACAAGCCATAACAAACATGTTTTAAAGCTGCTTCCTGCTAGGTGTGTGGTTACAGTAAGAAGATTAACGTGTGCATACACAATAGCAAACAGTGAGGGCTTTTGTTAGTTTTACCAGTAAATTTGACAAAACCGATGGAAAAACATATTCGAAGAGAGAATTGAAATTACCTGGTGTGAGCGAGAAGAAAACACGGAACACACAACAAACCCGCTTGGGAGTTCATGGCTGTGTGTGTACAGGCCTGGTGAGGGGGGAGGGCGGGCCTGAAGGTAGCGCGTCCGGCTTTTAAGGCCTGCCCAGTGCATGTGCACAGGGGGATGACGTGGTTATGTTTTACACAGATGACGGAGCTCA
>NC_022025.1:14395309-14403368 GCF_000317375.1 Microtus ochrogaster | reverse complement strand
GCACCAGACCTCACCACAGATGGTTGTGAGCCACCATGTGGTTGCTGGGAATTGAACTCAGAACCTTTGGAAGAGCAGGCAATGCTCTTAACCGCTGAGCCATCTCTCCAGCCCCTCAAAACTGCTTTTTGCTGATTCTGTGGGCATCACAGAGTTGAGTTGCTTGATCACATCCTGGGGTCGTTGATTACTTTTATGTTTTTTTTCTGGGATCTGTGGAACTGGCTGGCTGGCAGCTTGGACCTCGCAAGATGCTGGAAAGGCAGAAAATTATGTCTGGAAAACATTTTAGATCCTGGTGATTAAGGGAGGAGAGTCCCAAGATGGAAAATAGAGGGTTTTTTGTTTTTTGTTTTTGAGGGGTGGAGGAGGGAACTTCCAGGGGTTCCCGAGACTAGAAATGATAAGGGAAACATTAAATGATACTTATTCTGGGCGAGTCTAGTTCATGTAGATAGGTCCAATCGGCTCCCTGGAGCTTATGAAAAAAATATTTGAAAAGAAATAAATTTTAGACATATTAAAAGCTTATAATAATGATGCTATAGTGTTGGAACAGAAGACAGTGGGGAGGAGAGAGGAAAAGAAGAGAGAAATATTAGACCCCTCAATGTTTTACCTGAAGCAAATCTTAAGGCACTTGTTCTCCTTAGCATCATGGTATTACTTTAGGATCCAGGAGACACTGCTGCAGCCAGGAATAAACTTGTTATGTTAAAGTCTGTTTTGTCAGTTTTTGGAATCTGGGGCTGTGAATGTCCCCAAACTCGTTATTGTTTCTTACCACCTGGGCTTTTGGCAATCTTTGTACCTCCAGCTCTGTGTTTGATGATGGTCCCTGTAATAATAGCTGAGTGGTTAACTGGAAATCTAAGTGTGACGTTGGAGATATAGAGAAGTTGGTAAAGCAGTTAGAAGGAAGAGTATATGGAGTTTTTGGCACAGGAGGGTTGAGTATGGTGACGAAACTTTTATTTTTCTGTAACTGGAGAAAAAAATGGCTGATTTTGAAACTTAAGGGAGCAGGGCTCTGTTTGAGTTACTGTATAGGAGGGGGTATCTTGAGCTGGAAGAGTAAAAGGTTTAAGGTGAGACAGGTGGATCCAATGAGACAGTCCCTCAAGCTTGGCAGCTGTGGGAGTTACAAGAATTAATTTAAAGGGGCCCTACCATTTAGGGGAAAGGGGTGAGGGGCATTGGTCTGGGGGGAGAATAGTACCTGATCTCCTATTTTATTTTATTTTATTTTATTTTATTTTTTGGTTTTTCGAGACAGGGTTTCTCTGTCGCTTTGGAGCCTGTCCCGGAACTAGCTCTTGTAGACCAGGCTGGCCTCGAACTCCCAGAGATCCGCCTGCCTCTGCCTCCCGAGTGCTGGGATTAAAGGCGTGCGCCACCACCGCCCGGCCTGATCTCCTATTTTAATCGGTGGTGGGCATGAATTAGCACATGGTTGAGGTAACGAGTAGTTGGTAAAATCCTGTAATAAGGAGCGAAAATGGGCTAACAGTGGAGTAAAGATCAGAAGAGGGATAGGTTTTAGGAGAGAGGCCGGGGGTTAATACTGGCTGCCCGTATATGAGCTCAAAGGGTGAGATAAAAAGGGGGATTTCGGGGAGAGCCCTAAGCCTAAGAAGGGCCAGAGGCAAAAGTTTTACCCAGTCAAGGTGAAGCTCCTGTGACATCTTAACAAGAACATTTTTTTAAGGAATGGTTAGTTCATTCTACCTTCCCTGAAGACTAAGGACGGTATGGGATATGAAAATGCCAGGGAATATTAAGAGCCTTAGATAAAGTTGGAGAGATCTGGGAGTTAAACTCTCTGGGCCATTATCCAACTGAAGAGAGGTTGGGATTCCAAACTGAGAGCTAATTTCTCAGAGAAGAACATTGAAAACTGCCTGGGCCCTCTTGTTAGTGGTGGGAAACATTTTAATCCACCCAAACATGGTGTTCACCAAAACCAGGAGATAATTAACTCATCTGACTGTGGACATATGAGTAAAATCAAGCTGCCAGTCAGTTTCTGGTAGGGAGCCCCTGGCCTGGTGGGTGGGAAAAGGGAAGCTACAATATTTGGTCTTGGGATCTGACTTTTGACAGATTTTACAAGAGATAGTGATAGCTTTTAAGAACTCTAAGTCCTCAGGGGTGAGTTGGAGGTGAGCCTTGACAAAATGAAACAGAGATTTGCTATTAGGATGAAAGAGCTTATGTAGGTAGGACAGAATTCACTGGGTGTCAGGAGGTGTCTGCGAGAATGTGGGCTGTATTGTATGAACCCCTGAGGTGACTGAGGTAGGCTTGGGCTCTGGAATGATGCTGTTCTAGCTGCTTGGTCAGCCCGGTTATTTCCCTTAGGCATAATTGAACTGTCAGTCTGATGAGACCGACAGTGAATAATTCCTATAGCTTTGGGGAGATGGGAGGCTTTTAACAGGTCCATAATGTAACCTGAGTTAGTTATGGATCCTCCTTTCATTGTAAGAAGCCCACATTCCTTCCAGATAGCTGTGTGGTACAGGAGTATATGAAAGGCATATTTAGAGTCTGTGTAAACATTTAAAGATTGTTCCTTTGCTAACTGGAAGGCATGGGTAAGGGCTATTAACTCAACCTGCTGATTAGTGGTATGGGCAGGGAGTGCCTGTGCCTCCACCACACCAGTATCTGACAATATGGCTATGGCCTGTAGGTATGCTCTACAGGTCCCTTCGCATAAAAAGGAGCTGCCATCTGTGTACCAGGTATAAGTGGCCTGGGACAGTTTGCCCTCCTGTATATGTGAGGGGTGGGGTAGTAGGTCCTCTAGGACCTCAATGCAGGAGTGAAATGGGGAATCATTAACGTTTGGTTGAGGTAGGAGATTTGAGATATTAAGGGTTGGGCAGGATTGGAAAGTGAGTGTGGCATCTTCAACTAGTGCCACCTGGAGGGAAAGAACTCAGGAAGGAGGTAAGGTTTGCAAGTTAAGAGATGGGACAGATTGTGGTGGGAGAAGACGGTAGTGGGTGATCCAAAGGTTAGTTTCTTTGACTCATGAATAAGAAGCTCAGTGCCTACTAAAGCACGTATGCAGGGTGCTTAGCCCTGAGTGGTGAGGTTCAGCTTCTTTGACAGGCATGCTACAGGTGCAAAGAAAGGTCCCAGCTAAGGGCACATCCCTCCTTCTCTGTTCCATAGAAGGAGAAGGGGTGAATTAAATCTGGGAGAAGAACTGAGGCCCGAGGGCTTGCTGGAGTCTCTGGAAGGGTTTAGTAATGGGATAGAGAAGGGGCTCATGCAGAGAGCTGAGAACTGCCTTGTATAAGGGGTGGGCGAGGAGAGAAAAAGAAGGGATCCAGGAATGCAGGAAGCCAGCTATTCCCAGGAACAATAAAACCTAAAACCCTACTTGTAGTGACACACTTCCTCCCACAGGGCACACCTCCTAATAGTGCCACTCCCTGAGTCTGTGGAGGACATTTTCAGTCAAGCAACAGAAAAAAAACAAAACAAAATAACCCGCCCCCAAACACCAAAAAAACAAAACCTCTATTTTTTTTATTTATTGAGTCTACATTATCATTTTGAGAAAATCAGGTTAATTTTAACAAACATTATTCTTACAATGCAGTACAGTTGTTTTTAGAAATGTCTTTTTTATTGTCTTTTAGTATATTTTTTGTGTGTGTGTGTGTGTGCAGGCCTTACCATATGTCCATTTTATTTGGTCCACTTCATTTCTAAGTACTTCATAGTTCTTCGTTGCCACTGTGTGAGGACAGTTGTCTTATACCGGAGGCCTTGCAAGTTGACTTGTTAGAGCTAGGGTAACGTCTATTTTGAAGAAGCAACTAGATTACTTCCTCCATAGGCAGCTGGACTGTTCAGTAATACATAGAGGGCCTCTTTCCAATCTGGGTGCACTTTTTTGTCTTTTTGCACCGGCTATAACATCTATATGTAACAGATGTCACTGTGAACGTTATCTTTTATTCTTAGAAATAATCTACCGTTGTCCTTATTTTGTATACAAGGAAGTTTAAATGAAAGTTCAAAGATCTCCTAACGCCTCAACGTTCATAATTGAGTCAATGCTCCCAGACCAAATCTTTTTCAGGACCCCAAAGCCCTGTCTTTTCAGACGAATTTTCCTATTTCTATACATCCTTTCCTTTAATTCCAAGGCTCTTCTGATATCTTGCTTCCTGGTTTCCTACAGATAAATACAAATATAAAGAAGGCGTATGCTGAAGACAGCGTTATGTTGACTCCTATTTCCCTAACCAACACTCTTACACTTCTACATCTCGTTCCAAGCTTGCAAAAACAAACGAAAAATTTAATTTATTAAATCCCACAGAGCTCCCCATTTCGCGCCGAATGGCATCCAGTTTCCACCAGGGGTAAGCCTCAGGGTACTTTTTACCGAAGCCACCCGAAGAGTGTCGTGAGAGGCCCCCGCCGTTAACCCCGTCCTCCGAGGATTAGGGTAATGAGCAAAAGGCTGCACAGCTGAGCACCCGCAGGGCGCCGACCACCGATAACAGCCGCACGGGAGGCTAGAGCGGCGGCCTCGCTGCGCGGGCTCGTGACGTCACTGCATCGCGCCGGCGCCGTCTGCATCCCAGCCTCAGCGCTTCCGGGAGGGAAGCTGGTGGTTGAGCATCGTGAAATCGGCCGGAGTAGACTCCGGTGCTGACTGGCGGCTACCCACCCTGCGGTTTCAGGTGGTGCCCGCCAGAATGTCCCACTTGGAGAGCCTGGTGCTCTGTCGAGAGGCTCAGGTGTCCACCTTGCAGTCCCTGTTTGGAGAGGTATTGTGGTCAGACCGTTTCCCTAATTCCAGAGTCCAGCGCGTCCTGGGTCCGTTGCGGGGTAGTGTGTGGATAGCGAGGCGGCAGACCATCATCTCTTACCCAGAAAAACTTCCCAGTCCGTTTCAGAGACCGCAGAGGAAGGGCTGGGCTGCTCCCCGGGACCTTGCCTAAGAGGTCCTTTCAATGGGGCCCTGCGATTATGTGAGCCCCAGATAGCTTTTGCAGGTTGCTACTGCACAAGCTTTATGGAAGAAGTCTGTTTGCAGAGTGCTTATAAAGTGGAAATTCACCCCTTGCAGTGAGGTATAGATTAAGTCAAATACAGAGAGGTGGTTGGCTTCAAGACCACTTAGGATAATGCTGTATTTTAGCCTTTAAAGTCCTGCAGTTTTTTCAGAATTATAAAATCCAGGAGCTGTCTCATCTGAATTTCTCTCTCCCTGACTAGCAGATGAGATGCTTTAGATGGGAGAACTCCTCTGCAAGGAACACAGTTAGAGACTGCTTTTCATAGACAGGGATACCGTTCATTTCTCTTGTGCCTTTTGCATTGTTCTCATTAGTCGGAATTAATTTCACTTGGATCTTTGAAGCACGATTAATAAAAAAATCAGAGAGAAAATGGGGTTCAACCTGAAGATCCAAAAAGCAAAGCAGTCAGCCACTGGCTCTTACCTCTACCTCAGTCCGAAATGGCGATCCTGCCTCCAGGAATCTCAGAATGAGACTGTGTGAGAGCTGTCTCCTCCTGTCTTATAATCCTCTCTAGGGCTGGTATTAAAGGTGTGCACCTCTGGGATTAAAGGCATGCACCGCCCGTTTTCTGTGGTAACTAGTGTGGCTACTGGGATTAAAGGTGTGTGTTACTACTGCCTAGCTGTAAGGCTGACCAGTGTGGCTGTTTTACTTTCACAATCCCCAAGCAGGCTTTATTAAAATACTGTTGGAATGCCACTACAGATCTTATCTGGAATGTGAGTTAATGCAAATATCCATTTAGTTTGTTTTTTAAAATGTGCTTTTATCCAGCTGAGTGTTGGATGGAGGCTAAAGTGACCTATAAAAGTACCGCCATCTAAAAGGGTCACATCAGTTAAGCTAGAGATCAGCTGCATCGACCTTTCTAGTTTTAGTGCATTCGGTTAGAGTTACCCATATTCTTGAAATACATACTTGGCTGTGCCCTATACATTCCTTCACTAGACTTGATACACCCAGATTACTCCGACCAAAAGTACTCAGAAAGAGGAGTACTTTTAGCAAGTTATGTTTAACAAAAGCACTGTTTTTTCTTCAAGGAAGTTTGCATGTGGAAAATACAAAGAGTCACTGTAGCAAATAAATACCAAACAACAATAACAATCCCAAAATAACAACAACAAAAACTAGCCCATGATTCTTAGATGATGATCGTTTGTTTAGCAAGTGTATATTTTCTGAGCACCTTCGTTGTGGATGAAGTGGAAGGCACTATGCCAGATTCTGGCTTGTTACAAATGTTGGGGAGGTTTGTGAAGGTGAAAAGTAACAGCCTAAGGGTTCTGTTTAACTCTAGGTAACAATATAAACATTGTTATTTAGGGGGAATGTGCTGGTTACTGTTGTCATCTGGGAAGAGAGAACCTCAATTGAGAAAATGCCTGCAACAGATTGTCTGTAGGCGGCATTTTCTTGATTAGTGATTGATGTGGGAGGGCCCAGCCCACCGGGGAAGGTGGTCTGAACCGTAAAGAAATGAAACGGAGCAAGCTATGGGGAGCAATCCAATAAGCAGCCTTCCTCCACGGCCTCTGCATCCGTTCCTCATCCCGGGTCCCTGCCTTGAGTTTCTGTCTTGACTTCTCTTCATGATGAACTATAACTGAAGCTGAAATAAACCCTTTCCTCCCCAAGTGCTTATAGTCATGCTATGACAGCGATAGAAACCCAGTAGGGCAGGGAATATTGTATTAGGCACCAAGTAGATGTAAACAAGTGTAGAAACATAAAGCAGATTTCTAGCTTTAAAAAAAAACTGTCGAAGGTGACCGTCAGCTTCCTTTCTGCTTATGAAATGGTAGCTGAAATAATTTCTAAAATTTAGGTCTCCCCAGTAAATCTTAACCCTCCAGAGTCTCACCTGTCTTTAACTGATGCCTGTACTGTTCAGTATCTTATAGGTATCGGCAATTAATGGCTATCTCATAAATATTGATATTATTGGATAGACCAGTAGAACCTTTGACAGTTTGCTTCTGACAAAGCTATCTCTGCATATGCGTTTTAACTTTTTCATGGTGCTAGGGATCAAATCTAGGACCTTGCACACTCTAAGCAAGTGATATACCACTGAACTATACCCCTTTATCTGATATTGCTATATAGATTTCATCAATGTTTGATTTGAGGAAATATATACACTTATGCCAAGATAAATGATTATGCGTAATCAGAAGTATTTAAGATTTCCTAGGAATAAGACTTCAAAAATGTCTCGTGTTTCATTGTTTTAGTTTTAAACAATAAAATGTATAGTGAAAGTGTAGCCTACAAGGACATTAGATTCTTTAAAAAATATTTAAAATATAGTATAGGTGAAATTGCCCGTGAAAAAAAATCTCTTAAATCTCTTAGAAAGTTGAGAATACAAGGGTTTGTATGTGCAAACCCATGTAATAGTAAAATTACGGTTATATGATACATGGCTAATAATGGCCACATATAATTTTTCAAGATAATTTCATAAGGGAAAGTGCTTTGAGTTGAATTTAAGTTGAGAATACCAAGACTTTACCTGTATGCATCATTGAAATAACTTGGGTTTAGTATTATACTGTACCAATAGACCTTTCTTACCCATGGGTAAATGCTCATTTCTGGGTTCATGCAGACATAAACTGGGCCTTTCTTTCCTAGAGACATCATTTCAGCTTTCCATCCATCTTTATTTACGGACATACTGCCAGCGGGAAGACCTACGTGACACAAACTTTGTTGAAGGCGTTAGAGGTAAGGCTGCCCCTGGAGCCTGATGTTAATGGACCTTCATTCTTACGCTGCTGAAGAGGGAATGGATCAGATGACTTACTCTGATTTTCCTTCTCTAGAGTATTATCAGCTATAGAAAGCATTTCTACCCAAATCTTGTTGGGATACTTTGGATGAGTATAAGCCTCAAAAGCTATTAGTTACTAACATATATCCTGACAGTAAAAACTTCTAAGTTGAGCTGAATTTTTCTCTCTTTGGTGCCTAGTAGTTAGTAGTTGGATAAACAA
>NC_022025.1:14393107-14394819 GCF_000317375.1 Microtus ochrogaster | reverse complement strand
GGGATCAACCTACCCCTGGACCCAGCAATACCACTCTTGGGAATATACCCAAGACATGCCCTATCATACAACAAAAGTAAAATTTACTTTTTAACATAAGATGTCTCCTTTTCACTCTTTACTGGTATTATTGATTCTCATCTTTCTGATTTTCGCATGTGTAAAAGCGCACATACCCTCATCCTGCCCTTTTCCTATTTCCTGTGTGAATGACCTTCACCATTGACACTGGATTTAAAAACAGTCGGCTGAGCACATTCCCTTGTGGAGACAGGCCTGGGTCTGTGTTTGCTCACGGCCCCTCTCAGTTCCACTTCCCGTTGTTGTTCCCAGGGTTTCTGCACAGTGGCTTCCCTGGCTGCAAACTGGGGCCAGGAGACAGCCTTCGGGATAAGTAAATGTTAGCCCGTGAAGAACGCATTCCCGGATAGTATCACAAGCAGCTAGTAACGCTTAGGTGCTGTTTATGAATATTATCACACAACTGTTCATATCCTAAGCTGGCAGTAAGCGGTATCTATTGGAATGGGCATGGCTGTGATCTTGAGCAACTGAGAACAGAGAAAGAGATGTGCAGGCCACAGGCTTTGGTCTCACCTCAGCTCCGAGGATGCGTGTTTGAGATGGCCTCCTGGAATGCTGAGTTCCTGCTCTGTTTCAGCTTTGCCTGTGTTGCTCCTATGTCTTGGAATGACCGTCCTCTACTCCCTTGCTCTCCTTCTGATATCCTGTTGATTGACAAATGATTATTTATTTAGCTGTGTTGTTTTCTACTTCCCTGGGAAGTGCTTCCTGACTTCCGGTGCTGTTAAAATATGCCCCTGTTTTGTGACTCATCACGACATCCAGTCTTCTCAGCTGTAATGTCTTTTTTGTATTGTGTTTCCTGGATGTGATTTTTTTTTAAAAAAAAATGTACATACATATAGATACACACACACATGTATCATCCCCACAAGCATAGTGCTTGGCACATTTTAAGTTGTGGATACTACTCTTTGATCCCAAAGATCAACTGGCATTTTAAACACAAAGATGTTGCGTTTCATATCTGACTTCAGAATCTGAACATACAAGGTGTTTGGTCACCAATTTGTTTTTGAAAGCTTGTGTGTGATGTATCCAGAGAATACATGTTGAATGAAAGCATGTAAGGAAGTTTTATGTTAAAGGAATGAATTATGATTTTACCATTTGTTACTTTTGCAATAACTTAATCAATGTTAGATATGACTATTACTGCTTCTGTTATAGATACCAAAACATGTGCTTAGAAAAAAATGCTGTTATTTGAGTCAAGAATAGCACGAAAGTAAGCAAGATATTATGAGTAGTCTACCTAAGGAAATATTGATGGTACCTCTCTAGTAAATAAATGTAACCTGCTAGGAAGCAAATTCTTCAGTAAGGAAAATTCCCACTAGGAATTTTAACTTTCAAAAGTAATTGGTTTCTTTATACTCATACTTAAAGAGGGAAATACAAGTTTACTTTGGGTCTTAGAGGAAGACAGATGAGAAACTCAAATCAGAGAAGTGAGTGTAAGGATGTTTTAAGGGACAGTTATTCATCATGGCCTTTATCACCCTGAGACCTCGAGGAACCTTAGAGAGCACTGTTGCCAGAACCTAGCAAGCGCAGTAGCCGTAGCTCGGGCCTTTGGTAGCAGAATGCAGACACTGCCAGCATGCAGTGTGGAGAGAAGAGATGCT
>NC_022025.1:14379241-14392214 GCF_000317375.1 Microtus ochrogaster | reverse complement strand
GCGCACTAGGCCATACTCTGAGGTAAGTACCCAAGAAGCATTTGTTATTGGCTAAACATTAGGGTAGAAAAGTATACAGATATTTGGTGTAGAACAAGTTTAGACTGGTCTGTAACTAAAAATCTGTAACCTTTACTACTTAGAAAATAATATAGAAAGTTGGTTAAGAATTTTTCTGTTTATTAAAATTTTTCTGCTTATTGTGGCTTACAAATTGAGAATCTACTAGAATACCTTACTATAAATCATTAAGAATAATATTTACATCTCAGTTTTCCTTTTGAATCATAGTTTTCTGATAATAGCTTTTGAAGAAGGATCATAAATTAGAATAATGAAGTCATGAGTTATAACAGTTAATCATTATCAGATTAAAAGAATAGACTCTTAATTTGCTATTTCTGGTTTGTATTTTTTCACTAAAGTGGACCAATTCTTTTGAGTTAGTGTTCTAGCTTAGAGAGTTACTTAAACGGAGATTGTTGAGCAATTTCCTAACGAGAATGTATCGTCGAAAGACTACTTTATATCTTTATTGTAGTAAATTGTGCCTTTAGTTTGCCAAAACTAAAAATTGGATATTTAAATATAATTATTCTCATACGTTGTTGCAAGATAAAATATCTAGATTATTCAGGGAAACTATCCTGCATCTTAATTTTATTCCTTATTTAAATGATTGTATAATTTGCAAGAAGATTTATTATTAAAGTATGAATGTTTATGGTATTAAAATGGGTTCTTTTTTTGGGGGGGAGAGAACTTTAGTTCCCACAGGTAATGCACTAGATAACACAGAACATCTTGTCACATTTTAAAGTTAGGAGACTCTCACTGACTACTGGGTTTGTTATGGAGAGCATGGGAGCCGATTTGAAGAGGCTCATACTGCCCAGATATACTTAAGGATGAGTTAAGTCAAGCTGGTACTGACCTGGGAGCTTCCCCTCTGCCTGGCTCTCACAGTGTCACGTGCTCGCAGGCTGCTGGGGGAGAAAAGTCATCAACCGTCTTACCTCGCTGTGAACCCTGGGAGCTGCAGTAACAAGTAGCCTGGCAGGATATGGCCATTGGTGCAATAGTAATGTCTTGGGGGATCCAGTCACTTTCTGGTTAGACTTAACGCCTATTCCTTAGGAGGAAACTGCTGTAAGCTTGGTCAGAACCTGTGGCCTGAGAAGTCAAAGGCCCAAAGGGAGAACCTGGTATTGTTCCTTTGCTGAATGGACATAGTATCTAAATAAATGCTTGTCTTCCTACCCATAGATTAGCACAGCTAAGAGCTCACTAGAGAAGCTTCTTTTTTCCCCAGTAGATGACTGTGAATACAGGCACTTAGAGTTGGTCAGAAGTACAGAGAATAAGTGACTAGGGAATCTCAGCCCTAAATACAACATCTGTATCAGTATACCTCCAGGCAAGCCTCAGAGAACAAGGAAGAGAGGACAGAGATTGGGCAAACCAGGGTTATGAAGCCGTGAACGAGGATCAGCTGTGGCTGTCTGCAAAGATCAAGCCAGCCAGCATTTCTTGTTTGAGGAGGAGCTCACGAGGTCGCTATCCCTCATTGCGAGCTGTTGGCAGTTGGTGACCGCTAAGGAAGGAAGAGTTGTTTTCTGCAGGGTGTGGTCCCTGTGAGATTGCCCATGCTCCGGTGGATGCCCTCACTCTCATACACGTACAGGCAGCCCTAACTGCACTCAGTGGGTTAGTTAACAAGACAAGAAGAAAAAAGACATGAAGTAAGGAACATATTAGATAAATAGTTAAAACATATCACAGCTGGGCGGTGGTGGCGCACGCCTTTAATCCCAGCACTCAGGAGGCAGAGGCAGGCGGATCTCTGGGAGTTCGAGACCAGCCTGGTCTACAAGAGCTAGTTCCAGGACAGGCTCCAAAGCCACAGAGAAACCCTGTCTCGAAAAACAAACAAACAAAAATATCACAAATCTCCAATTTATTGATTACCTGGAGATGTAATTTACTATGCACTGCACTGCAGTACTCAAGTAATAGCCCCAAGAAGACACCAAGTCCTGACCCTGAGCCCTGGAAATCCTACTTCATTTGGAAAAAGGCTCTTAAGGTGGAGCGATCCACCCAGATTACTGGGAGGAAACAGACTCTAACCCTAAATGTCAGTAGATAGAGATGTCTGAGTGAGCTACACAGGTGGGCAAGACCAGACTGGAAAAGCTGCAGGAAATCGGAAGGTTGAGGATATTTGCCTTTAGGGCTGCAATGATGTGGGTAACAAACCGCATTATTCCAGTACCACAGCGATCGAAGCTACCAGAAGATGGAAAAGGCAGGAGCTGGGTTTTCTCCAGGAGCCACTGGAGTTACCATAGTGCTGCTAATACCTTAATTTGGCTTGGTGAAACTGTCTTTAAGTTTTTGGCTTCCAAGAACTGTGAGAAATAAATTTTATATCTGTTTTAAGCCATTAGGTTTTTAGTAATATTACAAAAAAGAAAATGGGCAAAAACTCAGAATAAGAAATTGGTAATTGGGGGAATTCAAGTATTTTTCCTTTTGTCCTGTATGAACTCATACATTCATGAATCTTGACCCATCCATGCTACTAATGAGGCATTTTTTGGGGGGACAAGTGTGGAAAAATTTGAGTATTGGCTATTTGATGATATTAGGAAATAATGCCAAATTTTAAAATGTATGATAATGTGACTGGTTATATTTTTTTTTTAAGGAGTACTCATATGACTTCATTGGTCAGTTTTAATAGTTACTGACGTGACCAAACTCATCACCATTCTGCTGTTCTATTTTATTTTATTTATTTATTTGGATTTTCGAGACAGGGTTTCTCCATAGCTTTTGGTTCCTGTCCTGGAACTAGCTCTTGTAGACCAGGCTGGCCTCGAACTCACAGAGATCCGCCTGCCTCTGCCTCCCGAGTACTGGGATTAAAGGCATGCACCACCACCGCCCGGCTTTGCTGTTCTATTTTATATGATGTTATTCATAAATGTCCACTGTATATATCTAGTGTCTGTATGTTTTAGGAAACATTATGGCAAAAGCATTATAACTTTGAACAAAACTTAGAGTTATCTAGCAGTTTAAACATCGCATGCGTAGCTGTAAAGTTCAATCAAGAAAAGTTCTGTGTGATAAATTTTAGAATATACTTCTGTCTTTCTTGTGTAATAAAGACTTGTAATTTTTATAAGTGGGGAGATAGAGTCAGAGTACTTCACACCCTGTTTTGTGGGTAGTACAATTAGAAATATAGCAATGATGTGTTTTCTCTTTGGATATTTGGATAAAAAATTTTATTAGCAATCTGTTTTTAGCTTAATCTCTTTGAAATATGTTTTTAATGTGTAAATAGCCTTTTGAAAGTAAATTTAAGCTTACTTTAAAACGCTGCATTTTTTTCTTTGTAACATGGAAAGTTTAAAAATCTTATAGTATGTTATTCTTTATAAAATACATTATGAATTGATTTTCATGTAGACTTCTCTTTAAGGTTCTGGATAAAGCTGAATATCTAAGAGACATGGAAGCAAATCTTTTGCCTGGCTTTCTTAGGTTGCAAGAATTGGTAAGTAATACACAGAATGGGTTTCCCTCAATAGATCATATGTTCCCTCCCCCAATATGTTGTTATGATTAAAGTTCAGTCTTTTCACATAGTGGTATTAATTTATGATTTGGTAGACTTAATAAATTATTTTAGCTTTCAATTATAAAGTAAGTTGCCATCTATTAAAGAATTTGAAGTCTTTAGTCATTAATGAGAGGGGGCTGGACATCGAAATCTACATGTTCCTTCATTTTGATCTACAGAAGTTATGATGTAGTTATTCTGATCGTCTGGTTTGCTATCTGCTAGCCACTCCTTGTCAGCGTGCAGCTCTTCACTCGGCTAGTATGGTCTCACTGAACTGTCTTCAGTCAATTGCAGTTGTCATGATAGTAGGAAAGATTAAATATGCACATTATCAGTGGTTACAGGGGAAAAGCACAGAGATTTGAATAATTTGAAGAAAGAAAATTGATGAGAGAATTCAGTCCTCACTAGTATCCACCCAGGAATGCTGGGTTCGGGATAGCTATGCTAGGGTTTTACTCACCAAGACAAAGAGCTGTCTGAGCAGAACAGTACCATTGTCCTCTTCAATCAAGAGTAATTTAGACCTCATTGATTTTGTGGCTGATTATACGCTTACTTTGGTTTTATTATTTTATCAGTGGTTTGAACATAAATAGATTATACTTTCTAGCTATATGTTCATTTGTACTAAAGTGTTTAGTAGCATTGTTCTGAGAACCAAGGCAGAATCTTCCATAACCTTCCCAACTGTAAAACAGCCGGGGACCAGCTGTTCACATACATGAGCTGACTGGGGTAGTTCTGATCCAAGCAGTTAGAGTGCTGCAGGTTTAAGAGACTTCCCAGTGCCGCTGAAATGCTGTGTCCCGCAGGTGGGCAGAGTTGGGTGGAGGGCTAGAGAGAGCAAGCAGTGAGTCGGCCTTGGGGTCCGAGGCTCACTCTTAGTGATTACTGTTACAAGGTGCCTGCCTGTTTTCAGTCCTCATTTTGGTTTTTGTTCATCTGTTTTGTTTTTGTAGGTGTTTGTGTGATGTGGGATGCCCTTCTGTATATGTGTTACTTTTATTGATTGATGAATAAAGTTGTTTCAGCCAATGGCTTAGCAGAGTAAAGCCAGGTGGGAAATCTGAATAGAGATGTGTAGGGAGAGCAGGCTGAGTCAGGGAGACGCCATGTAGCTGCCAAGGGAGAAAGACGCCTCCTGGTAAGCCACAGCCTGGTGATACATAGATGGATAGAAACGGGTTAATTTAAGATATAAGAGCTAGCTGGAAATACGCCTGAGACATCAGCCAAACAGTATTGTAATGTAGTTTCTGTGTGATTATTGGGGTCTCCGCTTACATTTGTGGTTTCTGTCGGCCTTGACTCATTGCTTCCCACACTGACTGCCTAGACTTTATTCTCACCCTTCACGTTTGCTCTACATACCTAGTAACAATACCGTGACAATAATAAGGACTTTCACGTTTGTTTTTGTTACAGAAACCACTAGGAGAAAATTTGAGGTTTTATTGTAATCTCTATTGGGAAAGGGAACCATCAGTTTAACATTTTTGAGAGGATACTTGATTTTGAATTGTATTCCATTTCAGAGGAACTTAATAAAAGCATTTTCTGTTTTTTACATTAAGTGTCTGAGTCAAAGGAAATTTAAATTATGATAAAACATTGTATACTGGAAGTATTTTAAGATGAACAGTTGAAAATACTACAGATTTCAAGTCATTGATCTTGTTTTTTTTTTCAACTTATCCATATATGTTTAATTTTTTATAGAATTATAAGATGCCTTTTTGAACTGGCAGGATGGCTCAGTGTTAAGCGCACCTGCCACCAAGCCTGGTGGTCCACATTCGCTACCTGGAACCCTGATGACCACAGAGACCCAACCCCACATGTTGTCCTTTGGTCTCCATGCTCGTGCTGTGGTGCTCAAGTGGACATACGCATGTGAACACACTAAATAAGTAGAAATAAATCTGATGATTCTTGTGTGAGCTTTATGATCAGGAAATGTGGATAGAGCATACCATATATGTATATATTATGTATACGATATTCTGTCTGTGTGTATGCCCAAAGGCCAGAAGAGGGCACCCATTACAGATGGTTGTGAGCCACCATGTGGTTGCTGAGAATTGAACTCAGGACCTTTGGAAGAGCAGGCAATGCTCTTAACCTCTGAGCCATCTCTCCAGCCCCTAGAGCATACTTTTAAGCCTAAATAAACTCAGAATTATTTTTTTTAAATCAGTGGGTTTCTAAGGTAAAAGCATTCAGAAAGTCTTCTTTGGGGCTGGTGTATAGCTCAGTGGTAGAAAGTTGGTCCTGCACTTACGAGAAGTAAAGTCTTTTCCTGAGGGCTCCCTGCAGGTCTCCAGGCAGTGACGCTTTGGGAAGAGATAAAAATGAAACCCAGGCGGAGCGACTTCCTCTGCCTGGATCAGACTTCAGGGAGTCTAATGAGGCAGGTCATTGTCAGCATGTTTAAAACAGTACAGTCTGGGGAAAGGTTTCCAGGTAACAAGGCCCAGTCCTTCTTTAAAGTGTGATGTAGCTTTCTTGCCAGGCTATCCGTGGATCACCAGCCCCCAGACAGTGACACAGAGACTTATCATTATTAATTATGAAAACCCGGCCTTAGCTTAGGCTTATCCTCAGCCAGCTCTTATAAGTCAAGTTAACCTGTTTCTGTTAATGTATGTTCTGCCACATGGCCTGGTTACCTCTGCTCGGTACCTTATGTGCAACTTCTCCCTGGCATCTCTTTGGCATACTCCTCCTCTTCCTCTGTCTCCCCAGAAGTCCTGCCTAGCTGTTGGCCATTCAGCTCTTCATTAAACCAGTCTCAGTGACACATCTTCACATAGTGTAAACTACAGAGAAACTCTTGCACAGTACATGGGCCAATGAGAGTAGGTTCTATAATGTGGTCTGTGACCCGTAGCATGGAGGTCAGCAGGCCATGAAGTACCTGTGATGTCTCCTCTCAGGGTGGGTAATGGTCTGGGGGGAAGAGTCTGGGAAAAGCATTCTGGGGAACTTGGGGGAGGTCTGCCTCCACAGACAGCAAGGGATCACCATGTCCTTAACGGAATCCACTCTCAGCTTTCTGGATGGACTGCAGGTATTTTATGTCCTCCACGGAGGAGACACCCTGTGTGCTAACATTCCTGGTTGTTTCCGTGCTTCCCTGTGAGCAAAAGGACGTCTGTGCTCCTTCATAAAGATGATCAGTTTCTCTATGGAATTATCTATTCATTAAGTTCAGCTGTTTTTGTTAATCAAAGGAATCATTTTTCTAAGTAATGCAAAACAGCATACAAGAACCACATTTGCTAGGAATCAAATAGTAGATTTTCCCCAAAATGTAGTGCAACTTACATATGAAACTGGATTCTAGGAATGCTTACAGACCAGAGCAGATACCACATCTGCATTGTTAGCCAGAAAGAATTCTGGAAAATGAAAGCCTGTGTGGAGAAGGAAGGGGTCTCAGGATGAGTTCTAGCTGGTGCACAGGCATCTGTGACAAGTCTCTTAAAGGATAATGGGCACATTCAGCTTTCATTATTGCTTTTGGTAAACTAAGGGAAATTTTTAAATATATTTCAAAAGATAACCTCTTTTACTTAGCATTGATGATTTAGAGGGATATTATTAGTTACAGTTATTTGTATTTTTAATATATAGTGGCCATTAATGTTTCTCAATAATTTGAAAACGAACAGAAAGCTTAAGTATTTCTTAATAATATGAAGTTATACAATATGACAAATCTTTTATCCAATTCTATGTTTCTTTTTTTCTGAGTTGCTGTAAATATTTTAATGATGGGAAATACCTATCAAGATTTTAGAAAATTCTCACAGGATTTTGTCTTAATTTTTCCAAGCAGATGTGTTTCTTAGTATCTACAGAACACGTTCTTGCGTGACCGCTCTGGCGCTCGTGAGTAACTGAGATGTTGATTAACCTACAGTTTTATGGAAATTCCAAGCAATTATGTATGTAAATTTGCAAATGGTTGAGCTCCCTGATTAGGTTTTTTAAATATGGTTTATTAATATGCAAATAATTTATTGCGTATGTTAAGCTTTGCAGAATTCAGTTGAAGATAAATCCAAAGGGAATTACTGCCCTCAGATTCTTAAATACTATGTTACTTTTCTTCCCTTTTCTTTGCAGACTGACAGAAATGTGACTGTTATCTTTCTCAGTGAGATCATTTGGGAAAAGTTTCGTCCAAACACCGGATGCTTTGAACCATTTGTCTTGTATTTCCCTGATTATAGCATAGGTAAGTTTTAATTGTTTGAGCAAATAACCCTTGTCTTTTCTTCAGAACTATACCGTGGTTAGCCTGAGATACTTTGGTATCTTTAGTTGTTTAGTTTTGTTGCCAGTCTCAAAATGCTTGTATTCCTGCTTTGCAGAAATTTTATTTTGAAACCCTGAAGGGTCTGTTCTCACTCATGATCACTAAATGAGCAGAGCAGGTCTCATGTGTTTGCTAGGGTAAACTTTCATCATCTCTAATTCATTCTTGTATGTATCCTGTGATTATAACATCTACACAAGAAAGAAGTATATGAGATTCGTAACACGTTAGAACTGTAGAGAAATCTTTATCATATACCTGGATTAAGTTCCATGTATCTTGAGTCTATAAAATTTTGTCATTGCTGTAACTCTTACTGTGTCTACTGCTAGTTCTTTTGTGTATTTTCTTGGGGTTTATGTTTAATCTTAAATTTTATAGGGTCTAATAATTTATCTCTTTGAACGAACACAATACTTTTGTATTGTTTACTGGCCTTGTAGTTAATGAATTTGAGCTATGATTATACAGAGAGGATACCGCTGACTCAGGTTAGAGCTGTGAAGCATGAGGTGCTGTAGCGGGCTGTGAGAAAATAGCGTCCCGTGATCTTGGCCTTGTTAACACTGTTCCTCTCAGCTCCTGGGCTATAAACATTCATTGCCAAGAGAAACACAGCTTTGCCTGTTTTCACAAGAATGGAAACCAAATAACACCTCCTGCTTTAGCTAATTAACTGGTTTTTATTTAAGGGAACTCAAAATAGATGAAAACCTTACTTTTAATAGCTTCTCGTCCATACAAATCACAAAATAATGAAGGAAAGGCTTATTCAAAGGGTTTTAGTAAACAGTTGCTTTTGACCTTTCCTGTTTTCCATCTTAGTTTCAAATATTGAAAAACTATTTCAAAGTTAAGGAAATTATGAAATTGTACTGGTTTTACTGCATCATGAAGGTAAAAGTATGATATAATTGTAGAATCTGATTTTTTGTAAGATACAAAGCAGCATAGATGGAATTTCAGGAAAAAATTAAATATAGCAGTCTTTTCGATTTTGTCCTGTAGGAAAACAGACCTGTTAAGTGTATGATAAATGGAGTCATGTTACATCTGTTTATTAAGTTCTAGGGCCTTTTTGTGCATAGCATAAGCACTATATTCATAATTTTCTATTCAAAACTGGAACATTAATTGGTAAACCAAATCATGTGCAGCATGGAATTCAGGCAGAGGGATTGGCAGCTACTTGGGCCCTATCATGTTAGCCTGATAGCCGTGCATTTTTAGGGATGTGGCTCTGGTTTCAAGGACACCTTCCCAGTTGTAGCCAGGGCTCCGATTTGAAAGCCTTTATTCCTTGCAGAAGACTGCGTCTCTTAGGGGCGTGTTTGCTTTGTTCTCCCTCTGCTTAGGTCTGGCTTAGTTGTTGTCAGCACAGTTAAGTCCTGCTCTGATAACAATATGAAAAACTCAGGGACTTACAATTTCCTACTGCACAAGCTGTGTGTTCCGCCTCTGTCCTGTGTTCTCCTTCCTCCTGTAAGCTCCTTGGTACTGTTTATTAGACACCTGTAATACTCTTTTGGTTTTAATAAAATAGAAATGTAAGAAAGAAAATAGCTTTTATTATATAGTCTAATGTGTTTTTGTTATTCTAGATCTATAAATTTATAGTTTCATCTAAGACAGTTCTCAACCTCCTGATTCTGTGAGCCCTTAATATAGTTCCTCATGTTGTGTTGACCCCCAACCATAAAATTATTTTTGTTGCTACTTCATAACTATAATTTTGCTACTGTTATGAACCATAATGTAAATATGTGTGTTTTCTGATGGTCATACGGCAACCCCCATGAAAGGTTGTTCAACCCCAAAGAGGTCATGACCCACCTGTTGAAAACCACTGATGTAAGCAAAACTTTTAGCCAGTATTTCTTCATAGGCTTTGTCTCCACTTGCAACTTTTATTTCCTCCAGGTCTGTGTTATTTATTTTATGTCACTTGATAGTGTGCCATTGGGGTTTATTTAAATTTATTTTTTCCTTTATTTTTTTTGATACAGTTTTTATTTCTCTGTCTTTAAATTCACCATCCTTTTTCCTGAAGTTAATCTTGCCATCCTCTGGAATTTTTCATCATAGAGCTCTTTTTGCTTTTTCTTTATCTTGTTGATGTTTATAATACTCTAACTCTTTGCTTCTCTCATTGTTTTTCCTGCTGGCTTCATTTATCTACCTTTTTATTCTTTACTTATTTATTTAGTTAACGGAATGATAGACATTATGATTTGAGCATTTTGAGGCTATGTTTGATGTATTTGGGAGACGGGATCTAGAATTGTCTTTACTCCAGGGCTAGTTTTAGCTTTTTCCACAAAGACCTCGCACCTTCTGCGCTCTCTACTCAGTGCTCCATCTCTACTCATGCCTCATCATGGTCTCTGCATTCTGACTAAAAATTAATATAAATTAATAAACCCATGTGACTTTTAGTTCTCATTAATTGCTCTTTGTCCATCTCTCTAATTTCCATTTGTTCTTATTTGGCCTTAATCTGTGCATATACAAATTAATATGAACTCAAGACCTCTTGGCAGGCCTTTCTTGGAAACGCGTCTGTAAACTGAAGCTATCTTAACTCTACCCCGCCCCCCCTCTCCTCAACTCAGTAACATTATTGAGCTCCTTTGGGACTCTTTGTACTGCACTCAGGTTAGAGAACCCTGTTGGACCCGGCAGGGATAGCATGTGCCTTTAATCCCAGCACTTGGGAAGCAGAGGCAGGCAGATCTCTGTGTATTCAAGGCCAGCCTGGTCCACCGAGAGTTTCAGGACAGCCAGGGCTCCATGGAGGGGGCAGGGGAGAGAAAACTGGGTTGATGGTAGGACTCACCTGTTTTCCCTGTTCAGGTACCACAGTCCTTTATTGCATGTTGTTTGACATTTGATTATATCCATCCACTGTTAATTATTTATTACAGAAAAGTTCAGTCTATGTTAGATTGGCTTTTCCTTCTGTGGTAGGTCTTGCCCTAAAAGCAATTGTAGGACAAATCAGACCAGTTTTGGGAAGCTGATGGAGTGTCTTTTACATCAGTACAGCTGACTAAACCGTCGTCCACTGGGGATGAACTTGGCCCTGAACCTTTCTTTTCTTCCTGAAGGCCAGGAAGTAGGAGCTCTAGCAGCTGTCTCTCACCTGTCAGCCTCGGAGAGGTCCCAGTCAGGGACCTCATTAGTGTAAGCTTACGTATGTTTGGGAGGGAATTAAGCCATCATTTTTGTGCCATGAAGAAAAGAAATACAAATTATTCTATCATAGAATTATACTTTTTTAACTAGTAATCACTTATTTTCTCTTATTATTGTTGGACCTAAATGTTTGTTTTCTTAAAAACATTTATAACATTTGGGAACGTAATGATGATGTTTCCGTGCTGTTCATTTGAGTGAGTCTGTATTCTCTGAACAGGGAACCTCCAAAAGATCCTGTCCCACGACCACCCTCCAGAGTACTCAGCTGATTTTTATGCTGCCTATATTAATATTCTTCTTGGAGTTTTCTACACTGTGTGCCGAGATCTGAAAGAGCTCAGACATCTGGTAAGTGAGCATTTTGTGTGCGCACAAAAACACATGTTTATGTCCTTCAATATTATCCCATTTAGAAAATACTTCAGAAATTTGGATAAGGCTTTTTAAGGCTAATATACCTTAAAAAGGATTGATGTCTGTGGGTTAGTTCATACTAAACCTGATGAGAAAACTTGCATTCAGTATCAGGTCCATGTTTTAATTGTTAGGAGTGTGTGTGTGTGTGTGTGTGTGTGTGTGTGTGTGTGTGTGTGTGTTGTATCTGTTGGTGCACATGAGTGCCGAGCTGTGCGTGCAGAGGCTTGAGGAGGCTGATAGTGCCCTGCTCTGTCTCTTACTATTTTGAGGCAGGGTCTCTCCGGAACCTGGAGCTTACATGTCTCTTCTGGACTGGCAGTGAGGGGACTCCAGTGATGCTCTTATCTCTTCCCTCCTCATCACTGAGGTACAGGTGTGTGTAGCACCCACCCTGGTTCCTTACATAGGAGCCAGCGTTCAAGCTCTAGTCTCCTCAGGAAAGCAAGTACTTTTAGTTACCGGTTCTCTCTCTAGTTACAGAAACTATAGAAACCATTAAAGTAAAAATGAAAAACAGCAAGAGATGTAATAACAAGCAATTTAGTATCCTACTGCTAATTTTTATATCACCTTCCTCCAGTTTTTATTTATGTCGTGACTGGCCTAGGAGCTTGCCATTAGAATATGGCAAGAAGCTTTAATTATAGATCTTCACTGACCAGTTAGTGATTTTGTATAAAAGGCTTTAACTTTGACAAAGACTAGAATAGTTGTTTATATTTTGCTAGAAGTTTGGGAAATGATCACCCCTTAACTTTTTTCCCCGTTGCTTGGGTTTGGAGTTGTGAAAGGAAGAAGTTGGGAATGTCTTTACCACTGGCAATGCTAGCAGACGTGAAAGTCCTCACACCCTGAAGACAGCGTTACACAGGACAAAGGGTTCTTATTTTCTCCATGCCTAGGACATGAAGGAGTTGAGACACTTACTTTCCATCAGATGCATAGTGTTACTTATTTCAAAGTTTGTAAATGGTATATTTATGAAAATGTCATAAGTAGCCTACATAAAATTCTTTTCAAGCATTTTTTTTCTGTGTGTGCATATAAATCTGCGTTAGGAGTTTCTATTGTATAAGTATGTTTTAGAGACTGCCTATATAGGCAACAAAAGGCAGGAGGAAATAAAATACCATTCTGAATATTCATTTAGCTTTGCTTTCTCTGAAAATGCATTTGGTAGTCCAAAATTAGTAATTATAATTGTTAGAAAAGCTAACTAAAGGTGATATTTTTTACTTATCTAATGCCAAACACAGTAGCCTATTTGCTTAACCTGAGTTTTGCATATTTTTTAAAACATCGTACATTTGAGGCATGTGGGGTGACCTGTTGTTTTCTGTTCATCCTGTCAGGTAGCAGAGGAATTCAGTTTCTCTGACACTGTTCTCTTCTGG
>NC_022025.1:14372442-14378993 GCF_000317375.1 Microtus ochrogaster | reverse complement strand
CTTGGTTACTTGAAGCTTATTTTCTCATTTCAAGCTGTCTCTGGATATCTATTTTAAGATTGGTCGATTATCATGGAAGGGTTGCTTCTGTCCTGATATTTGATGCATTTGAAAGCAGTTTTCTGTGATTATTGGAGATTAAGTCATCTGTAAAGTGGGCACAGTAGTTATGTCTGTCACACTGGATATTTTGAAGGACTGAGGAGTTAATACACATAAGTATTTAGAAGTTCTTCACACAACTTATTGCTTGTTGGAATCACTATGAGTTAGTGAGTGTTAATTCAAGCGTTCTTAGTTCTGATTTTTGTTCCTTCAGTATTTAAGAAAGAGATGAGATTCTAAACAACCAAAACAATTCAGAATTATATCATCTTGGCTCTGGAGTATTTTTGTTTTTATACTTCAGTATGTATGTTGGTTTTCTTTTTTCATTAATTTTTTAAAATTTATTTTGCATACCAACTTTAGTTTCCCCTACCTCTTCTCCTCCCGTTCTCTCCCTCACCTCCTTTTTAATCCCCGTCCCCCATTATCCACTCCTTCAGAAAGGGTAAAGCCTCCCATGGGAGTCAGCAAAGTTTGGCATATCAAGTTGAGGCAGGACCAAGCTTCTCGCCACTGCATCAAAGCTGGGCGAGAATCGGTTCCAAAAAGCCAGCTCATATGCCAGGGACATATGCTAAGGGCCCCACAAACAAACCAAGCTACACAAGTGTCAGCACATGCAGAAGGCCTAGGTTGGTCCCATGTGGACCAAATTCTCCATTCTCCATCCTTCCCCACCTTAACTACCCCGATCCCTCATGTTCCCACCCCCTATTCCCTCCACTCTACTCCTACACCCCCAGTTTACCCAGGAGATCTCATGTATTTCCTGTTCACAGGGCAATCCTTATGGCCCTCTGAGGACCCTCATTGTTAGCTAGTTTCTCTAGGGCTGTGGACTGTAGCCTGGTTGTTCTTTGTTTTACACTTCGTATCCACTTCCGAGTAAGTACATGCAGTGTTTATTTTTCTGGGTCTGGGTTTCCTCACTCAGGATAACTTTTCCTACTTCCATCCATTTGCTTTCAAATTTCATGATGTCATTGTTGTTTTGTTTTGTTTTTCAGTTAATACTCCACTGTGTAAATGTACCACATTTTCTTTATTCATTTTTTGGTTGAGGGGCATCTGGGTTGTTTTCATGTTCTGACTATTATGAATAACACTGCTGTAAACATTCTTGAGCAGTGTCCTTATGGTATGATTGAGCATCCTTTGGGTCTATGCCCAAGAGTGGTATATCTGGGTCTTAATTTTCTGAGAAACTGCCATACTGACTTCCAAAGTGGTTGTACAAGTTTGCACGCCCACCAGCAGTGGAGGAGTGTTCCCCTTAACTTCGCATCCTTTCCAGCATGAGCTGCCCTTGGTGTTTTTTTTGATCTTGGCCATTCTGACAGGTGTAAGATGGTATCTCAGAGTCATTTTGATTTGCATTTCCCTGGTGACTAAGGATGCTGAGCAATTCTTTTAAGTTCTTTTGACCATTTGAGATTTTCCTCTTGTTGATAATTCTCTCTTTAGGTCTGTACCCCATTTTTAATTGGATTATTTGGTATTTTGATGTCTAGTCTCTTGAGTTCTTTATAAGTTTTGAAGAACAGTCCTCTGTCAAATGTGGGGTTGGTGAAGATCTTTTTCCATCCTGTAAGACTGCCATTTTGTCTTACTGATATGTCCTTTACTTTACAGGAGCTTCTGTTTCAGGAGGTCCCATTTATTAATTATCGATCTCAGTGTCTGTGCTGCTGGTGCATGTTGGTTTTCTATTGCTACATGTGAAATTGTCATATTTAGTATCTTAAATAACATACATTTATTAGCTCACTAGTCTTAGTCTGTAGGTCACAAACCAGGCACTGTGTTGCTAAGTTCTCTCTTCATTGTTTATTAAAGCTGAAATCAAAATTTTGTGTAGAATGGATTTTCTTCTTGAGGTTATGGGGACACATCTGTTCCTTTGGGTTATAAGAATGAAGTTTCATGGCCCTGGTGACTAGATGGTATATGTCTCCCTCAGGCCTCCTAGAGAAGGTACAGTGGTCAGCTCCATCTACCAGCAAGGGACAGTGCTTGAGTTCCCTTGTACCCACTGACTTCTGTGACCAACCAGACAGAAGGCTCTTCCATGAGTAGCTCTGGCTCACCTGACAGTCTTCCCTATTGGAACTCTTTGAGATCTTAATTCATCTGCAACATCTCTGCTCGGCAATGCCCAGATTAGTGTTTGATTGAACTGGGAGGTGTGGGCATGCTAAGGGATCTCCTTCAAATTCTTACTACACTTTGCATGGCTTAGACTATCTTTCAAGCAAATGATCTTGCCTGTTTGAGTGAAACCATGCTGGAAATCTCACTGAGGAAGAGTTGGAAAAGCGTCTTAACTTGGCAGCCATGTCAGTATTTATAATCGATTGTTTACCACCTAAAGTAATACAAGTCTCTCCTTTAGAACAATGGGAAATATTCTCTTTACCTGAATCGGGCTTTAATAAAAGTGCTCTTTATTGGTTTAGAAATAATTTCTCAGCTCACCTCACAGATTGACAATTCAGTTTTAGGTAAACAGAATCTTGTGCCTGTAGGCAGGAAGTCCTTGGCGTCTGTTTCTTCAGCCACCAGAGGGCGTACATAGCAAGTGCTCTTCTCAGCAGGTGGTCAGCAGGGAGCCCCGATAGTTGTGCTTTCTGAGCTCTGCTTCTCTCGCTGTGGTGGACACGAATGTTCACTGAGCTTGTCGTCAGTTCCTAATAAAGTTACACCGTGTCCTTCACCTTTCCTATTTATTGATGGAACTTCTAAAAATATTTAAACTTGATAACTGTCATGGGGACATGTGAGAGATACGCAGTTATGGTGAAAATTTGTAGTATCAAAACCAATCTAAAATGATTTTGCCTGGTTTTGGAGCAGTTTTGTGGTTTTTATTAGCAGCCTTATAGTTTTGTTTTTCTTGGAGATCAGCGATATTGTTCCAGGTTCTAGTGAATATGAATTCCTGTTATGCCATAGTGAATCTGTGATGCCCATGGGTTCCTGTTTGAATATTTAGTCCCCAGTTGATAGGACTGCTTGGGAAGGATTAGGAGGTGGGGTCCTGTTGAAGAGGTTTGATGCTGGGGGCAGGCTTTGAAGTTCTATGTAGGCTCTCAGCTCCCTCCCACTCCAGTGCCGAGCCTGCCGCCACCTCCCCATGATGGTCATGGACTCACCCTCTGCGGTTACGATCCCTAAGTTAAATGCTTCCAGTTGCCTGGATTACGGTGCGTTGTCACATTCACAGAAAGTTAACAAATGGTAGAAATGTGCAGCTATTTGAGAACTGGGGTAGCAGAATTGGGCACGATGCTGGAGAACGCTGCAGAGTTGTTAACGTGAGACTCTAAGTCAGTGTAAGAGTCAGCTGTGGCAGATAGCTCTTGTTGTCCTTTCTCTCTGCAGTGACTTGCAATACTTATTATTGTCCTCTGAATTTGAACTTACACTATTATTATGTCTGTCTTTGCTCTGGGCTCCAATATTAAATCATAAAATGCTTGAGATCAGAATCATGTTAGTAAATGCCAGCTCTGTGCGTTTACTAACTGAAACTGCATTTCAGTAGGTTCCAGCATGGGAAATACTAAGTAGTGGGGATTAGTTAGTTCTTCTCATACTTCCTCATGCTAGGATTCCTGGAGAGATTGTTAAAACATGTAATAGATCTCAGGACTTATTCTCTGATGGATTTTAGTACGCCCGGATAATGCCAAGAACTCATGTGTAGCAGCCAGTGCAAATACTTTAAATCATCCTTAGTTAGGTGATGCTTCATTTATGGTGATGTTCACATGCTGGAAAATAGCAGTTAATTGTCTGACCTCTATCTTTTTATTCGCATTATGGCTAAGTACAAATTATGCCTTATTATTTTATATGTACCTAATGCATTAGGTAAGGTTTAGCTAATAGTGTGTCTTTTTATTGATGTTTTTGTTGGTTTTTTGCAATAATAAGTTAGAATTACCCTGTACTTAAAAATCAGTTTTAAATAAAATTGCTTAATTTGTAATAAAAAATTTATGTGAAAAATTCTTAACTAATATTTCTGCTTTTTGTTTGTGTTTTTAAATTCATAGGCAGTGCTTAATTTTCCCAAATACTGTGAACCTGTAGTTAAAGGAGAAGGTAACTAAATATAATCATTAATATTTCATTGGAGAAAATTATACAAGATTTGAATTATTAAAATTTTCTCCTGGGAGTAGCAGGTGAACGTGATACTCGCAAACTGTGGAGAAATATTGAGCCTCACCTGAAGAAAGCAATGCAGACTGTTTATCTCAGGGAGATATCAAGGTAATTGTGTGTTTAACATGTTAGATATCACTTATCCAAAGTGTGTTACAAACACCAGTTTTTTTGGTTGTTTTGTTTTGTATATTTGTATAGGATTTGATGATTAAGCACCCTAATCCAAAATCTAAATTCTAAAATACGTCAAATTTCTAAACTACTTAAACTTCCTATCTAAGCTTTTCTTCAATTAAGCTAAAGTATATGTGTTTTCCTCCTCTTCTTCATATAAGTATGACAGAGAAGAGTCAGCATGCCTAACTGACCTCATGAGCTAGGAAACCCTGGGTTGTACAAAGGGCAACACTGGAGTAAAGAAAGCATGTCGGAAATGAAGGAAGGCCTGCTTTCCTGCACCGCCAGTGCCCACAGCCCCGGGCTATAGAACCCCGGCTTCTGCACGTGGTTCATTTGAGACTCTGCTAGCGTGCTATGTTCTAGTAAATCACCACAGGCCAGCCATGTAAAACCTCGCCAGCCTGAAACAGCCCACGGAATGCGGTCCTGCAGCTCTGGCAGTTGCTGTCTTCATCAGACTGCGGCTCCTTACTACATCTAAAGTCAGCCGCCAAGCACGGCCTCCCCCCTCTGACCTCATCTGGAAGGGCCAGTTGGTTTTACCCGGAAACTTTCTATTTCAGTGTCTGGCTGGGCTGCATGTTTTTTCCCCACATAAGACAACATGATAACTTGTTAGCAGCTTTGACAGAAGCATTATTAAGTCTACCATTGAGACGTGTAAACTATTTAGACTAAAAATAAAAAAAGAAAATCATTTCTAGGCTTCCAAGCAAAAAGTTACTTACAAAAGAAAGTTAATAAAACCTTAAAATTGATCAGCATTTTCAAAGAGAAGTAAAGCCAAATAGTTATCTTTTCAATCTGTCAGCCAAGTAATCAAAACTGTAGAAAACAGGTTAAGCAGAGTTGAACAGAAAACACTATGCATAAGGCGTCTCTGAGTGATGACCCAGGAAACTAGCAAAGGATTGTTGGTAAACACTGAGTTTAATTTTATGTCTAAATGACAGTAAAGGTGAGCAGAAGTGAACAGTATGCGAGTTTGTATCTCTTGCTTGAGAAGCCTTTCCTTATCCTTCTAGCCTGTTCCTAACCATCTGTACAGTTTCTGATTTTTCTTCCCTCTCTCTTTTGAAAAATATGGATTCATTTATTAGTTCTGCTTTTGACTGTGTGTTCTTGAAGGACTTAATCTTTGGGCTCAGTGTTCTAATCTGATCATCAGTCAGCTATTCCAGAGTAGAATTAATGTACAGTTTTATCCAATGCAGTGATTAGAACTGTTGGGAGCTTTACTGAGTGGATGGTGGTATTTATTTATTGTAATTAGAGTAAAAAAAGGTAATTAAAAAATTAACAATGGGGAACTTGTTACACTGTTGATATATATCAGATGTTTTTGTACAGGTACAGCATGTATACTGTGTGTATATATTATTTTTCTATTTCCTAATGAATGAAAATGATGTGTTCTATAGGGCCCTTCTTATTGCAGGATATTGATTTCTTGTATTTTCAGTCTAATTTTGCTGTCCTATTTTATTTTAGTTCCCAGTGGGAAAAGTTACAGGAAGAGGACACAGACACAGGACAGCTAAAAGGTATCAAAGAAAACCCTGAGAATTACCAGGACTCTGTTTAAACTATTACAGACATGGTGGTTAGAGGGTCTTCAGTCAGCAAATGTAAGCTAGATATTTCCAGTAATGCTTTTCCTTCAACTGAATGTCAGTTTGGTGTTTCCTTAGATTCTATCTTGATTGGCTTCTACCATGTGAAAAAATCAATGAATATTTCTTTAGTGTTTTTACCTAAATAATCCAGGTACATGGTACAACTTTACCTAAAATAAAATCCAACTTTATATTAACTTAAAGGGTCCTCTTCAGTACTTATATTTTCAAAGTATGTTTGTTTTCTTTAAAGAAGGTATTATTTTGCATTTTTATCAAACTGACCAGATTTTATTACTCAGAATATCTAAAATGTAATTTTTTTCTTTTCAAAAATGTAAAGATTTCTGTTTAAGAAAGGGAATGATGTTTCCGAGCAGTTCAGCTGATTTACAGGTCTTATACTGCAGGAGAGAAAGACAATGACCAGAGTTAGAGAAATGCTGTGGTTTACCTGTACTACTTCTGTGAGCC
>NC_022025.1:14366829-14372062 GCF_000317375.1 Microtus ochrogaster | reverse complement strand
ACTGAGCTCTTTGTTCATTTGAAAAATGAGAAAGAGTAGTTAGCTTTAAATTACTACAAATATTTTAAATAATACTCATGTAAGGTCTCCGACAATGTGTGACACACTTTCTTGTGTGCATAGAATTGTAGGTATATAGTACACTAGATATGGTTTCTTCCGTGGAGAGTGTCCTCCAATAGGGGTTTTTATCTTTATCTAAGTAGCTTTTAACACATAACATAATATTACATGTGTGAGCTATATATGTAAAAATAAAGAATTAGAGTAGAAGTAAAATTTCCTATTTTGTGGTCATAGAAGACCTTCAGGGAAAGTTTAATGTAGAAAATAATCTTAAAAATAAAAAATAATCGGGCTTACACTTCAAATTGGGAGGAGCTGATCAAGTAGAGCAAAGTATGTCATTAACAATATTCAGCACTGTGGTGCCAGTGTCCACAGCAGTAGCAGGGCACAGCTGTGGTGTCAAAAGGTAGGCTGTAGAGTACACTTATCACCTACGGGAGCCTGGTAGATAATCGCGGTGTTCTGTACTTAGGTCTCTCGGCGTACACCCACGTGGAGCTTCCGTATTACTCTAAGTTTATTCTTATTGCTGCGTACCTTGCCTCCTATAACCCGGCCAGAACTGACAGGAGGTTCTTCCTTAAGGTAACAGTAGCTTCTTACTCTTATGAAAATCCCAGGAGTACAGTTGGTCTTGCAGGTTCAAACATATGAGCTTCAAAAATATTGTATGTGTACTAAACATGTAAAGAACAAATCGTTAGTCCAAAACCTGTCCACTTTTTCTTTTCCATTTTCACGTGTGTGTGAGCGTCTTAATGTTTGCGTGCACATGTGTGTGGGCAAGGTGAGCATGCCTGTGTGTGCACATGCATGTAGAGTTTGGTGTGAAAATCATCTCGGGTCTCTCCATCGAGTCCTGAGCTCTCCAGTCTGGCTAGTCGAGTAGCTGGCTTACTGTGGGCATCGCTGTCTCTTTCCAAGGCTGGAATTACAGGCAGGCTGCCACACTCGTCTGCATTTATATAAGCTCTGGGCGTTTGAACTCCAGCCCTCAGGGAACCGTCCTTTATTCTCTGGACAGAGAATATTTAGTAATCAGGTTTTGTTGCTGTTGTTTTGTTGTTTTCTTCTGTTACTAGTCTTTGAGGGGGAAGGACAACCCCATTCTGGCTACTGAGTCTTGAGTGTGCAAATGTTCTCAGCCAGTGTATAATCCATGAATTACTATCCTCCTTTAAGTGACAAATATACATTTGTTTATCTTTGGAAGTTCTGTTTTTGTATCTTGAATATGTAGTTTTAAGGTCAATGTAACAAATTCTTTTAAGAATTATCACTATTGTCTATTGTATTTTATAATCTTTATGTGCAAAAGTCTGCTTCCAGTCTAAGTCTACCCTAAAACATATCGTAATAAGTAAAATAATATTTCTAAAAGTGATATTTAGATATATAAAAGATATATAATTAACATTTTTGTATGGCATCTTTTCAACAAATTGCCCTTTCTAATTGAGCTTCTTAATCTAAAAATTTATTTTCCTTAATTGCAGCATCATGGGAAAATCAAGAAAACCAACTTTCTAAAGAAACATGAGAAGGTATTTATATTTTAAATTCCATTAACTTTTGAATTTAGGGAAACTTATGATTTAGGATAATTAAGGAAATGGATGAATGTGTAATAATTATATTTGCATATGAAAACTTTTTCTCTCAGTAGTGTTACCCTTTAATGTAATGATGTTTTGTTAAGTGCACTGTTCGAAAGCAGACTGGAAGAAGTGGGAGCCAGAGATAAAACTGAGTTGACCGAGTTTTTAATAACTTACTTAATGAAAAAGCCCTCCCTGTACTGTACAGTTAAACACAGTGGATTAAACTCTTTTACCTTCTTCTTTTTCCACTCTTAAATACCTACAAAAATTCTGATGATGGAATAAAAATGAGAAACCCATAAACACTTAAGCAGGAAAGAGATTTCTGCAATGAAACTTGGAGGTGCTTGTATAGAACTCTGGGTCTTGACCCCGTATGTCAATAGTAAAAGATTTCTAACTTAAAGTCAAGCGTGCATTGACCTGAGGGGTCATGCCATCATGTGAAGCACACATGTTGTTTGTTGTGAGTCACCGTATTTTTACTACGCAAATGAAGTTTCCTACTCTTAAAATTATAATAGCTTAATTAAAGGAAATAAAAATCTTTACTCTTTTATCATTATTTCTCAGCATGTAAGTATCAAGTTAGTTTATTTTTGGGTCGTTTCATTTTAAAATACTTGATTTTCAGAATTACTGTTTGACATGCTTGTTTGAGTTAAATGAAGTTTAGATTAGGCATAGGACAGAATTTCAAGCAATCTTTGCAAATACCTTAAGCCTGCTTCTGCCATTCCATCTGATGTGTGTTGGCAAAGTGATATTCTCAGCACTGACTTGTATAAAATCAAAATATTGATCAACTTTGAAGAACATTGAAGCTGCTCTACTCTTGCTTCGAAAGATTTAGTTACTTACGTAAACAAATATCTCATTAGTATACAAATTAACTTGTCTCTAATAAATGGCAAGATTTTAGCAAAGAATGGTTTTAAAATAAGTTTATTTATGGTTTGTGTACCTTTTTATATATTTAATCCCAGTACTCACAAGGCAGAGGCAGGCAGATTCTTTGAGTCCAAGGCCAGCCTGGTCTACAGAGTGAGTTCCAGGCCAGCGAGGGCTGCAGAGTGAGACCCTGTCTGTCTTTTGTGAAGAAAGGGGTCACAGGTGGGAACCCTCATGAGATTTCGCAGAATAGATGAATATTCAGGTCATTAAGCAGATGGAAGGACAGAAGTTCTGGAGAATCACTGAGTACTTTTAAAGTAGGTTAGTGGTCCAGGTTAAAAATCAGTGGATTTAGAAGATAGACAGCTACGTGGTGTGCCCAAACTGCTCCTGACTTTCAGCTGGACGTGGAGAACTTTGGACTAGAGTCCACACTCTTAATGCTATGAATTGTTTTCAATCTTAAAAACAAGTCAGTATACACTTCTCAATTACTGGTGATTTCAGGACTTTAAGAAGCAAAAACTAACTTTACTATCTTTTGCCTTTCATTGTTATTGCTATAAAAAGGTCTGTTCCCTTTTCTTTTTTGATGTCTGTATTCTGTACTGTTCATCAGTTTGCTCCCTTTGTTATTGTTATAGCTGTGCTGGAGTGTATCTGGGGTTAAATTTCTTTTTATCTTGAGTTAGTTTTGCTTCTGACCATTAACTTTTCGCTTGTTGCCACTTCTCCCTTTATCTGTCTTCTTAAGACACTGCGTAGGTACATTAGACATTATTGTCCTTTTCAAAGCCGTTTGCATTCTTCGTTTCCTTTGGTCTTTGAATACTTTATCCCAAGGGTAATTTTTTCAGTCCATCTTTTCTTCGGTTTTGAAGAAATGCAATTATTCCCCCACCTCTTCATAGTTGTTACCATGATCCAATTCTAGGCCTACACCAAAGCCTTCAGTTCTGCTTCCTACTGTCTTGAACTCATAGGCAAGCGATAGAATGTATGAATATTTTTACAAGTCAGTTACAAAATGGCAAAATGGTAAATGGTGCAAAAAGAAACTTGAATACTAACAAGAGTGACATAATTCCTGTCTTCACTGATGCGGTGCAGACATAACAACAGTGAGACATTTACACGCCTGCACATGTCCTGCTGCCACCCTTTGCCTGTGCTCCTGTAAGTAGTAACAGTGAAAGTCACTGAGTTAACACAATTACAGGTGTAAAGGAAGCTAGATAGGAAGAGAGGATCCGCAGGTGTGGGAGGGTGTGAAAATGATTAACATGCATTAACTGTGATTAAAATGTCATAACAAAACCCATTATTTTGTATAGTTAATGGGTGCTAATAAACACAGCAAAAACATAAATCATGCCGGGCGGTGGTGACGCACGCCTTTAATCTCAGCACTCGGGAGGCAGAGGCAGACGAATCTCTGTGAGTTCAAGGCCAGCCTGGTCTAGAAAAACTAGTTCCAGGACAGGAGCCAAAAAGCTACGGAGAAACCTTGTCTCGAAAATAAAAAAAAAAAAAACAAAAAAAAAAAACAACCATAAATCATGATATTGGACAATGTTAAATTTGTTAGTATATTTGAGAGAAAAAGTGTATTACTACTGGGAATTGATAGTGTAGAGGACATATGGTGGTATAAAGAGTTTCATCGTCTCTTTTCTTTACAGACAAGCAATCACCTCCTTGGACCCAAGCCATTTCCACTGGACAGGTTGTTAGCAATACTGTATAGCATCGTGGACAGCAGAGTGGCCCCAACCGCAAATATCTTCTCCCAGGTAGGCCTCATCCTGGGGTCTTCCCGCCATTTCCAGTCAGTTAACTGGACAGGCAATATTGTTGTTAGTAAGTACGGTTGGCCCCTTCGTGTGGCCTGGTTTGGGGTTCACAGATTCAACCAGCTACAGTCAGAAAAAGAAGACAGTGACTGAGCATGTGCAGGCCCGTCCTTGTTCTGACTCAGTACACAATGTGGTGTAATATCTGATCCTTGCATTGACACTAAGTTCTGTTTGATAAGGGATAGAGAAGAGACTGAGAGTGTCCTGAAGATGGGTTCATTGTATGTACTACATACCATTTCATACATGGGACTTGCGTGTCCTCAGCTTCACTGTGGGGTTTTTCAGCCAAGCCTCCTGAGGATGCTGAGGGGCAGCTGTATTGAGAGTTCCAAACCCAGACCCCTTGGGGGGTAACACAGAATTTACAAGTATAACTAATGTCAAAAGCAATTTAATGTTTCTCGTTCTTTTTCTGTTTTTAGTAAAGTAATTTTAAAAAAATCACTGCTGATTAAACAAGCATCTGATTAAATTGATGAGTTATAATATGTAAGCATTGGTTTAATGAAAACATTATAAGTGTGTATGAAAGTGTTCTATAATATCTTTATTTCTCATAAATATACTTTTCAGGCTGATATGCCCTTTTTGTTATTTGGTCTGTTCTCCAGAATTAACTAAACTTTTAGTATTTCACCAGGTGGCAGAATAAACCCAGAAGTAGAAGTTGAGGATTTTGGTTTTGGGAATTAGTTATAGTGTCTTTTTTTCTTTTTTTCCATTGAAGTTTAAAGACAATTTTATAAGTATTGCTGGGTCCAGGGGTAGGTTGATCCCGAATTTCCTGAGAAACCGCCACACTGCTTTCCA
>NC_022025.1:14364817-14365129 GCF_000317375.1 Microtus ochrogaster | reverse complement strand
TGTGTGTGTGTCTGTGTGTGTGAGTGTGTGTGTGAGTGTGTGTGTGTATGGGTGTGTGTGTGTGTGTATGGGTGTGTGTGTGTGTGTGTGTATCATTCTTAGATGTCCCCAAATTACCTTTTGAAAAGTGAACAAGGATAATTAAGGTTGAATTTTTAAAAATTTTGGGAGTTTGCAACTTTTTTCTTGGGGGTACATAAAATAAAATTAAAAGGCTGTAAGTGAGTACTTGGCACTGCTTTTGAGAGGCTTAAAGCAGCAAACAATTACTTCTGCACATCACTGTAACCGTGGTGTGTGCTGCTGCTCACA
>NC_022025.1:14342528-14364512 GCF_000317375.1 Microtus ochrogaster | reverse complement strand
CCATCACTGTAACCCTGGTGTGTGCTGCTGTTCACAATGCCACCCCACCCACCTCCCACACAGCACACACCTCATAGACTGTGCCTCAAGATGCTAGGGCACCTTACTTGTTTAGAAATAGACTCCTCAAGATTTTTACTATTTAAGGAAAAATCAAACAGTTACAGTTAGAGGTCTCTGATACAAGATCTATCAACTTTCCTGGGTTTTGACAGTGCTAACCAGTGCACACCAGTCTTTGTGTGTGTGTTACTGGGACTAATACAATTTGAAACAGCCTGGCCCAAGGTCTGTCTTAGGACAGCTGTGAACACTAGAGGGCAGTGTTGCCGCATTGCAGCTTCACGTTGCAGTAGGAAACCGACTTTAACTTAGCATTGCTGCTGATACTTAAAAAAAAAAAAAAGATTTTAAATTTTTTCCACATTTGATTTGTTTGAGTGAAGGCAGAATGACTTGAAGAAATTTAGTATGTGCTGTGTGTATACTCATGCGTGTGAATACCCTTTCATGTAAAGTAAGTATGATTGGTAAGGAATGAGGTTGCTTGTCTATATGAAACGATACTACTTTTCGGTTTTTTATCTTAAAGATTTGTCTTATAGTAAGATGCTATTTTGTAGCTTGGTTTAATAAAAAAGTTCATATAACAATTGATCATTTGTGGTGTATACATTTAAAGTTATCGCAAAAATTATTTTTATTTTATTTCATTTAAATTATTTCTATATTGAAACTATAAATATAACATCTTAAGGGAGATATTTTTTAGATCTGAGGAAAATTCATAATTGATGATCTGAGAATAAGTTATTGTCTTGGGTATTCTGGGTCCACTCACTGATGCTTTTGTGTCTAGATGAGCAGACAGTAGTAGCAGCCCCTGAACGTCTTAGAATAGTTTAGCTAGACTGAACTGTAAGAACATTTTAGACATTAGTCACACCTAATTTTTATCCTTCTGTAACTTTAATCCTTGTCACGAGTCTGTTTTAAAGTTTTCTCTAAGGTCTGTGGGCTTTCCCCGGGTGAATGCTGTGGCAGACACACTTGCCCTGGGGTTTTCTTATCTTCTCCTTCTCTCTGCTACACGAGTGTGTGCGTGCGCGCGTGAATGCATGCAGCCTCCCACAGCAAACACGTAAAGTCTACAGGCATCACCTTCACATTGTGAACTGATGAGATGGGACCTTTGGAAACCACCTTTAAAGATAAAATATGCTTATCTTTTTTCCAGAAGCATATTAAATCCACATTATGATTCTTTAATGTGTTTATTTTCTGCCCCTTGTTTGAGGAAAAATGATGAACTTGTTTGAAAAATTTTGAATACTTTGTTTTTTAAAGCAGGATTCAAGTACAATTCTTTGTGTTTGTCACGTGTCCCAGTTACTTTAAAATATTAAGCCATGTTGCTTTGTTTTTTCCACAAAGGACTGCATTGCTAGTTTATTTCTGAAATTATTGGTACCAAGCTGTAAGGTGATTTTGGAGAGGAAATTTTTTAAGAAGTAGAGACATTGAATTGTACATGCTTACATAATTTTAGAAAAAAATTAAAGGAACTTATTATGATGCTTTCATGTAATTGTTTAACATGACAGTTATTTCATCATTGTAAAGATTTGCTAGGAATAACTAGCGAGAAACTGTTGAAAGGTAAGGAAGCAAACATAATCATTGTGAAACGGTTGTATTTTCAGTTATGTGCAATTTCTGGGTGATTTCATATTTAGTTATACAGAATTTAATAAAAATATTTAAAATCCCCTGTACATTTATTTTACTTATGTGAAATATTAATGAAAACATTTTGGAGCATAAGTTACTATAGAAATTTTATTTCTTAAAATAGATGTTTCTACTTTCTCTGTTTTTAATTGACATTATCCTATATAATAAAATATATTTGCATTTATTTGCTTTCTTATTAAAAGCTTAATCTTTTCTCTCACGTGTTGGATTAATTGTATGTAAATAACCTTAAGATTTCTTCTCATCTGACTTGTTTTATTAGCTAGGTAGGAGCTCAGGAAGCAGAGTGGTGTTTTCCTTTTTATCAGCAGCATATGTGAAGCAGATGCTCCCTCCTCTGCTCACCGTAACTGCGAGGCAGGGCTCCGCTGCTTAGAGGAGCTAGCGTGTTGTTTTACTAAATCCAGAGTTTTGACATTTTCCTTCAAAGACAGATAGGCACCCCTTGTGTTTACTTCGCTTTCCGTTTTTTTAGAGATGGGAGTTGTTTAATACGTTTTCCAGTCCTGAAGCATGTAAAGTTTATTTTAATTGAATTAGATTTCAAAGTCAGTACTTTCCTCTGCTTGTAATTGAATTTTGTTTGTTTAAAATTCTATCTCACAGATATTTGTGTCAGCTACACTTCACTGTGTTGTATAAACAATAATGAGGAAATAAGTGTGTCTGTGGCTTCCACAGCCTTGTATGAGTCTAGTGGCGACAGTCATGTTTATCTGAGAGCACAGTGGAGCCGAAGGGTGTGGCCCTGCGCCTGCGTGCTCTGTGGGGCTCACACACTGAGGTGAATTTGGGACTGAATTTCTCCTCTGACTTCAGTAATCCTCGATACTTGTAACTTAGACGTACGAGTCTCCAGGAGGTGAAGATCTGCTGGGTTTGTCCTCTGACAAGCCCTGAATTCAGTGCTAGGGGCATGACTGAGGACTGTGGTAGAGCTACATTTTGGTAATTCTCTTTCAAATTTAATTATCTAACAAATTCTGTTGATACTCGGAGCTTTTAAATTATATGTAATAAATTATAGACAATATAGAAATACAAACAGTATGTTTTTCATGGTCTATTATGCACTTGATAGCTTTCCTTACAAAGCTGCATTGCTGTTTAACATAGCTCAGAATAACATTTAGACCCTCGACCTCACTGGCAATGTTTCAGATGTCTTTAAACTTACCAGAAGCTCTTTGACCAAATAATTGACTTTTTATAAGTAATTTACTTTCCCTGAAAAGTTAATTTATAGATTATATGGTGGGTCTTAGAATATTTCTACAAATAAATACATTTATTAAATGCTGGTCAGGTGACACTAGGAATAATTGATTAAAAGGCTGTCTAATACATATATTGGTTATATGAAATATGACCTTATACTTATAAACTGTAACATCCTAAAGTCTTGCTGTCAGACAGTCATATAAATTGTTTTGGGTGAGGGCACTGTCTGTTTAGACTCTAAGTGGAACTTGTCTTTAGGAAGGGAAGTGATCCTGTTTGGTACTGGACGACTGTACACCTGTCTTTGTCAGTGCTCCACTTCACCCGACTTGTGCAGTATTCCACGTCTCAGGAATACTCACTCAAGTGCTCGATGCTATTCACGTGAATTTACGTAAATCACAAAAAATCTAAACGCTAACATTTCCTAATCTTACTATTACCCCCCTCCCCCGAGCCCCAGTAGATTTGTGTGGCATTCAACTTTATACAAGGTAATGGAGAGGCTTAGCAACTGTCCACTTTGCTGATGAATAGGTCAGCGGGGATGCTGTTTGAAAGAGGGTGGCTCTTCTGCCTCCACTGGGGTAGCAGTGATTGGAAGGGTGGAGCTGCTGTATGATTTCCGCTAGAGAGATGCTAACGGTGTTCTTACCATCATGCAGCTGGGCAGGAACAAGGCTGCTTTTCTTGTCTTCATTTGTAAAAGAACCGCACTTTTCCGCTCTCTTTCACATTCCTTCAGCATAACCACCTTAACCTTTGTGGGTGCGGCTGTCTGACTCAAGGTGTTTTTACTGATCCCTAGAAAAGTAGAGCCATTGCTCAGGGGTATCATGTAAAATGCTGCCCAAGGGAAGGAAAGCATCGCATAAATTATACTCTCTACTTTTGTGTAATTAACCGTTGGTGCCTTGTTTCTTGTAAGTGATATTTTATAACCACTTTGTTCCAAACATAGTATTACCTCTGATAAATATACCAAATATGTATCCATTATTTTTATCTGGTGGGGGATGTATGCAACAAAGATAGATTTTTTGATCATGGTAGATTTCTGGCCGAAAACATAAAGTTTGTATGGGTATTTTCTTGTAAATGCATATTTAAGAGATTCCACACTATTGCTATCGTGACTGTATAGGCAACTCTACATTAGAACTAGTTACTGGTGATAATCTCTGCTGTGGAAGTGTGCGCTACATTGTAAAGTACTTGTAAACGTGTGATTGAAGAACTGGTGCTGCTGAAGGGAGTCTCTCGGGACCGCTCAGTTATACAGCTCATTGGCGTTCTCTCTTTGGAGGCCGCACCCGGCATCTGTAGTTCATAGACACGGGGCTGCAGCAGATCAGGTTCTGCCCACGTCAGGTGTCTCACCTTCAGACAGTTGGCATGTTGATAGGAAGCTGAGTTCTTAGAATGGTAGGTTCTTATTGTTCAGAATAAGAAAGAGGACTTCTCCAGAATTGTCTTAAATATTCCCTGGTGTTAAATGCGGCTTGCACATTGATGGTGTACGGACTATGTATTTATACCCTTATCTTCTTATATGCCTGCATCTCAAGTTCTCCATCCAGTATGATGGCTGAATTTGAATTTATCTGAATATCACAAATATACCTTATACTGGTATAACAAATCGGATCATTCCCTAAAGCTTTTCTGTGGAGTTTCAGCCTTCAATCTTAAAACTAGTCATAAAAATAACCACATTTGCACGTTAAAAAACATAAAGCAAAACTAGTAATCTCTTTACCGTCTGCCTACTAAGTGTGTTGTGTGTGTGTGTGTGTTAATGTGACACACAGCTAGGAAAAAAATTAATATGATGTTTCTAGATTTTACTTTAGGAAATGGAGAAATAACTTTTGAGGTTTTTTTATCCTATTTAATTGACCATATGCAATATGTTTTTTCTCCTAAATATTAAATATACGTCATTCTTTTTACCACAGTTACCATTATTTTGAGTCATTGGCTTCATCAGATCTTAACCCTATACCAGCTCCTCTCTGGGCTCTTTGTCTCGAGGCTCTTTCTTATAAAGGCACCAGTTTGGTCTTTTTTTCTTCTTTTTCTTCTTTTTTTTTTAATGAGTTACATTATCTAACAAACCAACTCTCCATTGGATGGCCTTTCTTGTAAGGCCCTGCTCAGTCTAACCCAGGATTTGCCACTTTGTTTCTCCTCCATCCTTGTCACTGTAAACTGTTTCTGAAGTCACACTAACTTCCCTCGTCTTTGTCTTGCTGCATATGGTGTTGTCACTGCTGATGCCTCATGGTCTGTCTCCTTACTTTGGGACATCTCAGTAAGTCCACACTTAGCCCCTTCTCTAGAATCAGATACCCGTGTTCATTCAGATCATTAAAAGAACACTCACCTCCCACTTAACTGCTGCCATTTCCTGTGTATTTTTCTCCAGCCTCCCTGAATGTGTACAATTTTTCATACCCAGTGTCCCTAAATGAATGTCTTCCTATTCTCCTTTTCTGGACTTAGGATCCTTCTAGCCACTAAAGATTCTCAACCATTTCCAAAAATGCAAGCCAGTTCTTCTAGTTCTTTTGTATAAAAATACACACCATTTTTTGGTTATCTGAGCATGCTTCTTTTGGAGGTAAAACAAATAAAGAAACAAAACCAGCAGTGACAGTTTCAAACTGAACTGCCCTGATAGTATTTGCTATTTGCGCATCTCTTCCTATTGCTTCCATCCGCCCCCTCTCCCCACCCCCCTGTGTGTGTGTAAAAGTCTAAGCCAAACAACTAATTTATGACACAAACCACCACAACAATTTTGGTATTTGCTGAGTTGTGTGGAACTCACATACTGACACTTCATGTTAAGTTTATTTAAATAATTTAATATGTTGTGGATCATACAGCTTTTCCAGAACAGCTAGAATATGGAGTATTTCATAAATCAGTTGACCTATATACCATCCTATAAAAGTACAAAAATAATGAGCCTGTTAAAAATTAATTACAGTTGTAAATTGATTTCCCTTTGTTGGCAGAAAGAAGAGTTTGTTAGCCCAGGAACAGGTTCACACTGTTTTTACATTAAGCATTTCCAGCTGAGGCTTGTTAGTGACTGTCTCTCAGATTATGAAAAAAAAAAAATCCTCACTGTGGTCCATGAACTCCTATTGTTAAGATATCAATAATCAGCCCACCGTGGATGAGAACAAAGAACACAGGAATAACACAGTGAAGATGATCGTGTGTCTATATATATATCTGTGTATATGCAGAGAGAGATTTTCATTTTTAAATTTTCATAGGAGCTAGTTAAAGGGAAAGATTATATATTTTAGTTATTTAATAGTAAATATTTTAGGTTTAGTTGACACATAATTCTGCATATTTATGAGCTATAGTGTAGTAATTCATGTGTACAGTGTATAATCCAGGCAATAAGCAGCTATTTCCTACATGCTGGCATTTATCTGTGTTAGGAACCTTTGTATACCTCTCCTCTTGTTCATCATGAATGACCTGGTGAGATGATTAGATCCTGGTACTTGCTTATGACTTTCTCTGGCCTTTCTTCCTACGATCATGTGACTTTTATTTTACATTCCACTTTTCAAAAATCAAATTTCTAGCTTTTATATATGATGAGGAACTTGCAGTATTTGTCTTTTTGAGCTTGGCTGTTCACCTAATATTCTTTAGTTCTACCCGTGACACAGCAAATAATAGACTACTTTAGTTTTTAATCAGATTATTTTAGGCTAATGTAGAATAAAGTAGAACAGTGCCCACATTCCAAAATAGGCAGGTGAATACTATTCATCTTATTAGCAAGATGCTTCTAATTTATAGAAATTTTTGTATATCCCTGAACTGAGTGGAAAAGACAGAATTAGCCTAGCTGTCTGTTTCTGAATCTGGACAAAGGAGCTGTTTTTCATACTTAATTAGTACTAAATTGTGTCCTAAGTACTAAGGGAATGGTGAGGCCTAGAGAAATTTAGGTGTCTGGCACAGGGGTTACAAAGAGCCCAGATAGGTGACACATTCCATTTTCCACACCACTGATGTCCCATGGTTGCTAGTATTAGTGGGTAGTTGTCATCGCTCTTTCTGTGTCTCTATACATGCCCTTGATGCGGCCCTGAGGAATGAGCTGTTTACTTTAGGAGGAGTGAAAGAGAAGAAAAGATGGAATGGGCTAATACAAGTCTTTTTTTTTCTTAATTTCTATCAAAGGTTATATTTTTATTTTGTTTTATATGAACTAAAAATTGCAAGATACTTGTTCCACACACATTAAAAATAACTTTCAGCAGTGTTAAAATGTATCAATATCTATATATCCTAAATATAAAGATGAAGATTTTTTTCAAGTATTATCCCTCAGTAAGAATATAAATTTTTATATTCCATAAAAGTATCTATTTTCAGATATAAATAATTCAAGGAAGTAAATTTTAAGTCTCTTCAGCACTTAACAGTTCTAAATAAAGAATATAAATTCTAATCACTCATAAATTATGTATATATTTCTCTTTTTTAATGGATAAGGAAAATGTGGTACATTTACACAATGGAGTACTACACAGCAGAAAAATGACATCTTGAAATTTGCAGGCAAATGAATGGATCTAGAAAAATCATATTGAGTGAGGTAACCCAGACCCAGAAAGACAAATACAATTGTACTCACTCATATGTGGCTTTTGGACATAAAGAAAAACTAGCCTACAATTTACAATCCCAGAGAACCTAAGAGAGGCATACATGGATCTAATCTACATGGGAAGTATGTAAAGAGAGGCCATTTGTTTGTTCCTGGCTGCCCAGAACCAAAATAACCACACAGAAACTGTGTTAATTAAATCACTCCGTAGCCTATCAGCTCTGGTTTCTTATTGGACTGGCTAGCTCTTACATCCTAAACCAACCCATCTCCATTAATCTGTGTATCACCACAAGGCTATGGCTTACCAGCAAGGTTCCATCAGGTCTGTCTCTGGTGGCTACATGGCTTCCCCCTGACTCTGCCTATTCTCTATATCTTTCTCTTCCAGCCTGGCTATATTCTGTTAAGCCATTGGGCAAAAACAGCTTCTTTATTAACCGATAAAAGCAACACATACTCAGAAAAACTTCCCCAAAAGTAGAAAAAGACTAGGTCTCCTGAGTAAATTGGGAACATAGGGATCATGGGAGAGGGTGGAAGAAGAGGGGAGAAGAAGGGAGAGGAGCAGAGAAAAATATATAGTTAATAATAACACAGGGCCCTTAAAAACAAGCATTAGATGAGTTAGCGAACCATTTTTCAGTAGTCACCAGCACCTAGAGCCAGACATTGCTTTGGCCAAACACTGTTAATATTTAAAGTGGTCTTGACATGAAATGCTTAATTTGAAATTTTGTTGTAAGAACTCTAAAAAGTTTCTGGTAAACCTCCATGATGGCACATTACGTAATTGTGAAACATAATTACTGTTAAGCCTCGAGGGGCTGATTGCTGAGAGACTGGGAATACCCATCATCCTTTATGGTGTTCTTTCTAAGAGTTCTATGTCCTGTGAGCTAGTTCAAACTGTTCTTTTGAAAGACTTGTTTATTTTGTATGAATACACTCTGCTTTGCATACAGAAACTAGAAGAGAGAATATGGTCTTTATAGCCAGAGTTACAGGTTGTGCATCGCCTGGGTGGTATTGGGAATTGAACTCCAGATCTCTGTCAGAGTAGCAAGTGCTTTGAACCTCCAAGCCATCTCTCTAGCGCTCAGATTTTTCTTTTCCAATTATTTTTTTCACAAGAAAATTTTCTTTTATTATATACTTAAATGTAAGTGGTGATTATAGTCCCTAAACAAAAATAAAATTTTTGTCATTTTGAAGGCTAGAAATAAAAGGTAAGAATTGGGGGGGAACCAGTCAGGGTGGGTTGCACTGTAATCCTCCGACAGTATTAAGAAATAATGTTTGACCTGCTCCAGATCTCTGAAAAATCTGTGCAAACCAGTGTGGGCTCACAGCTTGGAATTTCTGACTTCCCACTTAAGGTTGTATTGTATCCAAATATTAAAGAATCCTGATAAATATGGGCACAAGATGTTGTAATTTTAAAAAATTTTTGTAGCTTTGTAGATAACTTAAAAATTTTGAAATGAAGATAAAGGTCTTTAGGGTTTCTTAGCACCTTATCAGTATTTATCTTTAGTTTGTTCAGCTTTTTTTCTGGATAATTATACATTTACCTACATTTGTGAAAGGTGATCCAGACCCTGTATTCCCATGTGCCCTTCATTAATTTCTCCTGACAGGAACATTTTGCAAAATATCCAACCAAAAGTATCACAATTCATCAAAAAAACTAAACAAACAAACAAAAAAAGGGCCAGGTGGTGGTGCCTTTAATCCTAGAACTCGGAAGACAGAGGCAGGCAGATCTCTGAGTTTGAGTGAGTTCCAGGAAAGCTAGGGCTACAGAGAGAAACCTTGTCTCAAACAACAACAACAACAACAACGAATCAAAAGTATTACAATCAAGAAGTTGGCATTGATACGGTCTACTGATCTTATTCCAGTTTCCCCACTGTATATATAATCATTTTCCATGTATTTGGTGCTGTTTTTGCTTGTTGCTGTTGTTTGAGGGGCAGGGGTGTTGTTTTTTAAAATATATGTTTTGTTTGGGTACTAAGGATCAAACCCTGGGCACACTACCACCAATCTACCCCTCCAACCTTTACCTCTATTCATTCATCTTTGTGTACATCTCTGTATCTTTGGTTAAGGAAATTTTTCCTTCTGTAGCTCTGCATATTTATTACCACAATCAAGGTACAAACCATTTTCATCATCATAAGGATCTGCCTACCCTATTTTCCACAGAGAGCTGTTAAGTCTTCCTTTTCTTCCCCAGTCTTTGGGAGCTGAGATTCCCCTTTCATGCTGCAGTAGTGTCAGGTGTATGTGCTTTTGCATATGTATGCAGGTGTGCGTGCCAGAAGTTGGTGTTAGGCATCTTCCTCTGTCAGTCTTTCTTACTTTCTGAGGCAAGATCTCTCTCCAGTTGACTGGACTGGCTGGCCATCGATCTCTTGGGATCCACCTGTCTTTACATTCCCCAGAGATGGGATTGTAGGTACGTATTGCTGTGCCAGCTTTTTCTGTGGGTGCTGGAGAATACTAACTAGGTCTCAGGTCCTTTATGCTTGTTAAGCTTGTGTACCCACTGAGCAGTCTCCCCAGCCCTTTGTTTTTATTGCTTAGTACTCTATGACATGCCAGGACCATGGTTTAAATATTAGCTTATTGGGCATATAAGTTATTCAAGTGTTTTAGTTTGAAAGTGGTTGGTGGAGGTTGTTGTTTTGGCTCTTGTAACTGAAGCTACTCCAAAATTTGGTGTGCAGGGTTTTATGTTTGTAAATGGAGACTGTCCTTTTATTTTCTAGACTGCCCTTTTGTTTCCTATCCACTCAGACCTAAATAATCACACAAAACTATATTAATTACAGCACTGTTTGGCCAATGGCTCAGGCATGCTTCTTAAATTAACCTATTTCTATTCATCTGTGTATCACCGTGAGGCTATGGCTAGCAGGTAAGGGTCTGGTGTCTTTCTCCTTTGGCAGTTACATGGCGTCTCTCTGACTCCACCTTCTTTCCTCTTCTATTTCTGCTTGGAATTCCGGCCTTTCTATATTCTGCCCTGCCATAGGTCAAAGCAGCTTGTTTGTTAACCAAGGGTAATAAAACATATTCACAGCATATATGAAGCAGTTCACTTACTCTTCCATGTAGGTCTTTATGTTTACACCTATTAAATAGCATTGCTTTGAATATATGATACTGTTACATTTTGTTGTGGAATGGAATATTTGTTTAACTATGTAAAGATGTGTTGCATTTATTTACTTTGCCTGTCTTTAAAAAAAAAGCTAAGCAGCCAATAGCTAGGCAGGAGGGGTATAGGTGAGACTTCTGGGCTGAGAGAATAAGTAGGAGGAGGAATCTAGGTTTGAGAGAGATTGAGAGAGACAGAGGGAGACGGTGGGAGAGAAGGAAAGGCCAGGGTCCAGCGAACCAGACTTGGAGGAAGCAGGAAAACAGGACATGTGGAATGAAAGATTTTAAAAAGCATTAAGGCAAAATATGGATGAATAGAAACAGGTTAAATTTAGTTAAAAGAGTTAGTGGGACAAGCCTAAGCTAAGATCAAGCATTTATAATTAATAAGTCTCTGTGTCATTATTTGGGAGTTGGTTGGCAGCCCAAAGAAAGTTCCAACTACACAATTTTAACCAATATTAGACTCATGAGGAGGTGCTGCATTTTCCTACCATCAGCTCTCTGTTATTGTTTTTTCTTTTGGATGCTCAATGCTCCTTTTAGACTTTTGCTTAAAGAACGTCCCTTGGCTTTCTTTAAAGGTAGGTCTCCCAGTGGAAGATTCTCTTAATTCCCTCTTGTTTAAGAATGTCTATTTCCACTTCATTTGCAAATGATAGCTTTGCCAGACACAGACTTACCAGTTTATTTCTCACAGTTGCCTTCCATCCATGGGGAGATTAAGTCTGGCCATGAATCTTGTTCCTGGCTTGCCCACCAGCTGTTCTAGACCCCACATCCTTTCTACTGTAGGGACAAAGATCTTCCAACTCTGTCCCTTTGTGTTGTCCTTGACCCTGGTGTCCTTGCATTGTCCACTGTCCTTCCCGTTTTCCCAGCCTCCTTGATTGACCCTTACGTTATATTCATTATATTACATTATATGCTAGTTGTGCTCAATACAGAGAAGCAGTGTATCTGAATCTGTCATCTAGTTGAAACTGGAAGTTTCTTCTCCTGTGGTTATTTTCCAAACCCTGTAAGACTTTCTTAGTGTTTGATTCTGAAATATGTTCAGGGCAATTCGAAACTCAATTGAATGACAAACCCTCTGTGAAGCAGACTGGTAAAAATAGCTGGCAGTGTCCAGTCAAGTATGTGTTGTTGTTGTGGGAGCTTTTCTTCCACTGGACCGAATCCTTCTAAGATGCTAATTTATAGTCTATGCGCTTTCCTCTTTTACTTTTCCTTGCTGGAGCAGAGGCTCTGTAAATCATTTTCTGCATCTAGGGGTGTAAGGATAGGAATGGCTCTCTTGTGTATCTCCTTCTTAGGTGTCAGATTTGTCACTGACTTCTGAAGAGCTGGATGGGAAAAGTCTCACCTCTGTCCTATGCATGCTTATACATGCATCACCTCTGTCTTACACATGCCTGTACATGCATGCTGGAGCAGTCAGAGACACTTCCCTGTGTAGAAACAGCTGCGATTTGCAGCTATCTCTAGTAAAATTCTTGCTAGTATGAATACCTGGATTTGATCATCATCACACACATAGAAAGCAGAGCTGATGACATACATTTGTGAACTCAGAGCCTAGGAGACAGAAACAGGTAGATTCTTGGAGCTCACTAACTTACCAACCTAGCCAAACTGATGAGCCTTGGGTGCTAAGAGGAGTGACCCTGTCTCAAAAACAAAACAGAACAAAAAACTCTTGAATTTATCCTTGGTTTATATATATACACCCGTGAACCTACCCACACACAAATGATGTTTATATGAGAAAATATAATAAATATTTTCAATCATCTCTTAACAAACTAGGCTCTTGCTGAATACTCTTCATTGGAACTAGACTTTTAAACATATGTACAAATTTAGCTATACAACTTTTAAATTACTTGTATTCTTTGTGGATTCATTTATATCTGTATTAGTAGCATTGTAAATAAAGGTATCATTTATTGTCATTAAATTTCTCATAAAAATATCCTTTCAATTTTAGATTACTTCCCTGGTGACTCTACAGCTGTTAACCCTGGTTGGTCATGACGATCAGCTTGATGGACCAAAATACAAATGCACAGTTTCTCTAGATTTCATCAGAGCCATTGCGCGGTAAGTTTAGAGTATTTATTAATGCAAAATGTCACCATTATGCAGATGATATGATATGCTAAATAAGAATGCCCTTTCTAGTGTAATAAAAAGTCACTTAAGAGAAAAGATTATTTAGGTGCCAGGAATGAACAAGCTCCAGCATAACATCCTCTGATGAGGTTTGCAGTGATGTAGAATTAGAAGTCGTAGACAGTAGGTTAGGTGGTCAGAAAGGAAATTATTGAAATACTTTGGAAGGTGGGATTTAAGGGATGATCATTGGGTACGAAAGCTCATATGAAAGATGACACTTTGGGCCGTAAGCACATCCTCTTCCCCCATCTATTTTTGCTTCTTTTATGCTGACTTGACCTGTTTCTCTCTCCATTCGTGTAAGACACCTGTCTTCCAGTTCTCTTCCTTACTTCCTTAATGTAAATGGAGACTGCGCATTCGTATCCTGGCTCCTCAGACCCAAATAATCGCACAGAAACTGTATTAATTGCAACACTTTGGGCAATGGTTCGGGCTTCTTATTAACTAGCTCTTACATCTTAAATTAACCCATTTCTATCAGTCAGTGTATTGCCTCGGACTGTGGCTTACCGGAAAGGTTCTGGTGGTAACTTTCTCCTCCAGCAGCTGCACGGCGTCTCTCTGACTCTGCCTACTCTCTTTATGTATCTCTCTTTGGATTTTCCATCTGGCTTGACTCTGCTAAGCCTTTGGCCAAAACAGCTTTATTCATTCGCCAATAAAAGCAACATATATACAGAAGAACATCCCAGGGCACCTTTACTAAAACCTGACTCCGGGTATATACCACTGCCCCTGCAGCTGTATAGTGGCAGCAGTCCCTTCTCTCCAAACCAAGTCCTTCAAGACTGTTTTGTTTGACAAGATCATTTCAGTGACCTCCATGATGCCACATCCATACTGCACCGCCCCCAGCTTTGAGCCTGGATCTACATCTGCCTCCTTGTTCTCCTGTCGAGGAGTAAAGCATGCAGTTTATACCACTGTCTTACACCACACCTGCGAATGTCTGTGTTCCCTCTTCTGTGCTCCATTCCTCCCACCACTGACAGTTCTCAAAGCTCTCTTCTCCTGGGTTCCTGGATCCTGAGGTGCTGCTGTGTCTTTCTGTCCTCTGCTGCCTTTGCTGAGGCTCACTTGACACCACTGACAGTTCTCAAAGCTCTCTTCTCCTGGGTTCCTGGACTCTGTGGTGCTGCTGTGTCTCTCTCTTTTCTGCTGCCCTTGCTGAGGCTCCTTTGCCAGCCTGTTCTCCCCACCTGACCTTTAAATGGAGCCGTTCCTTGAGGCCTGATCCTGTCGGCTTCCTCATAACACACTTCCTTCCCGGGCAGTTCTAGCCATACTGCTCAGCCATCAGTAACTCCCCTGTTGTTTACGGCCATTTTTTTTTTTGTCACATTCTGACCTTTATTGGATATTTACAGTCCGACTCGAGACTGAACTCAGAAACTCTAACTTGTTTCCACACACAAATAACAAAAGGATTCAGCTTTTCTTCCAGTGTTTCCTGTTTCAGCAAAGGTCCTGTAGTCGGCCATGTTGCAGAGGTCTAGAATTTGAAGGTGATCTTACCATTTTTTCTTTTCTACCATCTTAGAGTTTCTGTTGCTGTGACAGAACACCATGACCATAAAGCAGGTTGCGGAGGAAAGGGTGTATTTGGCTCACACTCCTGAGCACAGTTCATCACTGAAGGACACCAAGTCAGGAACTCAAACAGGGCAGGAACCTGGAGGCAGGAACTCATACAGAGATGGGGGAGGGGGGTTTCTGTTTTCCATGAGTCATTTATTGCTTTTATATCACCCAGGATCAATCGATGATTAGTCAAAATAATTACCCTACATCCTTACCTACGGACCATCTGATGGAAACTTATCAGTTGAGGTCCCCTTTTCCCAGGTCACTATTTTGTGTCAGTTGAGCAAAATGATGACAGCCAACCAACAAAATAGCAAATTATAAGATTGGTCCATAATTTATTTCTTAGGAAAATTACTGTGCAGTTATTAAGCATTTTACTTTGGAAGGAAAAGATGTGAGGACGAGATCGTGGCAGAGCCTAAGAGAATGAGGTCGTTCTGTAGAGTTACACGTCTGAGGACCCCCACATGCCTGTTAGACTGAGGAAGGAGGAGCAGTCAGAGCACACGATAGCGGTACGGGTGGGGGGAGTGGAGTCACCCCAGTCCATCTCAGTTGTGTTGATTAGGAAGACGCCACTTCACAGCAGCATTGTTTGCCATAGCCAGAGCCTGGAAACAGCCTCAATGCCCCTCGACCCAAGAATGGATATGGGAAATGTGGTACATTTGCACAGTGGAGTACTACACAGCAGAAAAAAATAATGACATCTTGAGATTTGCAGGCAAATGGATGGATCTAGAAAACATCATATTGAGTGAGGTAACTCAGACCCAGAAAGACAAATATCACATGTACTCACTCATAAGTGACTTTTAGACATAAAGCAAAGAAAACCAGCTCACAGTTCACAATCCCAGACAAGATCTCCTGAGTAAATTGGGAGCATGGGGACCATGGGAAGGGTAGGAAGGGGAGCAGAGAAAAATTTATAGCTCAATAAAATCAGTAAAAAAAAAAAAAAGAAAGAAAGAAATGAAACCATCTCCAGCAGGGATACATATATAGACAAATAAACAAGTGTATTAATCATAAAAATGAAGCTACAAGAGCATTCCCAGCTCCGTTTTCATTTTGTTTGAATACATATCCAAAGACTAGTATACATACACACACATACATATATATAATTCTATAGTGTTATTAATTTAATTTCTCATATTATTTCATCCCTTCTCTTTTTGCATAGAATTTGCCTCTGTTTACTACCTTCAATATAGAATATAGTGAATCAACTGTTTTCTGCTATAATTATTTTTATTTGAAAAATCACTAGCATTTTATTAACAAAGCATTGGGTTTCATTTTGATATTTTCATATACATACCTTAATATATGTTGTTATACTTGTTCTTGCTCCCAACTCCCTCACCACTCCCTTCCACCCCCTCCCCATTACCCTGATTTGCTAGTCCCTCCCCCCACTGCTACCATGAGCCTTCTGCTTTTGTGTTCCATACATTTACATTCATTCAATTGCATCTCCTTTTCTTCCTTCTTTCTCCCACATCAGATGTCTGTCTCCTTTCTCTTAGTCCCCCGCACCGTGTGTGCGTGTGTGTGTGTGTGTGCGTGTGTGTGCGTGTGTGTGTGTGCATTTAGATGTCTGCTTATGTATACATAAAGTTAAATCATGATGTTGTGATGTTGCTACATGGGAAATAAAACATGCAGAAAGAAAGAGAGAGAAATGTGGATGCCGAAAGCACAGGTTTAGCTTCTGTTCTTTGTGCACTTAACATCCGTGATCCCACTGTCAGCAAACATTGTCTAGGCTCTTCTGAGGTGCAGAGACAAGTATGGTGGAGCCGCGGCATGTGTGTTTATGTAGTCAGTGTGGTTTTGAAGATACGAATATATTTAAATGCTGAGGAAAAAGATAGGAAAGTTAATGACACAAAACAGAATAATTTAAAACACAAAAATCTTTGCAGTACTGTGTAAGGATGGGATGCAGAAGGGAGTTGAAAGAGCCCCCGATGGGGCAGCAGTGTGCTGTGGCCTCAGAGCAGAGCACCGTGGACTCAGCTGCTCTTTGGCAGCGGAAAGTTGAGGGATTCTCACCTGATTCTCCCGCTTTCTCCATGAGGGGGAGGCAGGAATTGTGACTGAAGGCAGAGCTGGAAACAGCTTGAGAAAAGTGTGTGATGTTGGAATCCATGGCCCTGCACATGGCAGCCAGTGCTCGCTGGGAAAAGCAGCATGCTGAGGGGGCTTGAAATTCTTGACCTTGAGTTTCCAGTGGTGTCAGTTTGTGAGACCTGCGATCTTGTCCAGGAGTACTCCATGTGCTGGACTACCAGGGCTGGGAAGAATAGTAATAGAAATCACGTAACACTGGGGTCTTGCCAGAGGAGTTCAGTAGATGCTAACACATGAGCTCGTGATGAACCATGGAGTCTGAGCTGGACAGAAGGGAAGGCAAACCAGCCAGGAACCAAGACTTTTATGTCTGGCAATACTCAATATCTGTAAGTCAAAATAAAATAAAGGGGTTTGTAACCTAATTATCCCTAGTGTTCCAGATTCCTGAATTGGAACAAATAATATCTCAGAGGTATGTTCTGAGAAGTAGGATATCTCTGAGTATATTTATTAGAGATGAAAAGACCAATATGCAGACAATTTATTAGGTAACAGGGTGCAAAGCAAAGGAAACTATTTTTTTATTCAGTGGCTGGAGAATGGTAAGGAAGTAGAGAGAAGTCTGCTGACTGGGATTGTCTGGGTCTCAAGGGCAGGCTTTGTGAATCCTACATATAAATCTGTTTTTATGTTGGATCTCCCTGAAACCGGGAATCCAGGCGTGGGTGCTGGAGCTCTGACTCGGGTCCTCTGCACAAACAGGACATATTCCTGACACTGAGCTGTCACCCATCCCTCAGTCAGTCTTTGAGGAAAAGAAATGTCACAGTCTGATTTGATTTTCTGTTGCTGGCTTACTGACATGGAATACAGTTAATATTCTATAATTGCATTTTTGTAAGTTGCTTAGGGTGTTTAAAGCCATTCCATTTATTAACATTTTATTGCATAAACTGTGCTATAGCAATACAAATAATTACTGAAACATTAAAAAGAATCCTATTAACCAGTTAATCTATTTTCATTTGTTTATGAATTTTTCTAGTCCTAGCCCATTAGACAAACATTTTCCAGTGGATTCTGTGTTCTCTTTATGCATTCTTAGGGTGTAGATGTGTCTTCATATTGACCACTTTTTACTACTATTGAGTCAGGCTTTGGAATATAGAGGGCCTCCCAGTGGATTCAAGTTGTTTTTAACTTAGTGTCTTCCGTACTTTTGCTTTCACATAGAACAAAAAAAAAAAAAAAAGGAAAAGGAAAAGGCATTAAGTCCATTTGACTTTGTTGCTTCATAATCTTATAATGAAAGCCATCAGAGGGAATGTCTTCAGAAAGGTATTCTAATAGAACTCTAGTTTGTGGTGAGAAAACGTAGCCTACTATATCTGGTTTCTCTTAAGACCCTTGGTAAGTCAGATTACTGGCTGAAAAGGGTTTTTTTTTTTGCTGTTTTTTTTTCCTACGGTCATTTTTATAGGGACTTTATGGCCAGTAGAATTGAGAGGTAAGTGAGGGAAGGCCGTGAGAATCTAGCTGTGTTATGATGTCAGGGCCGTGTCTCTGCTTGGGAGAGCTTAACTGACTTGATCATCCGTGGCGGTCTCGTCACTGCTGTGCTGACAGGGTCTATGTATGCTATTTAGGAGGTTTTGGTGTTTCTCAGGGAGCCGCTATTCTGATGAAAGACAGTCTTCAGTCTAATGTTGGGTCCACAGGAGCCAGAGCGTTCCCCAATTTGAGCTATTTTTAAGTGTGTTTCCAAAAGCAGTATCTATAGTTTCCTGTCCATATTTTTTTAAAAATATTTGGTATGTCAGTCATTTCTGCAGAAACTTTTTTTAGAAAGTGTATTATAAAATGATAGACAAAGAATAATTGGTGTTAGTTTAATATATAAGAATGTGCAATTAGTAACTCTAAAAGGCTGTTCTCGCATGGGTAATTATTTTTGCAGAGCTGAATATTTAAGGCTTTAATTTTATACTTATTGCTAGATCATTATATCTAATTATTTTGACCATTTTGTCAAATAATAAACCTCCAAGTCTGAGTATTTATAGTGAAGAATGAGTTTGGAGAAAGGAAAATAATTATAGGTCTCTTCCTCTGTTATTTTATTCTGCCTGCCGTCAGAGTATAAAAATATGCATCTACGTTGTTTGTTGTATCATATTCTTGGATCATCCAGATTGAGTTGCTGTGCGTACAGGTCAGCTGCTGTTAGAGGCTGAAGATAATGAAAGCCAGAAATGAGGACAGAGGATCTGTGCGCCGTGTGATGATAACACAGGTGTTGGAGACAGACAATGTTCTGAGGCAAACAAGATTTAAATACTTTTGCATCTCTAATTACTTTATTCCGGTTATTAGGAAGAAAGCAAATGGCTTTTAAATAAAATCCAAACTTTCTGCAATATAGTTGAAATACAAAATGTTGAGTAGCCTAACTTTGTTTTTGTTATTTTAAAGGAAAGTAACTTTCTGTGTGGTCAAAAATGGTTTAAAGTTATGTTTCTAGTTGTATTTTAAAACCCGTGCCACCCCTATCCTGGCGCATCCGACAGCGTCGTCCAGTTGTAAATTACGTTCCACGTGCTTTGCAGTCACAGAGCTGAGCAGCAGAGAGCGAGGGTGCTAACGTACTGTCTGTTTTTGTTTCTAGGACCGTGAACTTTGACATAATAAAATACTTGTATGATTTCTTGTGAAAACAAACCTCAAAGCCATATGGACACTGTGACAATGACTAAGCCAAGCTGTGTTCATCCACCTACTTAGCTGGCCAGGGAGAGGAGTTCTTTGGCTCTATTGGATTTGTCCAAACAGGTGCTGGCCCAGCATGGACTCTGATGGAAACATTCTGATTGGTCTGGGTAGATGTGAGCAGAAGACTCTTTACCAGGGGCCCAGGAGTATTTGGAAGCAACGTGTTAATTATAAACAGCAGGGTCTGAGCACAATCTGTTCTGCTCTTAATGATGTTATCTTAACACTGAAATTGCCTGAAGCCCATTTACTTAGAACTGTGTTTTGCTCTATGAAGTATCCCCTGCGCTCTGAATGTGCCAGCAGCCCTTGTTTGTACGGCCACCCTTTTCACTTCCTCTCCACGGGAGCCTCTGCAGTCTCCTGCCAAAGCAGATTTCCTAAGGCCACGATTTTCAAAGATCATACTTGCAAAATATATGTTATTTTTTAAAAATGTAAGCTCTCTATGCTTATCTTTTTTACCCTGATTTTCTCAAACCCAAGGCAGCTTGTTCAGATGCACACGCACCAGCCTTATGTCTGCTTGTTGCTACCTTGACAGTGCTTGTGTAAGAAAGGCTTATCTGCTCACTCTCAGTTAACCACCCAAACTGGCTTTTTATCAGCATATTGCTTTCCTTCCTTCCTTCCCTCCTTCCCTCTTTTCTTCCCTTCTTCCCTCCCTCCCTCCCTTCCTCTCTCTCTCTCTCCCTCCTTTCTTTCCTTTTCCTTTTCTTTAAATTGTTGGCTTTTGTGACCTCCACAATAAAATCCTTCCTCTTACATGAGTCTGGTGCTTTGGTTCTGGGTACCTTACCTGTTCATATTTTTAAAGTAGTTTTCTGTTACTGTTGAATACTTGAAAACTAAACGGCTTTAAAGTGCTTAATTATATCTAGTTTAAGTTTTGGTGGCATTTTTCTCCATTCCATTTTTTTGAAGAAAAAATTCTCAGTCGGCATTCCTAGGTAGGAAGCTTTTCCTGTAATGATTTTCTTACACTCTCTTGTTCAGAGACGAGTCGTTTCTCTCTTCAGGGAAAGAGGAGAGAGAGGAGGAGTGAAATCGCTCTTAGCCTTTCTGTGCAAGATGGGAACTTTGGAGTCAGAAGGGCACCACCAACGGCTAGTGAGTGTGTCTACATCACCCACCCGTCTTCCAGGACCAGGGAAGAGCTGAGTCCAGGACAGACTCACACACTTGGGTTTCCAGATGTAGAGATGTATGGAGAATTGACAGTCGTGTAGGTAACCGTTCCGAGCAATGCCTCCAGGGACAGATGGTTTTGCTGACCCGTCCTGATCAAACTGAAGTGTGAGGTGAAAACTGAGATACCAGAAAGGAAGCAAGTGGCAGACAGAAACTGAGGATAAGAAGAGGAAGGGGCGGAGTTTCTGGTGGGAGACACCATTGCTCTTCAAGGCAGCTGGTTACCTGTCTCCTCCAGAGCACATCTCCTGTCCCAATTCATCTGACACCACATTGCCAGTCCTAGAGGTAGCTTTACTTCACAGTCCTCCAATTCCATTTCCCTGCCCTGCCTGGCCCCTCAGAAGTCTGCTAGTTTGTAATTTACTTTCTAATAGCTTTGCTAAATGACACAATAAATATGATCACTTTATTTAAATGAAGACTAATAGAGCTTAATACACATATTAGCATTTTAACAGGGTTCGTCTGTAAATGAGGTCTTCCCTTTGGAAGATATGTATATTTCTCCAATTATTGGAAGAAATCTAACAGTGAGAATCATGCTAGCCGGTAAGCGGGATATTTCTGTTAAGAGAGGAGGTCACCTATACTGTCTGCTCTGCCTCAGTCCAAAAGTATTGTGGACGCTACATGAGGGAAGTTACTAAACTGGGGGTTTTCAGATTTTCTTCTGGAAATCTTTGACTTCACACATTCCTTAATTTAGGAAGAGCCAGGCCCTACAGCTAAAGGCCACCTTGTCATTTCAATCCCCGACCAACCCTCAGAGATGAGGAAGTCACAAAAGGATCAAGTCTCTATAGTGATAAAGCAGTTAAGACTTGCCCTGAACTCCTGAAGTCTGTCTTCCTTGAGCCAAACCAACTCTATCACTGGCTTTGTGGCCTTAGTCAGGTTATCCACCCCTTAGCTCCTCCTGTCTTTTCATTGTGTCACAGCATGCCTTAGAAGCTTAGTCTCCAGCCGGAAGCACTGTTAACCTTCAGCATAGCAGGAGGAAGGTAGGTCACTGAATGTGTGATCTTGAAGGTGATACTGAGATTCTAACCCCTTCTGTGGTTTGGGGTCCTGGTTGTCATGAGTGAGTAGCCTCCTTCAGGACACATTCCCTTCCTTTGTATACTGCTCAGCCACAAATCCCAAAGCAGTTGGGCCACATGACTTGAACTCTGAGCCCAAACTCTCAAACTGTGTGCTGTGACAATTTTTGTTTTCTTTTTTGATGGGCCATTTCAGGTGTTTTGTTATAGTTATACGAAGCTGACCGATAATGACTGGAGAATATTGTTTACCTCACAGAGTTGGTTCACATGATTAAATAACTAGATGTAGCTAAAGCAGCTATTTCCAGTGGAGGCAAAATTTTTTTT